>NC_135667.1:46239162-46541755 GCF_964188315.1 Podarcis muralis
ACTGCTTGGAAACGTTTCTTATTACTTATTCCACTTCCCCAATCCAGTCCCCTGAGCGCTGTGTCTCAGGTGACTGTAGATAAAAACGTCCATTTCATCTTTTTGACTACACATCTTTGTTGTCTTTATTTTTTTCAGAAGTCTATGGGAAGATGTCCGATTTAAGCAAGTAATCAAAGTGGTGCTGGAAGCCATCCGTGCTTTTGAACATGATACAGGGCTCAAGTGTAGGTATTATGTATCTCCATGAACTTCTGAGACTTGCTAGGCTGAGGGAGGGCAAGCTGGGTCAGTTAGAATCCCCCTCCCCCCCGTCTTCTTGTGGTGCAGAACAAGATTTTCTGCATCCTTAAATAAATCCCAAGATGATAGTTTTGCCTTATAAAGTTCTAAATGATTTGGTCTGTACCAATTCATCTTCTGGCATCCTATCTCAACCTCTAAGACAGGTGGGGAAACTGTCTCAACTTGAATTCCCATCAGCCCTGCCAGCAAGGCAAATGGTCAGGGATGATGGGAGTTGTAGTCCCAACAACATTTAGAGGGCCACTCCCTGCTCTAAGGTGTCAAACAGTACCCTTTGAAATGCATCTTCCTTACCTTGACTTCATAGAACCAGATTGAATACAGGATGCAACCATTTTAGGTGTGTCCAATTGACACACAATTGCTGACACGCGAGTCCTTGTGGACCTGGAAGAAGGCAAAATGGGGGCAGGGTGTGCTTATATGCACTCCACTGACATGTACAGGGGCTGGGAATGGAACCCCCATGTGAAATGGTTGCTGCTTGTTGTGGGAGAAGAAGACATTAGTTTACAATCTTGGAGACCTTCCTCTTGAAGTAGAGCAAAGTTTGAGCCTGGGTGCCTTCCAGAGATGATGTAGTACCTTCCTATTTGGACAACTGTATGCTAACTAGGAAGGGACGCGGGTGGCGCTGTGGGTAAAAGCCTCAGCGCCTAGGGCTTGCCGATCGAAAGGTTGGTGGTTCGAATCCCCGCGGTGGGGTGCGCTCCCATCGTTCGGTCCCAGCGCCTGCCAACCTAGCAGTTCGAAAGCACCCCCGGGTGCAAGTAGATAAATAGGGACCGCTTCCTAGCGGGAAGGTAAACGGCGTTTCTGTGTGCGGCTTTGGCTCGCCAGATGCAGCTTTGTCACGCTGGCCGGAAGTGTCTCCGGACAGCGCTGGCCCCCGGCCTCTTGAGTGAGATGGGCGCACAACCCTAGAGTCTGGCAAGACTGGCCCGTACGGGCAGGGGTACCTTTACCTTTTACCTTTATGCTAACTAGGAGTGAGGAAGCATTTTGGTTTTGCGGTGTTTTAGAAATAGGAGTCTTTTAAAAATCGATATCAAATTATGGTAAATAAAGCTTGCATTCTTCAAATGTTGTTACATATTGCTTGCCCCCAGTGGAAGTGCCCCCCTTCCCCAAATCCAAATCCAAAGGCAGCAGAATTCCTGAACCATAATGTTCTGTCTTATGTACAGCTTGGCTTGCTTTGTGATGCAAAGCTTGCCTCTTATTAAAAGGCTGACTTCATGTCCCAGGTTTTTAAGATGAAGGGTTTGCTGCTTGATTGTCTTAATCTTCTCAGTTTCAGATGATCTGTGTTTCCCTAAGAAAGCTTTAGAAGATGCTTCTGCTTCTGTTTCATGGCAAGAAAAACAAGTCATTGATTGCAAAGGCTACAGGGACAGACTGAAGAGAGTGAAGGAAGTGAAAAAGAGAAATGCTGGCTTGGTAACAGTGTTTTCTCTCCTTTTGCCTGCTATCCTAATCATATTTACAGAGCTATCCAACCCATTGAACCACTGTTTTGGAGAAGGTTTGGTGAGATAGAGGTGCCTCTTGCTGGCACTGCTGGTGTGGAATGCCCTGATGTGGAAACTATGATTGGCAGTAGCCAGTGGAAACCCCCAGAACAGGCATTCTGAGGGCAGAGCTGGACTGGCACAAGATTTGCTGGATCCTGAGCTGGCTCGGTTGCCATTATGTGATAGCAACAGGCCTGATCCAGTCCTCTTCACTGTGCCAGCCTGGTTGCTCATGTAGCAAAGAGGATTTCCCCCTCATCCTCCTTCCCCATCTTCCTTTTTTCCATCATGTGGCTGAGTGCAGCGTACTTGGGGTTATCAAGTGGACTCCCATCTGGGCGTTGACCAAATACAGACCCGCTTAGCTTTAGCAAGATGGCTTCAAATTGATTTGCTTAGACTATAAAATTATAAACAGCACTTGAGTTGGACTCCGAGGCTGTGAAAAGTGCTAGTATATAATCACTCCCTTTAGAATAACTATTTATTTTTAAAAAGCATCTGAATGAAAGCTGTTTTTATTGCTTTGGAGTATTGAAGCTATAATGCATTTTAATTGTCATTGAAATTACCGCTGTGAGGGATATTTTTCCATGCTAATGTGTTTCAGGGAAGCTTCAAAGAGTAACTGTTAAAAAGGGACACTGCAGACTAAAGCAGAGGTTTGTTACAACCAAATGGTTTTGGCATTGCAGTAACCTTCAAGAAACTGGGAGATAAAAGTTAACTGGTCACCACAATTAAATTTCCCTTTTTGTTTTCCCACTCTGCCTTTCTCTGGCTCCTGACCTGCCTTAAAGTCAGATCTTGTTGGTGGCTAATCATGAGTGCCATCGTCTTAAAGGTAGGCACATCAGTTAAAGGGGAGGAACCTAATCCACATCGAGGCAGCTGACCTAGGAAATATAACAAAATTGCAGTGGTTTGAGTAGGCTGACTAGCCCATAACAAAATGAAAAGGAACACTGGTGTTGATGGGTAAGGGAAGTAAAATAGGACAAGTCTGGCAAGCCAAGGGAAGAGTACTCAGGTGAACAGATGGTCAACTAAATATCCAGTAGAGGTAAGCTTGTATGAGAACTTCAGAAAGCTGGTCTAGAATCCTAGTAAGACTTGAGAAATAAGTAGAGGAGCTGTGCAAGGTGGAGCCAAAGGGTGGCTGAGGCATACTAATTATCTTTTGGCCCTTTGGGCACCAGCAACATTTGACAAGGAGGAAGGAAACTTGGCATGATCTGCTATATTCAGATATCCTCCCATCACCTTTATTCAGGTTAAAGTGTTGCCCATAATAAGATACCTCCGATAGATTAAATAGCCTTATTGGATTCATGCAGCTTATTTCCCTTGTGCTGCCAGGCCTAGACCAATTCTGTATTTGTCTAGCCATCTGCAATCCTCTTGTCAAGGAATATTTCGGAGCTCTCATCCAACCAGGTTTGGTAATTTAATATAGCTATTGACTTTAGTATGGATTGCAGTGTTTTTCTTTTTGATGAGTGGAAAATGTTTCTCCCAACCCTAAGGAGGCCAACACTGATGTTCTACATTAAGGTTTTCATTCAAGATCTTACACAAACGTGTATCAGTATAACTTGTGTGTGAGAAGGAAACCCTCCTCAAGCATTCATTGCCAAACTTGCAAAGGGGCCTGTGGGAACAGGTGGGGCTCACTCAACTCCTCAGTGATGCCCCATGGCCTGGCAGTGCTCCTGCTCAAGTCAGAAGGGGGCCTTTTTATGTGTAGAGTAGTAAATGCCTCAAGAGAGCTAGAGTTTCTTCAGCATCAAATATTAAGAGTTCTATGGTTAAAATATGGGACGCGGGTGGCGCTGTGGGTAAAAGCCTCAGTGCCTAGGGCTTGCCGATCGAAAGGTCGGCGGTTTGAATCCCCGCGGCGGGGTGAGCTCCCGCTGCTCAGTCCCAGCGCCTGCCAACCTAGCAGTTCGAAAGCACCCCCGGGTGCAAGTAGATAAATAGGGACCGCTTACCAGCGGGAAGGTAAACGGCGTTCCGTGTGCTGCGCTGGCTCACCAGATGCAGCTTGTCACGCTGGCCACGTGACCCGGAAGTGTCTTCGGACAGCGCTGGCCCCCGGCCTCTTGAGTGAGATGGGCGCACAACCCCAGAGTCTGTCAAGACTGGCTCGTACGGGCAGGGGTACCTTTACCTTTACCTTTACGGTTAAAATAATTATAATTTTATTATTTATACCTCACCCATCTGACTGGGTTTCCCAGCCACTGGGCAGCTTACAGCATATGTAAAAAATTGTAAAACATCAGACATTAAAAATTTCCTGAAACAGGGCTGCCTTCAGATGTCTTCTAGAAGTCAGATAGTTATTTCCTTGACATCTGATGGGAGGGTGTTCCATAGGGCAGGCACCACTACCGAGAAGGCCCTCTGCCAGGTTCCCTGTAACCTCACTTCTCTCAGGGAACTACCAGAAGGCCTTCGGAGCTGGACCTCAGTGTCCAGGCAGAATGATGGGGGTGGAGACACTCCTTCAGGCACACTGGGCCGAGGCTGTTTAGGGCTTTAAAGGTCAATACCAATACTTTGAATTGTGCTCAGAAATGTACTGGGAACCAATGTAGGTCTTTCAGGACTGGTGTTATATGGTCTCTGTAGCTGCTCCCAGTCACCAGTCTAGCTGCCGCATTCTGGATTAGTTGCAGTTTCCAGCTCACCTTCAAAGGTAGCCCCATGTAGAGCACATTGTAGTAGTCCAAGCGGGAGATAACTAGAGCATGCACCATTCTGGCAAGACAGTGCACAGGCAGGTAGGGTCTCAGCTGGCATAACAGATGGAGCTGCTAGTCAGCTGCCCTGGACACAGAATTGGCCTGTGCCTCCATGGACAGCTGTGAGTCCAAAAAGACTCTCAGGCTGTGCATCTGGTCAGGACTAGGGAGTCCCTCACACCTGCCTGTTCTCCCAAAACAGTATTTCTGTCAGTCAAGATTCAACCTCAATCCGTTAGCCTCCAGACACTCACACAGGACATTCCCTGCCTTCACTGGTTCTGATTAAAAAGAGAGGTAGAGCTGGGTATCATCCACATACTGGTGAACATCCAACCCAAACCCCCTGGTGATTTCTCACAGCGGCTTCATATAGATGTTGAAAAGTACAGGGGAGAATCAATTTTGTGATGAATACAGGGACATAAAAACTAGACTGCATCTGGATTGCATGTTAATGTCTGTAGGCCCCTAACACATCTTCTCTGCTTCCTTTAGGAAGGTGAGACCTCCAGCTTGCCATTAGATGCTGGAACAAGGCGCTGCTCCCTGAGAAAGAAAAGCAATTCCAGTAAAGCCGCTGTGTTTGAAATTGGTAAGTGTTTCAATAAATTGGGTCAGTCAGAATAGCAGGAGTTGGAACAATAATACTTACCTGTTGTTGTCTGCTGAAAGTAGCATCTTTGTATCCCTAAACGTGCCTGTTTTTTTGTTTTTGTTTTACTACTTTTTCTTCCAAGGGACGCGGGTGGCGCTGTGGGTTAAACCACAGAGCCTAGGACTTGCTGATCGGAAGGTCGGCGGTTCGAATCCCCGCGACGGGGTGAGCTCCCGTTGCTTGGTCCCAGCTCCTGCCCACCTAGCAGTTCGAAAGCACCTCAAAGTGCAAGTAGATAAATAGGGACCGCTCTCGGGCGGGAAGGTAAACGGTGTTTCCGTGTGCTGTGCTGGTTCGCCAGAAGCAGCTTAGTCATGCTGGCCACATTACCCGGAAGTTGTCTGCGGACAAGCGCCGGCTCCCGGCCTCTTGAGCGAGATGAGCGCACAACCCCAGAGTCGGTCACGACTGGACCTGATGGTCAGGGGTCCCTTTACCTTTACTTTTTCTTCCATAGTGTCCCCTTTTGTGGTAATTACAATAAGGAATGGTGAATCTTGGTGGGTCCTAATAGAAGAATTGCTTACTGCTCTAACTTGTCCCAGATCCCCTAGTGGACATAGCTGAACAGGGTTTGAACTTACTGCAAACATACTGTAAATAAGTATGCTCATGCATGCTGCTTAATTGCTCCCACTTTGGTTGCCTTGCCTGGAGCTGGGGAAAACAGTGAGGCTTGGCATAACAGTATGTGTGAACTCATGATTTATTTCTCTCCAACATCTCTTGAGTGGTAAGCCAAGAACAAACCTTGGCTTGTGGTTTGTTTGGGGAGAAACTAAACCATAACCTCTGATGTTCCTTCCTGTTCTAGGCAGGTCTAGTGTGAAGAAGGGTGATGCTTGCTCAGAGCAAGCCATGGTTTATTGCTTATTGTGGCATGCAAGTCAGCTCTCTGCCTTGGTTTCCCAAGACCAAATCCTGCCCAAACTTAACTTTCTGGGCCCTGATCCAGGTACACTGTTCACATTCCAGTGGACTGCCTGCCAGCATATCTTTTTTACTTAAATGTTTCTATGAGCTGTATTGCTGATTCAGTCAACCTGGATTTTACGGAATATTTGAGGGAAAGCATTAGGTCCTGCACAGAGTGGCTACGATCCTGCTAAAGCTTAGCCAGCAATGCTAATTGTGGTTTTTGAATCCCCGTTTTGTCAAAATTATAATAGTAAACCTTGTTCATTTAAGGATCAGACTCTTCTGAAGATGCATTTAAGAAGACAGATACAATCAGATGGTGAGTAGAGCTATCAGTTTAAATTGTCAGTACCTTTTTGTTTACAGTATTCATTCTCCCCCCCCGCCCCCGCTGCATCTTGGGGGTGGTACACTACCATGCTTTGCAGATGTTCCTTTAGTACTTACTAGTGTTAATGGCCCTCTGGATCTGTGAATTGCAGCTGTGCAGTACAGGTAAGAGGAAAAAACAACTCTCATGCCTTGTTACTCTGTAGCATCCTATGAAGATAAGTGTAATGGGGTTGCTCGTGCGTAAGCCGGTGCCCACACCTGGCTGGGTTGCCTAAGTGAACCTTTTCTGTCCAGACAGCCACTCACCCGTGGCTGTCTCAATCGCTGGCAGAATCCGTCAGTGGGCGTTTCTTAAACTTCTTCCAGCAAAGAAGCTCTTTGACGCCCAGTCTCCTCCTACTCTCCCTGCGCGGAAGCCTTCTGCGCAAGGAGGGCGTAGGCAGCGGAGGACCCTTCCTCCCCCCACTAGTCCCCGGCAAGGAGTCATGTGACCCCCTCTCAGATTCCCCCATCTGCCCCCCTTCTCCACTGGAGCTAAGCTGATTCCCTTCCCCAGAAGATGGGCTGCCTCTCCCAATCCCGGGGCGCTCTCTGGGATCCCTCTGGAGCTTGCTCTCTCCCTCCGGCACTGATGGCAGTTCCCTGACAATAAGTGTTCTGCAATGGCTGTTTCTTGGTCTTCTCTCCGCTGAGTGCCTACATTTTCTGTGTGAAATGTTTACTGTTCCTCTACCTCCTATTCTCTGGGCTCTTTATTGATATGTGAATGGAAGGAAAGGTGACAGCGCACAGGGTGGTATTTTTCAGAAAGCTTGGTTCAGCCCAGGGACAACTGGCTATTGACTTCTAGTTTATTTTGAAGACCCAGAACCTGTGAAGTAGATCATTAATACATTTATTGTTCTAATCTGCACTTATATCTAGGGCTCAGGAGATGGCACTAAGTTCATTATAAATGGCAAAAAAATAAATAAAAAATAGATAGCATGTACTTGCTTAATCACAACTACTTGTTCAGTGCAAGATTTTAAACTGTCTTCTGAATCCCCAGTGCAGTGGAGCAGCTCCTGGGGTGTTTCTGTTTGACCCAGTTTAGACATGTTAAAAAATAGTTTGTTCTTATATCAATGAACCTTGGCCTCATATGAGGGGAGGAGATTTAAAGCTTCCATTTCTTGTTGGGAACAAAGCATAGTTACTGCTTTGGCTCAAACAAATGCTGATTTGTTCAAGACAGTTTGTCAACAAGGCACGGTGTTATTTGTGTGATAACTTGCCTTGCTAACAAATTTTGGTTTGAACAAACCACCGTTTTTCATTCAGAGCAAGCAACAAACAATAGTTTGTACTTAACCAGGAACAGAAGCATTAAGTCTTCTCTTACACACGTGTGCCATCCTGCTCCCTGTGCTTGTAACAAACTATGGTTTCTTGCAAGTGAATTTGGTCTATTTGTCTTTGAGATTTTTTAAATCCTCTACAGGGCTCTTTTGGTCAAACTCTTTTGGTCAAACTCATGATAGAACATAAATAGGATTTTGTGTACTATATGAATGACACCCCCCCCCCCAGTATTCTGGGCCAAGGAAAGCAGACATCTGTTCTCAATATGAATTATGTATCATTTTATATATTTAGTTTTCCATCCAGTTTAGAGCCTTTTGAGGATGAAACTGTGCTGTTTAACCATGCATCTGGTGAATCAGTCTTACATATGAAAACTCATGCCATAATAAATTCACCTTATAATTTTAAGTTTCATGGTGCAAACAAAGACCACCACTGGACACACATCTGGGGTTGCTAACAAAGGAAAAATAGGGCCAGTGCAGACCCTGCTACCCATCAGTTGTTTGTTCCTTGCTCATCTCGTTCCAGGAGTTGTGGGAAGGGGAATGCAGAATTCAAAGGGAAGGTACCAAATACATTATATTTCAGGCCACCTTCTTTGAACCATAAGCTCTACTCACAATAGTGCAGGAGGGAGAAACCATTTAAAGGCTACCTTAAAAGAGCTCCACACTTGCAACTGTTCTTCCCTGAATGTAAAACGATTTTCTTACTACTTCTACGGTTTAGTGCAATTTAAACTTTTGTAGGTCTTCCTTGCTTTAATCTGAGGCATAATAGGGTTGCCTTGTCCAGATCTACAAAACTGGGAAGCCTAATTTGCATAGTATGCCTTTTTGCTAAGTATGTAAGTACCCTGCTTTTAAGTAAAAATGTGTTTTTAAATTGAATTATAAATATTTAAAACTGCAACATGTTTGCATGCAACTCAATGAAGCACAAGGCTCCTGCAAGCAGTTGAACACTGAATTTGGGCTGGAAGGGGCTCTAAGGAGGCACTGGAACTCGATTGACCCGAGGTGTATCGAGTTGCAACTAACTTTAATTAAATCTCCCTCTGCCTGGACTGATTGTCTAAACAGATAGACCTTTACAGATTTTTTTCGTTGGTGTTTTTCATGGAGCTATTGCTATAGAGGAAGTTTATCTCTTTCCTTTCCCCCTCAGATGCTGAATAGAAATGTAGTGGCTATCCCATAATACAGAGGTACTCGACATGGTGCCCTCCATAAATTTTAGACTGCAACTCCCATCAGCCCAATAAGCATGGTCAGTGGTCCTGGATCATGAGAGTTATAGTTCAGAACATTGGAATGCACTGCATACACTATCTCTGCCATTGTTCCTTGTACTTAACAAGAAATGTAGTGATTGTGGCCTTTTCACAGGGACTCTGTTCTTGCTGTGCTTGGTTCCCATTGAATCTGTGGAACCTAAGTACAGTTGACTTACTCTGGACCCAACCCTTGGTTTGGGGGTGGTAGGTTGAGAGAGAGCTACTTGCTCATCTTCCAAGAGTTTACAGTGGTGCCCCACAAGACGAATGCCTCGCAAGACGAAAAACTCGCTAGACAAAAGGGTTTTCCGTTTTTTGAGTCATTCCGCAAGACGAATTTCCCTATGGGCTTGCTTCACAAGATGAAACGTCTTGCGAGTTCTTGCGAGTTTGTTTCCTTTTTCTTAAAGCCGCTAAGCCGCTAATAGCTGTGCTTCGCAAGACGAAAAAACCGCAAGATGAAGAGACTCGCGGAACGGATTAATTTCGTCTTGCGAGGCACCACTGTATCTGTTATGCAGTGTTTCTCAAACTTGGGTCCCCAGCTGTTGTTGGACTACAACTCCCATCATCTCTAGCTAGCAGGACCAGTGGTGAGGGATGGTAGAGTTGTAGTCCAACAACAGCTGGGGATCCAAGTTTGAGAAGCACAGCTTTATAGGCTAAAAAAAAAAAAATCAAAATACTATCTCACTGCCACCTGTTATTTGCTTGTGTGGGAATTACTTCTGCATTGGAGAAAGGGTCCAGTGGCAAAATGATGAAAAAAGGGGCACTGAGTTCAGAAACCAGTACCTGAAGCACAGGTGCCGAGTTGTAACCGTCACATGTGTGACGACTGTCACATTGAGAGAGGCCAACCAGACCTCCTCCCGTTGCGACAGTCGCCTGCCAGGCGGTACAGCTTTGGGAGATGCCGCGCAGTGACTTCCCGCCAGGCCTCCTCTGCCCCCTCAAGATTATGGGGGCTGAGCCCCATCCCAGCAGACATTTGGGGGGTTGTCTGTAGAAGCCTCAACCCCATAGAGTTGGTGCACCTGAGCTGAAAGAAGATTGGGTGGAGGAGACGGAGGCAAGGAAAAGATGTAGGTGGAACAGGCAGAGAACTGAAAAAGGAGGCAATGCAGCAAGTAGAGATCAGAGAACCTTGTGCACAGGGCCAAGGGTTGATCGCTGAAAATAGGCAGGTGGCTGAGTGGGAAATTTAGAGTGGTATTGTGAGGACTGAATGTGTCATGCTGATTTGCTCTAACAGGGTCAATTTGTGAAGGATAACAGGACTGCATGTGCTTCTTATGGCTATCTTGTTCCCGTTGAGGATTAGAATTTGACTCTGTTGCTCCCATGGCTTGTGAATAAAGATCAGAGCCATACAAATCCAGTTCAGCAAAGCACAAGTTATTCTACAGTAGCTTGTCTCATTGTAGCAAGGTCAGACTTTGCAGTTGCAGCCCTAGTCAGTGAGACCTTTGCTACTGTCTCTCCCTGCTGAAGTGTTTTGGTGGATTTTTTACTTTTCTTTTTTGCCACTGTTGTTGGTGCTGTGCATGAATCTTTAACATCTTTTCTTTGACACTCAGTGAGGGTAGTTGCATAGCTATACAAAATTCATAAACATCAGATCAATATTTTCCTACGCTACAAACAATTCTTTAACAGTCAGGGATGTCAAAGGATAATGCACACTTTAGCCCAGGTGTGGCTAACCTGTGGCTGACTATTGGTCATGCTGATTGAGGCTGATGGGAGGAGTAGCCCAATAACATAGGAGACCCATAGCTTATCCACCTCTGCTTTAGTCACAAATAAACTCTCCCCACTCAAGCAGCCAATATATCAAAAAATTGTGGCATATCATAGGTAAAGGTAAAGGGACCCCTGACCATTAGGTCCAGTCGTAGCCGACTCTAGGGTTGCGGCGCTCATCTCGCTTTATTGGCCGAGGGAGCCGGCGTACAGCTTCCGGGTCATGTGGCCAGCACGACTAAGCCGCTTCTGGGAAACCAGAGCAGCGCACGGAAAGTGGCGTATCATAAAAGCAACCAAATTCACCCTAAAACCAACAAAGCTAAAAGAGAAGGACCAGCCTACAGGACCTTTTACCAGGCACATACAGTTTACTACAGCACAATAGAGCTCTCATACCTCTCCTCAAAAAATAAAAATACTTTGGACTTTGGATAATAATGTGAGCGCAACGAAGTGTTCGTTCTTTCCTGTCCTTATTTCTCTGAACCCCTGTACTTTGGTTGTAAACCCTAATGGCAGGAACTTGGTTTTAAGAGGTTGTTTGCAGTTCATCATTTGGTCACCTGGGCATTCTTGTTTCATTCTTCTTCTTCTTCTTCTTCACAGTGTGAGTTTAAGACGTAATTATCCAGCTCGAGTTGATGAAGGGTGTGCCAAGAATGAAAGCCCAAGCCCTTTTCACATGGAGTTTTCTGAGCTGAGTGCTGAAGATGAGACACCATTAAATATCCTAGGTATGAGGATTTTCTCTCGATGGCACCTGAAATAAGAATCCAAATGCCTAAGGCATCAAGCGGGCTCAGTTCACCACTCTGGGGGGTTTTACTTGTGTCTTGTGAAATTCAGCTAGCATGCTTTTCTTGGGCCTGATTTTTACGACTTGCTGCATTCTCACAGGGAGTCCCAGCGCCTGACCACAACTCGCTTCTCAAAGAAATAGCCTCCCTTCTGGGAAGGGTTAGGGTAGCTCAACCAGGAACTCAGTTCCTAAGAGAGTGGTGGCAGGGCTTGGACTAGCTTAATTGGTGGCGAGGAAAGGCAGCGGTTAAGAAAGGTAGCTGGTGTAAGAGGCAAGCCAATCCCATTTCTAAACTTTTCTATTTTCAGGTGTATGTGATTATTTGGAAGAACCTGGAAACACAGAAGGAGCCAGCATTGGAAAGTTAGAAATTCCTGAGAAGAATGCTGCTGTGGAAAAGAGTCAGGGTTTGTCTTCTCCAGATCCCTGCTTGGGTAAACATGACAGGAACTCCAATTCCATGTCAGAGGGTGGTTCTTGCTCTTTACTCAATATGGCACAATTGGCTGATGAAGCCACAAAGCCCACTGCAGATAAACAGGCTGGTCACGATGCAGGAAATGTTAGCACGGGGCTGCCTTGTGGACATAAACATGTCCTGTGTGAAAATGAGGAACAGCTACTGCAGTCACAAACTTCCCCTGAACGTCCTCTGAGTCAAGTCTCTGGGAAGAAACTGATGCGGAGCATCCAGAAAGTCAAAGCATGGCTGTCTAAAAGCAAGGAGGGTCTTTCTCCAAGATCCCTGCAAGATACTCACACACAGGAGGTGGATCAAGATCCAGACTTGTCAGATGGAGACTCTCTGGTCTCCCAGAAAACTGAACAGATTGGATACCAGAAAGTCTTCACAGTGGAATGTGAAGGTGACAGGTCTTTGCCCAAGCCAGTTGCCTCTAAACCTGAGGATAAACTATTTGGGAGAACATACAAGAGGAAACGCAAATCAACCCCTCTTTGGAATAAGAGGGAAACAGTTTGTATCCAAGCAAAGGAAGGCATTGCTATGAATACAGAATCCTGTGATGCGCCTGTAAAAAGATTATCGCGAAAGAGGAAGGCTACATCAGAATTGCTACCAGATGACTTCATTAGGAGGCAAGATGGGGAAGTAAATAGTAAGAGGCCTGGTGGAGATGAAGATACTGCTTTGGAAGAAGGTGGCCAAGCTCCTGCTCTTGTAGATGATAGCCCTGTGGCAGATCAAAAGGAAGTTGAGCTACCGACTGAATTTCCTGCCAAGGAAGGGCTGTCTGTTTTGGAAACTGATTTAAACGAACCATCTCAGAGTATATGCCTGAAATCGCCAGAATCGAACCGTAACCATCTAAAGAAGAAAAGTAACACTTTGAGCAAGATACGTAGACAATTAATCAAGCCTGTTGGTGAATTGCAGTTAATGATGGACAGAAGCTCCAGGTCCCCTGAGAAGGCAAAGATACAGACTGATGATAAGTTAAGGGAAGTTGGCACAAGCCAGGTGCAAGTCAGACGGAGCAGAAGGCTTCAGTTCTCGACAGAAGACGTCTGGAGGAGAAGTGAGCCAGTTAAGCGAGGAAGGAAACAGTTGGATAAGAGAGAAACAAAGAAGCGTAGGTGGTCTTATGAAGAAAACACGCCAACGCCTTCCATAGCAGAAAATTACCCCAGTGTGTTGCAGGGCAGGCTCCAAAAGGGCCTGTCTTTGTCAGATACCAGCCTGATGGACGTGGAAGGGGATGCAAGTAAAGCTTGTGCTAACCCTCCAGCTTCTCCTCAGGTAGGTGTTGAACAAACCACAGAGGGCAGCAGTCCTTGTTGCATTGTTCCCAGTGCAAGTTCCCAGGACAGCTGCTCACTTCTGCATTTTGCTTCTCCGGAGGTGGAGCAAACCACTTCTGAGGACAAACAGCTCACAGTAGCACACCAGACGGAGAAGAATGTGTTATGTACCCAGAAACTAGAGGGCGATGAGTTTTGCACAGGGGATATGATGAGAAGCTGTAAACCCCCTGAAACAAATGACGAAGCTGCAGGAACTTTGGAGCTGAACTCAGAAACTGAGGACAGTGAACTGGATACAAACTTCATGCAGAAGATATTCAATGGCTGCAAACGCCAGTCATTCTTGTTGCATCCAGTAAAGGAATCTGCTGCAGAAATTCAAAAAGAGACACGCATTGGCTTGGGGGAAGATGGCAAGGTTGACTGTTTGAAGAAATCAACTTGCATCGATAAATTTTGTGAGGAGAAGAGAGATGCTGTTGCCTGTGAGGTGAACAGCTCTGTCCAAAGACTGGCATCTTGTGCTACTGGTTTCCCTGATCGCGAGAGGAGAACTGAGCACCCCCAGCTTGCCTCACAAACTGCGTTCCCAGATCATCCATCCACACCAGATCAATTAGCCACCAAGAATCCTGACAGTCCCCAGCAAAGTCAAAAGCCAGTAACTAAAAAGAGTATGTCCCCTCAAATTAGGGGAGAAGTTGCAAACTCAAATAACAGCAGCAGCAGTGGAAGCCCAAATGTCTGGAGAAATGTCATCATCCACAGCACCAGTTTAAGTGAGGCACGTTCTAGTATAAACAACTCTGAAGATGCAGAATCTGAAAGCACTAAAAACAAAGGGCTGGCATTAAACTCTCAGCCAGAATTCATGCAGCCATGTCCTGTAATTTGTCAGCTACCACATTCTGAATTCAGTGGCGTCCATGGTGAAAAGAATAGCCCCATGGAACAAAAGCAACTGCATAGTGGCACAGAAGAAGCAACCAATAATTGCAGTGCAGGCACTTCTAAGCGCTTGGTTCACAGTAATAATTTGGAACAGTGCGCCGAGGAGGAGTACCATGGATTTGAGGTATCCTCGGAGACACCAGAGGGCTTGCTAGGCCCTGTCATCAGAAGCATAGAGGGCTCACCTAACCTTGGGGAAACGGAGAGGAATGATAGCTTGGCCATGTCTCCTGGCAGAGACGAGCAAACCCCACTTAAGGGAGACCTGGGTAGTGGCAACAGAAGAAGTTCCAGGCTGAGCCATAAAGGCCTCGTTCGCACGCAGCAGAGATGGGCACGGAAGCTGCCATCTTCGGAGGAAGATTCTAGCGAAGATGAAGAGTTGCCATCTTTTCAGGCACTGATATTTGGTAAATCGGCAAGCACACCGCTAGACCCCCTGAAAAAGAAGAAGACATCAGGAGGGATGCCAGTACTGAAGAGCAGCAACAAATGTAGTGTAGAAACCAAGGAGGAGCATGTCTGTCCAAGTCAGGATTCGGAGTGCTCTATGAAGCTGTTTTCTTCCCAGTCACACACAGCTGAGGATTTCCGCAGCAGGCCTCAGGACTCAAGACACTTAACTCCAGCTCCCACTTCTAGAGAAAATCTGGAAAGTCTTAGCGGGAATAAAAAAGCCGCTCAGCCCAGGGATGAAGTCTCAAAAGATGCTGGACAACAGAAAGATGAACAGCAAGAACAAGTGGATTCAGAATTCAATTTAGGTATGAATATATGCTTTTTTTATTTATGCTATTTTAAATTTCCTACCTTCATATTGAATCCTCTCCCTTTTGCCTCTTATTACCGCCTCAGATGAAAATGAGGTGTTTTTACACTACAGTGTACTGTTTTACGAGTTAGCTTGTGTCTGCAAGCCATAGGCCCATATATAGAAACAGCTAAGGAGGCGATGGTACCTCTTTTGATATAACCAGTTTAAGGAAGAATCCTGTTTCACTTTGAAGTCGTCATACTGCATTTTAAATGCTAACTGAAATGGAGGTTCTTGTTTTCTCCCCCTGCAAGTGTGTTTACATTACACTATTGCCCCTCTCCTGGGTTTTCTGAGTACAGAGAGGAGATGCACATACCAGACATTTTTAATATTCACGACAGCAGTCGCCAGTGTGCCTATAGTGCTGAATAAAGTATAAATTGGCCCTTAGACCTTTTACAACAGGGATGGGTAAGATGGGGAACCTCTGGCCTGCAGGTGATACTCATCTATTCAGCCTGTACTTATCACCCTGCTCTCCTGTAATACATTGTTTTTTAAAAAAATATTCCATTGGTGCCAATAGAATATTTTTTAAAAGCTTAATTGTTGCATGGAGGAAGTGGTGAGCAATTTTCAGTGATGGTTGAAGCTGTTGAGGTAAGGGTTAACCTCCATGTACTCTTCATATATATTCAGTGTTCTCAGTGCCTAAGATTGAATAATCCCGGGTGCATAAACATTTGTCCCTGGCACCTAGGAATTTGAAATATTTCTCCAGCCCTGTCACTGTATCTTAACTGCTACTTTGAGCCCAGGTTGTGATTCTGTAGGAAGCTGGGAACTTTCCTAACCTTCCCAGTTCCTTCTTGTTCTTTCAGCCAAAGCTCCCCTCTTCCTTTCTGGGGGTGGTATGTTGGGCACATCTTTGTATCAATAAATAAGGAGCCTTGCCTGGGAATTATCTCTGTATGCTCTCCAATATTCTGTATGAGAAACAGGGTTCTTGTCTTTTGAAGGTGAAGAGACCTTGGACTATGACAGTGAAGCTAGCTGCTTGGGAGATTCATCAGGCCTATCTTCCCAGAGTGAGATTCTCACCACACAGGTATGAAATGGCGCAGTTTCAGGCATGGCTGTGAAGGACTAATGGGGACATGCTGCAGCAAGGGAGGATAAGATCTTGGGAGGAGAGAAGTGTTGGAAAGCTAGTGGTATACAGGAACCACATGTCATACTGGGAACATGGTTGAACCTTTGTCACTGGAGGCCTTTAAGAGCTCCTTGGACCAGCATGGATTAATGAGCTAGAATCAATCCATGTTATTTATTGTTTGTTTCATAACTCATTCTTCCTCCCAATGGAGCCATAGGTGGCAAGCACATCCACTTTTTTTTTTTAAAAAAAAGCATTCTAAAACAGTTTAAAGCATTTCAAGTTATCATTAGTAACATTATTTCATCCAATGATCTTTGGGTTACCAGGGATAGTATTTTTCAGCCACCAAATACATGGTGGATAGGAATGTTTTCAAAGTTAATGTTGGAGGTGGGTGCTCCTCACCAGGGTAAGGTAAAGGTAAAGGGACCCCTGACCGTTAGGTCCAGTCGTGACAGACTCTGGGGTTGTGGCGCTCATCTCGCTTTACTGGCCGAGGGAGCCGGCGTACAGCTGTCGGTTCATGTGGCCAGCATGACTAAGCCACTTCTGGCGAACCAGAGCAGTGCATGGAAATGCCGTTTACCTTCCCGCCAGAGCGGTACCTATTTATCAACTTGCACTTTGACGTGCTTTCGAACTGCAAGGTTGGCAAGAGCAGGGATCGAGCAACAGGAGCTCACCCTGTCATGGGGATTCAAACCGTCAACCTTCTGATCGGCGAGTCCTAGGCTCTGTGGTTTAACCCACAGCGCCACCCGCATCCCTTCCTCACCAGAGTAGGCATTCCACAAATGGGGAACCACTACTGAAAAGGCCCTGTCATAGGTCAGTTTCCAGTGGCGGCACCATTGTGGGGAAGGTACAGGGGAGTACCATACGCCCAGAGAACCTGTCATTGTGCCATGGGTGTGGTTGAGTCCACCGAACACATTCTCTTGACTTGCCCTTCTTATGCAGAGCTTAGACAAAATTTTATAGACCCACTCCTATGTCAATTTAGCTTCCTACCCGGAGAAAACCAGGTTTTACACTTGCTGAATAATGTCACTAGAGCTATACCTTCCTTGGTGGCCAAATTTCTTTTTTTAGCTTTTAAGCGTCGCAAGACTATAATTGACTGTATTGATATGGGGCTATTTGTTTAGCCCATTTTAGTGTTGGCTAAGTTCTAAAATCTTCCTGGATGTTTTAACTGTGTATTGACAAATGCACTTTTTTCTGACTGACGGTCGAATAAAAGGTTGATGATGATGATGGTGGCGGCACCACCAACAAGGCCTTATCTGCTGATTGTAGGGCCTGAGTTGGTTTATATGGGGGGAGGTGCTCTTTGGGGTACTTGGGCCCCAAGCCATTTTGGGCTTTATAAGCTACTACTAACACATTGAATTGGGCCTTGTAGCTCACTTGTAGCCAGTGCTGTGCTTAGCAACCACATTCTGCATTGGCAGCAGCCTCTGGATCATCTTCAAGGGCAGCCCACCTTTCAAAATCCCTAGTGCTGCTGTGGGAGGCACCAGAAAGAACTTCTTTGTGGCGTTTTGCTCAGCAGCAGGTGCTTGGGAACCCCGCTGACTTCCCTCTCTCTCTCTTGTGGTGGGCAGAAGAGTGGGATGAATCTCCTTCCTCTCCTTCACTGGGCATGAAGCATTGTCCCACTCCTACTCCTGCAGAAGGGAAGGAATGAAGCCAAGCCAGTGATAGTTGCCACTGCTGGGGGATGGGGTGCTGCTAGCAAAAAGCCTGCAATAAAGTTCTACAGAAATATTTTGATAAGATTTCTGCTACCAGCTCCCTTGCAGCTGCTGCAGTTGTAAGGTATACTTCTGCATGCATTCAGCAAGCTGACATACGTACAAAAGAGAAATTTCCCAGTGCTGCAAACCTTTCTCCTTCAGCTGAGGAGGGTATCCTTGTGTGGCTTACTCCTCCTGCTAACTCTAGTCAAGGTTTTCGTTCTCATTAAGTTTGCCTGCTCTTCTCAAGTAGAAGGAACTCCTCATAGTCCTAAAACTTCCTGCTCTGATACAGCAAGTCTTCATTAAAGCTTTATTCCTATTCTGTTTTTTACCTTAAGCTTCTGAAGCTTCTCTTCTCCCCCCACCATGCTTTCTGAATTATAATGGTGCAAAAGGAAGTCAGAACATTATAAAACTGGCTGTGCTCCATGCTGCCATTTGTGGATCTTTGGGAAGCAGCTAGAATGTGGTTTGAGTCACAAGAAGGGTGCCTCCTCCAGCCACCACAGGTTCAATGGGAAAAGTCCACTGTGGAGGGGAGGTCTTTATTATAATGAAACAGACATACAAGGGAATTATTTTGGCTGGCATCAAACCAGTTTTGGTGAAGGACATGAAAGGGAGGAGCACAAAAACATTGAGAACAAGGTAGCCAATATGATGCCCTCCAAATGTTGGACTCCCAAATCCTATCAGTTTGCTAGGATGGCAATGATCTGGAAGTTGGGAGTCCAGCAATATCTAGAACATGACAGCCAAACTTTTCATATCAAGTGGGCCACAAGAGTACTTTGACACGAAACCTATTGGGGGTGGGGGGTGGGGAGAAGAGGCCAAAATTTGATACACACATTCTCCTAGTACCTTTGCGCTGCCGTCCAGAAACCGGGTAAATGAGGTGCTGGGCTTTGGGAAGGAAGTATGAGGCTCTGACAGGGTCCTAGAGCCCTCCCGCCTCCTTCCCTGTCAGAGCCCTCATGCCTCCTTCCCAAAGCCCAGCACCTTGCTTAACCGGGAGGCATCCAGTGTTGCTGAGGGCAAAAAAGGCATCGAGGGCCGCATGTGATCCTCAGGCAACACATTGGAGTGCCCTGATCTAGAAGGCACCACATGGGCTGCTATAGGACTCCTTCATGGAAGGAGAAAATAATGTTGCTCTTACCATGATATGTTCATTCTCTTTAGCACAGGCATAGGCAAACTCAGCCCTCTAGATGTTTTGGGACTACAATTCCCATCATCCCTGACCACTGGTCCTGTTAGCTAGGGATGGTGGGAGTTGTAGTCCCAAAACATCTGGAGGGCCGAGTTTGCCTGTGCCTGCTTTAGCAGGTATCGGTGTCCTACTCACCCAGGTATGGTTGTTTCACTGCTTGCGGTCAGGCTGCGAGAGACTCCCAGGGCTTTCAGTCAGAATAATTTGAGCACTGAGGGTGTCCTTTTCTCTTCCCCATCGAACTTCTCTGTGCCCTTGCTTATACCTCTGTATTGCACCAGATCGTTGCCTTAGATGGCATGCAAGGATACTCTCTGTTCACTGAAAAGAGATAACTTACCATGGGCAAATCCGGTGTTCTGTTCTCTCTCGTTTGCAGCAAAAAAATGCCATGCAAAACAGCTTAAAGAAACTCCAGCAGAAGATGGCTATTCTTGAAGCAGTTCTCAAACAGGGAAGCCAGAGTGCTGTCCATGAAGGATCACTGCTTCCTGGTGAGGAAGGTGATTTCACTGGAGGACAGACAAAATCAGCAAGGGGTGAGCAATGCAGTCCCTTCTATTTTTTCTCAGGAAGATTGCCTGGGTATTAAGAATGCTTTCCTACTTCTTATCAAACACCTTGAAATAGACCTGTGTTTTATTTTCTATTTTCAAATATTGCATTATGACTTTCATTCTAAAAGTCATAAGCTATTGACACAAAGGGATGCTAAACCTAAGTTAATTACTCTTGTCAGCAGCTGACTTTGCTAACAAGCTACTTTGAATAGGAGATAACATTGAACTACCGGTGTGTTGTCTGAGTGCACAACAGAACAATCTCTGCTTCTCCTCCCCTCCCCTGCACTCCCTCCCCTGAATTTGTTCTGGAGATGCAGAGCAGATTTGGGGCAGCATAGGGGAGGAGAGGGAACTAATCACATTGTTCTAGAAATGTGCAACTATTTGGTTTAGTGCCACTCTCATGACGGATACCTCTGCATGAAGTACTGGAACTGGGAGTTCTTCTAGCGGAAGGTGAATTGTGCATCTTCCACCAAGGTAAAGCAGTCCTCCATATAGATCCAGCTTTTAGTTAAAAAATCAACTCTGTTTTCACAAGATTCAGGAACCCATCCTGCCTTCTTTCGTCCTATTCTCATCCAACCACGCCCCTCGAACTGGGCCAGTTTGCACTGGTCACTGCCAGACCTTCAGGTTTTTTATTGTCAGAACTGCATCAACACAGATTCCTCTTTGTCTCCCTTCAATAAATTGGGCCTTGAGAGGAGGCTGTCCCTGGCTTCCTCAGTCAAATTGCCCTGGGAATGTTAGTCCTAGTTCAGTCTTCCAGCAACATTCAGATCCCAGAGAGTATCCTGGCTGACGCTTGTCGGCAGTGCTGCCTTGCTACTTGGTTGCTTTCTGAGAGAGAGCATTGCTGGAGGAGATATGCCTGGTCATTGGTGCATACCTTTGCAGTTCCAAGTTTGCAGCAAGGCCTACGGTTGACTCTAATGATATCAGTTCCATTTGTCACATGGTTCTGCTTCCTGCCACCTTTCCTAGGCTCAAACATCCCTTCTTCCCAACCCCCAAAGAGGAGTGGTACAAGCCTGACACTCAACAAACATGAATCTATGGTAATCAAACAGTTTAACAGCCTATTAGCTTTCCAACCTATTAGCTTTCCACAACAAGCAGGGAAGTTTCCAAAGCTAACATAGGTACGTGGCGTAAACCCTGTATCTCTAGCCTACAATGTACAGCACATGGCCCCACAATGGTCACAGTTCATTCCACAACAGTGATGCGACTTCAGCATTCAGCACAAATGCTCCACTGGAAGAGTTTTAGCAGGGCCACCTGGACCTCGGCCTCTTATTTTGTTAAGCATTACCAGTTCGACTTACTTGCTTCTGCTGATGTGGCTTTTGTAAGAATGGCGTCCCTACAGACCCTTTGCCCGTAGACCCTGAGTAGTGAGGGGAAAGACCAGGATGTTGGTACAACAGTTGAACATTCCAGTTTAGGTATCTTCCTCCACTAATAGAGAACAGAGCGCCATGGATATTTCTTCTCATCAGTACGTGGAAGGATATCCAGTCGTACTCAGGCTCACCTTCAAGTTCCCTTGCTGGTCATAGGGTAGATGAGGGATGATGCTTTTGGCTCCCGAGGCATACAGTTCAACTTGGTTTGAGTCTGGGGATCCTTTTCTCTCCTTTCCTCCTCTTTCTTCCCCCCTTTTTTCTAGTACAGTAGGGACGCGGGTGGCGCTGTGGGTTAAAGCCTCAGCGCCTAAGACTTGCCGATCGAAAGGTCGCGGTTCGAATCCCCACGACGGGGTGCGCTCCCGTTGCTCGGTCCCAGCACCTGCCAACCTAGCAGTTCGAAAGCACCCCCGGGTGCAAGTAGATAAATAGGGACCGCTTACTAGCGGGAAGGTAAATGGCGTTCTGTGTGCTGCGCTGGCTCGCCAGATGCAGCTTGTCACGCTGGCCACGTGACCCGGAAGTGTCTGCGGACAGCGCTGGCCCCCGGCTTATAGAGTGAGATGGGCGCACAACCCTAGAGTCTGTCAAGACTGGCCCGTACGGGCAGGGGTACCTTTACCTTTTAGTGTTTTTACAGTTATGGTGGCTGTTAATGTATTGGCTGTACCATGTCCTGAAACTGAGTTGGGGGTCCTTGTCTCAGCAGAAAGGACAGCACCAAGATTTTCTTAGTTCTTCCTTTGGAATGAGTAAGAGGAGTAATCTCCATTCACAGTTAAGAAGAGAAGGAACCTTCTCAGCAAGTCCAGTGTTGTTTGCCCTCTTCTGATCTGTTTATCCTTGCTCTTTAATTCCAGAAACAAATGTTTCTTCTGTCTGTTAAAGCACCACGCTATAGTTTCTGCTGATGATGCAATACAGAGTTAATTTTGCATTTTTACAGAGGAGTTTATGCATCAGTTTGAGCTCTGTTGCCATGGCATTGGTTTTAAAATGCATTCCCATCCCCATATTGTTGCGACAGTGTATCACATTAGCTTGTTTTCTTTAGCTAGATAAAGCCCAGAAGCTACCTTGGCTTTGCAGGGGACGCCCTTCTTTTGGAATTGTGACCTGGTGTACTGATAAAATTTGTAATAGAAATGCTACTCCAAGAAAGTGTACACAATCATTCAGGGCTTTTATTTGCTACTCACTCAAATTGTTCCTCTGGGCAAGGAAGGCCAGTTTAATTGCTGCATCAACAACACAGCCGGGTTCCTCTCTTAGACTAACTTCATAACCTTTTGCTGTCGCAGGGTCCCAGGTGCTTAATCTTTTGACATCCTATGGAGGCAAACAAGGGCTATGGCTAGTAGGCATCATTGCCTTCTGCAGAAGGGTGGGCAAGCGAAACAGAGCAATGCTAATCTCCACCAGGCTTCAGGTCAAAGGTTCTCTTGGGAAGTCTGTGGGGGAGCCGGCTATAAAACACCAGCAGTCGAAAGTAACAGAGCTACTTCCAAGAGGAAGAATGAGGCCCATGCCAAATGAGCAAGATGACCCAGAATTTTAAGGCAGCTGAAACGTTTTTAAAAGTTCAGACTAACTGTCACCTTAATGAGCTGACTGCCAAAGGGTATTGCGATCTGCACTCGGTGCCAGTGATTCTGTAGAGTATGCTTATCTTTGCCCGTCTGATCTATTCGCATTTTTCAATCCCCTATTTGCAAATATGGCTCCTTCAGACTTGGTTATATGGCTGTAAAAATTGGGGGTGGACAGTAGTGATTGCTGAGTTCACTGTCAGTTGACTTCTCAAAAGTCCTTAAGAAGATTTTGCCTCTTTCAGTTCCACCCACACGCATAATAGCCAATGAGGACTCAAATCAGGACAAAGATTCAAGACTTGTCATTGCTTTGCTTTGAAAGGGCGTCACACAACAAGAAGCTAACGTTGGGGTTGTAGCGGATAGCTTGATGAAGATGTCTATCCAGTGTACAGCAGCTGTGGAAAAAGCAAACTCCATGCTAGGAAGCATTAGGAAAGGAATCGGAAATAAAATGCCAACATCGTAATGCTGTTATACAAATTTGTGGTGTGACCGCATTTGGAGTATTGTGCACAATTCTGGTTGCCTCACATCAAAAAGGATATTACAGAGTTGGAAAGGGTTCAGAAAAGGGCAAGCAAAGTGATCAGGCAGATGGAGTGACCCCCCCATAAAGAAAAGTGGCAGTATTTGGGACTTTTTAGTTCAGAGAAAAGGCCTGAAAGAGGTGACATGATTGGGGTTTACAAAATTACGTACAGCATGGAGAAAGTGGAAGTTTTTCTGCCTCTGTCATAACACTAGAACTTGTGGACATTCAGTGAAGCTGAAGATAGGAAGATTCGGGATAGTTAAAATAAAGTACTTCTTCACACAACACATAGTTAAACTATGAAAGTCGCTCACACAGAAGGCAGTAAAGGCCACCAATGTGGATGGCTTTAAAAGCAGATTGGACAAATTCATGGAGGAAATTGGGAGTAGGATGGGCTTTTCGTAATACTACAATAAGGGAGAAAGTTGATTAATTAACTCCCCACCTACCCCCAGACATTCAACTAGCTCAGGCTTGTAAATGTTAATTTGCCTTCTCACTTAATGGCAAATAAGAATATTTTCCAGCTGACCGGGCATGGCTGTTTCTGTAAACTGGAGGAGCTGTTCCTTTATCTAATTCATGCTCTTGATATGCAACAGGTGATTTTGTTACGTGTGGCCAGTCATGCTGGTGAAAGTTTTTGTGAGCTAGCAGATTTTGTAGATTCGTCTGCAAGGCTATCTAGAGCTGTCTTGAACACAGTTCAAGGTCTGTGCTCCCCACGGCTGTTTGCATAGCTGTCAACTTTTCCCTTTTCTTGCGAAGAATCCTATTCGGAATAAGAGAATTTCCCTTAAAAAAAGGGAAAAGTTGTCAGCTATGAGTTTGAAGGAGCTATTTGTGGGATTTACCTTTCAATCTTTGACACAATTGGTGGTGTTCAACTTTTATTCAGAGTAGTTAATGGACCTCACTTAATCCTATTTCAGTGGATGTTGAGGAGATTTCACCCCTCCCATATCCAAGAATCTCCTGAGGAGTCTGCTGATTCTCCAGAGAGGAGGAGGCGTGTTCTGCTCTCTACTTATTCTGCTCCAGCACCACATCAAAGAGTCAGTCAGTCAGTGTGTCGGAGAGAGAGATTGTGTGTAGAGATAAGGTTGCTGCTAAGAGCAGCTGCAGACACTCAGTGCGGTTCAGCATTCATTTATGCTTAGACCTATTTAGCTCTGTATATAGTTGTATAATAGTTGTAGATAGAATAAAGAAGATATTCTACAGAGCTGCTCTCCGAGTTGTTTATATACTCTGCTAGACTCTGCTGTACTCTGCTGTGCGACGACTGTCTTCTTGTGGGAGTGAATCCGGTGCTCACAACTCTAAGCTGTGAGTCCACAGCACTTTGACCTGTTCCTGTGCAGAAGGTGGTCTCTGGAAGTGCTACCCAGCTTGCCTAGCCTAGTCGGGGATGAAGTGAATGAGTCCTGTTTGTGGCACTGGCTCAAGGGCGATGCTGACAGATGTATGGGTTGTTAGGCGAGGGTAGTACCTCTGGTGAGGAACACATCATGCTCCTCCTGGGGCAGTTTGTCCACCTTTGGTCCCCACCCTGCCCTCAGCTCTCACCTGTGGCTCCTAGAAGCTGTCAACAAACAACAGTGGCCACCCTCCAGGAAACTTCTTTGACTGGCTGGCTAACCCAGGTGAGGGTCTCAAACCCTGGGTGAGTTAGGGACTTCTTCTGCATGCAAAGACAGTCTCTGGTGGATTGAGCAGTCGAAGCCAAGTCCAGTGATCAGGAAGGTGATTTTTGCACATGCTATAGAGGGAAGTGAGGGGGCAGGTGGGGCTCAGCCTGGGAAGGTAGCCCATCTAGGAGAAGGAAAACTCTGGTCCAAAACCTCTGATGTCCTGTGGCGTATCCTTGGGAGAAGAAAACGCTAAGGAGTAAACCCATAAGACTGATGGCTGGTGCCTTGTACACCTCCTTCAGCAACCCCTGCAGCCAAGCTGTGCCAAATGTATTGCTCTACTTTCCTTTGGACCACATGTGGATGGCAGTGAGACTGAGAGGAGGGACGTTGTCTGGGCAGCCCAGGACCTTTATACACACCACCCAGGCTTAGCCAAACTAATGAAGATGTTTGGCTTCACCCCTGGAGGAACACTCCATTTTCTCTCGAGACAGATGGATGTCAAAAAACCCCAACAACGACAACTCTGAGTAAAACTGAATTGAATACCACCCAGTATCTTTAACATAAATTGCAAAAGTGATTAGCAACTTCTCGAATGGCAGTCATGAGTCTGCTGTGCTATTCTAGTTTATTTTCATCCCAATCCCGCAGTGATTCTAGGGCCGGTCTTTCTGGGTTTAGAAGCCCACTGCGTTTAGACATAAACAGAACCTTATCTAGTGTGAGAATAATGTGCTGTTCCTGATGGAACCGGTTTGCAGGCGAATGTTTTTGCAGCAATTTCAAATCCAATCAAAGCCAAATCCTTAGATAGCTATAAATAGCACGTTTGAGTTTTAAGTCGGTGAAATCGA
Source organism: Podarcis muralis (assembly GCF_964188315.1). Lineage (NCBI taxonomy): Eukaryota > Metazoa > Chordata > Lepidosauria > Squamata > Lacertidae > Podarcis > Podarcis muralis. The sequence continues at coordinate 46,265,001 of NC_135667.1, forward strand.
TTAATTAGCTTCCTCTGGGCTCGGAAACAGACTGAAGACAACTTAATTAACAGAGCCCTTGTTTGGGCTTTCAGGCCAGTATAAAGTATTTTGGGGCGCCTCATAAAAGCTTCAACCTGATTACATTTATTGATGGCTTGATTACAAATTACAGCGTCTCTCCTGGCTATTAAAAAAAAACCTTTTGCCTCTTTCTAATCACTTTCTGGGGAGAAGAGATATATTAAAGCTCTTTTGAGACACCATAAATAAGAAGCTTTAAAAAAAAAAGTAGTGAAGAGAATGTTGCCTCAGGCCTGTTCTGCTCTTTCCATGTTTCTTCTGCTGTTTTATCATTAGTTCCACCAAACGCATCACTTGACACCTTGTGTTTTTTCCAGTGTGATTGAATATTCAAAGTATAACTTGAGTATTGAGTCGGTAGCGTATTATATACTGATGCAGGACTGTGAGTGTTTTATAGACCGTTAAAGATGCAGCTACTCTCCAGAGTCAGGAACTAACACGGTTCTACATTTTATGATGAATATTTCAGAATAAATCAGCAAAATACTAAAGCTGCTTTAGAGACTGATGTCACTTCAAGTTACTGGCTGAGAACTGTGTCACTAACATTTTTATTTTATTTTTTTCAAACCTGGAGGGTTGAGGCATTGGTCTAGAATCTAGACCAACTCACCTAAAAACAGAGTACCCTATATACTAAGTCTATCTCTTATTCACCCTTATACACGTCATAAATAGCTGTGGGAGAGTTTCTCTGTATAAGTTCCAAAGATCTCAGAAGCCTATTCCTCAGTAACCCAGAGCAAGGCTTTCTTTTAGTATGGCTGCCCCTGTTTCTGTGTAATATCTTTTCTGTTGGGATCCAGCAGATGCCCACTATCTACATTTTCTGGAAACATTTTTGTTCTGACAGGCTTTGCTGGCTGGATAAATGGGGTTTTTAACGGGGTGTCTACTTTGTATGGTTTCACTTTTGTTGTTAATGTATTTGTTCGTTTGTGTGTGTTTAACTTTCTTCTTTATTCTCAATGTTCATCACCCTGGGAGTGGTTGTCTATAAGGCAATTAAGAAATCCCTGATAATGATAAGTATATAATAGGGTTTTTCCCAGTAGTGATGTATGGAAGTGAGAGCTGGACCATAAAGAAGGCTGATCGCCGAAGAATTGATGCTTTTGAATTATGGTGCTGGAGGAGACTCTTGAGAGTCCCATGGACTGCAAGAAGATCAAACGCATCCATTCTTAAGGAAATCAGCCCTGAGTGCTCACTGGAAGGACAGATCGTGAAGCTGAGGCTCCAGTACTTTGGCCACCTCATGAGAAGAGAAGACTCCCTGGAAAAGACCCTGATGTCGGGAAAGATGGAGGGCACAAGGAGAAGGGGGCGACAGAGGACGAGATGGTTGGATAGTGTTCTCGAAGCTACAAACATGAGCCTGACCAAACTGCAGGAGGCGGTGGAAGACAGGAGGGCCTGGCGTGTCTCTGGTCCATGGGGTCACGAAGAGTCGGACACGACTAAACGACTAAACAACAACAACAACATATAATAGGGTTAAAAACATGTCCATCAGTGACAGACATGTGCAGGCTCCCTTCCACCCACTCAGCCTTCTGCAGAGCTGCCAAGAATGTTCACAAACATTTTAACTCCTCAAGGGTGAAACTATCAGGAACAGAATGTAGAGAATACATTGCTGTTCCTCAAATTGCATTGAAGAACATTTATTTTCTGAGCTTTTTCTCTAAAGCTTCTTAAGTTTCTGAAAGATAATGTTGAGGTCTACATACTATTTCTGATGACCATATAATAAAGCTTTGCTTGCAGCTCCTCTACAATGCTTGGTATATTTGTGTTTCTTAAAATAAAATGCAGGCACTTATACTCTAAAAATTTCATAAATACCTAGACAATGCAAACTGTCAGCTAATACTGCATGATAATATTTCATATTCTGAAAGCTTTGCAGTAAATTTAGGTATGATAAGAAAGGAAGTGTACTTCTGGCATCCATGGGACCTTGGAAGTATGTTAGGCTGATAATGACTGGTCTAAGTGATGGATCTTTAATCCATTCCAAATATGGAAGGAAATGCTTTTCTAATGGATATATTTTCTTCTTTTCCAGGAAGCAAAGCAGATTTGAGTTCTGAAAGTAAACAAAGCCTCCAAGGTGCCTTTTCTACCCCTGTGAGAAACATGCGAGGGACTCCAGGGTCCTCAAAGTCTAAAGAGCAGACTTCCAGCCTTTTGGCCGCAGAGACAGCAATGGGGCCTCCTTCTGCCACACATGATGCAGGAAGGCAAAGTGCATTGAGGCATAGTGCACAAGGAAGTCCAGTCTGCCCCTTGTCACGAATCACACATTGTAGCACAAGCAAAGGGAATTCAGAGAGGCCATTTGTGACAAGCAAGAAGAATATGTCTCTGGTGGCCTCCGGTCTGAACCAGGGCGAGTTGGTAAGCACTCCTTCAATGGTAAAATCAGTATGATTCCTATTACAGAGCAAGGCTCAGAGGCTGCAATTCAAATCCTGATCTTTCTCAGTTTCCATCTAAGAAACTACAGTGGTACCTCGGGTTACATATGCTTCAGGTTACAGACTCCGCTAACACAGAAATAGTGCTTCAGGTTAAGAACTTTGCTTCAGGATGAGAATAGAAATCGTGCTCTGGCGGCGCGGCAGCAGCAGGAGGCCCCACTAGCTAAAGTGGTGCTTCAGATTAAGAACAGTTTCAGGTTAAGTATGGACCTCCGGAATGAATTAAGTACTTAACCCGAGGTACCACTGTACTCAAAACCATGGAATTTAATGTGGCCTCATATCTAGGATCTGGTGCTGAGAGAGCATGCAGCCTGCTTTGAGAAATACTATTGACAAACTCTCGGTCCATTCTTATTTTGTAGCAGGTCTGTAAAAAAATTGATAGTTAAAGAAGCCATCATCAAAATATTTCTTAGCCAGCTTTGGCAGTACAGAAAAGTTATGTAAAACTTTTAGACTCCAATCTAAAATTGCTGTAGTAAACAGGGCTTTTGGGTTTTCTTTCCTTGTTTTAGGGAAGGGAATTGCCACTACTTCTCCTATGAAAGAGTAGCTTAATACTTTTTATTAGGTCCAACAGAAGTGGCCTACCTGGGTAATGAGAGTGGTAAACTTATGGGAGAGTGTCATTTCCAAGAACCAACTACTGAAAGAGACATTAGTGAGACCTTTATTTTTTAAAGTGCTTAATCTCACTTTATTCGATATTTTCTGGCCAGTCTCTAATGTTACATTCTTCAGCAGCATTCTTGAGTACACAGTAGAATCTCAACTTCAACTTTCCCAGACAGTATGGATTATCTAGATCAGGCTTCCTCAGCCTCGGCCCTCCAGATGTTTTGAGACTACAATTCCCATCATCCCTGACCACTGATCCTGCTAGCTAGGGATCATGGGAGTTGTAGTCCCAAAACATCTGGAGGGCTGAGGTTGAGGTAGCCTGATCTAGATGCATGTCATTCTGACATGAGGGTTCCATCTTGTCCCCTATGCTATTTAACATTGACATGAAACTGCTGGAGATGTTTTGGAAGTGATGTCACCAATATATGAACGGCACTGAATAGGCTCTCCCTTTCCACTTTGCCCCTCCCCCATTCCACCACATTCCAGGGGGACTGTTGTAGCTCCATACCAGGAATGGGTAAACTGTCTCTTCCCAGGTATTGTTGGACTCCACCCAACAGCCCCATCCAACATGGTCAAGCGTCAGGAATGATGGAAGCTGTTGTCTAACCATACCTGAGGGGTCACAGGTTCCCCAATGCTGTTCTAAACAATGGCCTGTAGTCAGTAATAGGACCGCCTCTCCTGGTATGCCCCGCAGAGGACCTTAAGGTCCATGAATAACCATAGTTTAGAGGTCCCAGGCCCTAAGGAAGTCAGACTATCCTCCACCAGGACCAGGGCCTTTTCAGTGATGGCTCTGACCTGGTGGAATGCTCTGTCCCATGAGACTAGGGCCCTTCAGGATTTAACCTCCTTCCGTCGGGCCTGTAAGAGAGAGCTATTCCGACTGGCCTTTAATTTGAATTCAGCCTGATCTTTTATTTCCCTTCTCTTCCCTCCCCCTCCCCTTTTATGAAGATTACCCGCTCTGAGACCCCACAGCTAATTCTCCCCTGGCCTCCTTGCTGGCCCAAGTAGGACTAATTTAGCCAGCTAGCCCTGGTGACTATCTAATGCTTATTAGATGGATTTCCTCCTAATTGATTTTTTGAACTTTGAATTTTATTGTTTTTTATATTGTATTTTATGCTGCTTCTACAATTAAGTGTTTTAAATTTGTTGTTAGCCGCCCTGAGCCTGGTTTTCTGAACCGGGAAGGGCGGGTATAAATAAAAAAAATATATCATTTATTTATATGTGAATATGGTTGAGAGGTGAGGGTGAAAGAGGAGAGCGCAAAATATGGTCTGAAGCTCAACATCAAAAAAACAAAGATCATGGCCACTGGTCCCATCACCTCCTGGCAAATAGAAGGGGAAGAAATGGAGGCAGTGAGAGATTTTACTTTCTTGGGCTCCATGATCACTGCAGATGGTGACAGCAGCCACGAAATTAAAAGACGCCTGCTTCTTGGGAGAAGGGCAATGACAGGCCTAGACAACATCTTGAGAAGTAGAGACGTCACCTTGCCAACAAAGGTCCGTATAGTCAAAGCCATGGTTTTCCCAGTAGTGATGTATGGAAGTGAGAGCTGGACCATAAAGAAGGCTGATCGCCGAAGAATTGATGCTTTTGAATTATGGTGCTGGAGAAGACTCTTGAGAGTCCCATGGACTGCAAGAAGATCAAACGCATCCATTCTTAAGGAAATCAGCCCTGAGTGCTCACTGGTAGGACAGATCGTGAAGCTGAGGCTCCAGTACTTTGGCCACCTCATGAGAAGAGAAGACTCCCTGGAGAAGACACTGATGCTGGGAAAGATGGAGGGCACAAGGAGAAGGGGGCAACAGAGGACGAGATGGTTGGATAGTGTTTTCGAGGTTACCAGCATGAGTTTGACCAAACTGCGGGAGGTAGTGGAGGACAGAGGTGCCTGGCGTGCTCTGGTCCATGGGGTCACGAAGAGTCGGACACGACTAAATGACTAAACAACAACAAATGGTTGAGAGAGATACTAATGGAAGCTTAATCCGAACAACAGAGAGGCGACTCTGATCCATAGGACTTCTGCTCTGGGAAGAGCAGCTCAATCTCTCATGAACTGGGTAGCACTCTCCTTGAAAAGTCAGGTTTATAGTGTGAGGGTACTTCTGGATCTGGCCATGAACCTGGTTGCCCAAGTAGCAGTCATGGCGCAGAGTCTAGGTAATCTTAGTTTTAATTATAGTTTTACTGTGGTTTTAATGTTGTAAGCTACCTTGGACATTGATACGGAAAAGGAGGGTGTACGTTCTTAAAAGTTCTTAGAGGCTCTATTGAGAAGACAGCAATATCTAATGTGTTGATAAAATCAATAATTTCTAACTCCAGTATTTGCTTTATTTCTAGCGACTAGTACAGATGTTTGCCAGGAAAAATGAGAGCACTTGGTCTAATAAGATTTCTTATGAAACAACTCATGTAGTCATGAAAACAGGTGAGTTGAGAACCCAGAGGAGAACTTTCCCATCTGCATTGCCACATAAAGTGGATGAATAGGTAGGTATGCCGTCAAGACTGCCAGAGTTCAATTTAATAATTGCATGAAGAGAACCAACAACTGTTAATTATGATTGCTTATTGAAACTCACAAGCTCAGAGATGCTTTTTTCTGATTACCAAATACTGAGCTTCCCAGATACATGTGGCTAGCCACTGTTGAACACAGAATGCTGTATTAGATGCCCCCTGGTCTGAGCTAGCACAGCAATTTTGAGGAAGTGTTGAATGGGGCTTTGAGAGTTCTGAGTCGAAATCCAAACTTGACCTTTACTGCTATAGTTTTGCTTCCTGTTCCTTGTAGATAGAGAGGACTGCATACTCTTTGCTTTGGTAATTCAGCTTTTTAGGTGGTGGTTATTATTATTATTAACCACCACCTAAAAAGCTGAATTACCAAAGCAAAGAGTATGCAGTCCTCTCTAGGTCCTCTCTTAGGTGGTGGTTATTATTATTATTAGGGACGCGGGTGGCGCTGTGGGTAAAAGCCTCAGCACCTAGGGCTTGCCGATCGAAAGGTCGGCGGTTTGAATCCCCGCGGCGGGGTGCGCTCCCGTCGTTCAGTCCCAGCGCCTGCCAACCTAGCAGTTCGAAAGCACCCCCGGGTGCAAGTAGATAAATAGGGACCGCTTACTGGCGGGAAGGTAAACGGCGTTTCCGTGTGCTGCGCTGGCTCGCCAGATGCAGCTTTGTCACGCTGGCCACGTGACCCGGAAGTGTCTCCGGACAGCGCTGGCCCCCAGCCTCTTAAGCGAGATGGGCGCACAACCCTAAAGTCGGACACGACTGGCCCGTACGGGCAGGGGTACCTTTACCTTTACTATTATTATTATTAAATGCAAGTTTCTATCCCACGTGGCTTTCAGAGATAAACTGCAAACGCTGGCAAGTTATAGGAAACTCATGGATAGGAAAATAAGCTGAGCAGCTTTCTAGTAGTATAGTTTCTTGTCTTATCCTGTGGCTAACAAAATACATTATGTCTCAAAAACAAACGCGCATGCTGTTTTATTTCTTCATTTTTTCAGATTGCCAAGGCTAGCTTTCCTTGGCACATGATTTGGTTTTGTATCACCACTGAGAAGGTGATAGTAACGGATCAACCAGGTAATTCCTGGAAAACAAAAAGAGAGAGAGACTAATGTCCCTCCTTTGCTTTCCAAAAAGCAGTTTAGATCTTGAAAGGTGCTCTAGCCTGCTTGCTGCATCCTGTGAATCTGCACAAGATCCTGGCAGGTACCTGGCAGAACTTTCTAAGGGTTTCTTGCCTGTCAGACTACTTGGGCATGATCCAAAGAATTGGGCCCCTGATTACACCTGCCATCTTCCCTCCCTCTGGCACCCCTTCCTCTGTCACCTAGCAATCTTTTGAAGGTACTACTGAGCACGAGGATCTGCTGTTAAAGGAAAAATCATTTTCAAAAATCCCATTGGACCTGCCCCCATGCCCTTGGGCAGGGGTCTGCAACCTTTAAGACAAAAAGAGCCACTTGGACCCGTTTCCGAAGAAAAAAAAAACTGGGAGCCGCAAAACTCGTCATTATAAAAATAACTTTTTTGTCACTTTTTTATTATTTCTTTGTTTGACCCCTCAGAATTACTCCTCCTCATAGAAATAAACGTTAAATTAACAAGTTACCTTTTTGTGTGTGTGTGTTCTTCACTCCCCTTCAAAACAGTGACCAGCGTACATGCCCCCTTTCAATGCAGTGACCAGCGTACATGCCCCTTACAATGTAGCGGGCGGGCGGGAAGGTGACGTCGGGACGGTGCGTGACTAACGCACGCACCACCCCCATGCGACGTCACAGCCAGTACAGCGCCCGCCACAGTGGGGAGTGTCGGGGCGCACAATGCGCCTCCTCCCCTCGCTAGTATCCGCCCCGGAGCCGCGGCAAAGGTGTAAAAGAGCCACATGTGGCTCCGGAGCCGCGGGTTGCAGACCCCTGCCCTTGGGGATGCCCAAATAATTTTATTTGTATGCCACTTTTCCTCAAAAGAGATCCTGCTCAAAACAGCTTACAACAAAGAAAACAGGTATGCATTTCAAACAAACACTACAAAAACAGTTTCATGATAACATAGCAAAACAATAGCAAACATAATAACATGCCAAACAACCCACCACATTTCAGTACTGTAAATAGAACAAGATTACTTAAACGACATGCAGCATCCAGTAGCAAAATTAACAAGGGAGCTTCGCGGTTTCACCTTAGTCCCAGAAACACTGCTCCCATGGTGTTGCTCACAGTCCCTCTCTTGCAGAAGCTTCTTACAAGGTTTCCAAAGGCAGGGCACTAATTGAGCTCTCTCTGCTTAATCTTCTTTTTTTTAAGAATAATTTTTTATTAACCGACCAATCACATCAAATCAAACCAAATTACATAAATTCCAAATTGCACAGCCGAATTTTTAATTTTCGTTGGGGGTACCCATATTTCAAGTTCCGAAGGGATCCAATCAACTTCTTGCTTCTTACTGCTGTTTTAATGTCCACAAATCTAACCTTATGATGTTCACAGTACTATCCAGTCCTTTCTTATTATTTTTCCACATCTCTTGTTGTTATTTTCATATATTTTTCCTTTCTCTGCTTAATCTTCAGATGAGGATCTGGTTTGCGAGCGGACCCTGAAATACTTCCTAGGTATTGCTGGACGGAAGTGGGTGGTGAGCTACCATTGTAAGTGTGAACATTCCTTGAAATATCTCTATTCTCTCCCCTCGCACTCTTGCAAAGTTCAACGGCTATCAGCACACTCAGGACAGGGTGTTCCTCAGCCTGGGTACCACCACAGGGAATTTAATGTTTAGGATGCAAAATCAAAACTAGATGAAACATTTGCCGATGTCCCACATTTTTGAGGGATTTTTAAAGTTCAAAGCCAACATTGGGAGGCCAAATGGAGGAGCAGCGGCAATCTTTCTCCACACCACAGGAACTGTTTTCCTAATCTAAATTTCTGCCCCCCACCCCAGGCTGCTGTTTGCATGATGTGGCTGAGGAAACATACAAGTGCCATAAAGCTTCTAGTATCTTTGCCCCTGTGGCCCTCCAGAAATTGTTGGGTTGCCAACTCCTGTCATCCCTGACCATTGGCCGCATCTATGGAGTCCAACAGCCTCTGGAGGACTGCATGTTTTGAATTAGCCCACATTTTATCTAGCTTGGCCCCAAAACATAAGCCACCTTTTCAGTGTTTTTAGTCTGTCTGTCTCTTTATGCAAAGTGTAGGCTCTGTATTTCCCACCCCACTTGCATCATCCAAGTGTGGAGTTTGGCACTGGGCAAAGAATTCACCATCCTGAGAATGTCTGCTTTTAGCAGATGTGGTCAGTAAATATGGGCAGTGGTGAAATCAAGGAGAAAAGATGCTGGCCACAGTGATCCATGCTTGACTCCTGTAATTTGCTCTACAGGGGCTGCCCTTGAAGCTGTCCCAGAAACTCCAGCGGGTGCAGAATGCAGCAGCGAGGCTCCTCACGGGGTCTCTGCCATGGGAGCATATTCACCCAGTGCTTTTCCAGCTGCACTGGCTCCCGGTGGAGTACAGGGTCAGATTTAAGGTGCTGCTTTTGACCTTTAAAGCCCTTCACGGCCTAGGACCCTCGTACCTACGGGACCGTCTCTCCTGGTATGCCCCACGGAGAGCCTCAAGGTCCATAAATAGCAACACCCTAGAGGTCCCGGGCCCTAAGGAAGTTAGATTGACTTCAACCAGAGCCAGGGCCTTTTCAACTCTGGCTCCGGCCTGGTGGAGCGCTCTGCCTCATAAGACCAGGGCCCTGCAGGATCTGATTTTTTTCCGCAGGGCCTGTAAGACAGGGTTGTTCCGCCTGGCCTTTGGCTTGGAGCCAATTTGATTCCCTCCCTCCCTCCCTCTCTTTCTTTTTTCTTTTCCTTTCTCTTCCTGCAATGAGGCTACATTTTAATATTTTAATATTTTAATGTTGTATTTTAATTTTGTTTTTTAAGTTGTAATCAGTCAACTTGTTTTTATTATTGCTTGTTAGCCGCCCTGAGGAGGGCGGGGTATAAATAAAAATTATTATTATTATTATTATTATTATTATTATTATTTGTGAAGTTAGGGATTCAGTGCACTTCTCCAAAAGAATGAACCATGGGAAACAAGCAAAGAGATGTAAATTTGATTTAGTTTTGCCTAATTCATACAGGTCATTGAATTCTCACCCCCCTGGCACTTTGAATTTCTTTAAAGCATCAACCCACCTAGAGTTGCTCTTGGCAGGGCCAGCCCTTGTTCCCTGGAAATAAGCCATAAACTGTTTCAGTTACTTCAGCATTTGTATTTGTGAAGGAAATGGATTTGAAATCTCAAAGGAGTGGGGAGGATAAAGTTTCCAGCAGTGTACAGTAATACTGCCAGCAGGCAGTATTATTTAAACATGGGCTTGCTCTTTTGCACCACATTGATGCAGTATTTATTTATTTTTGTATCTGGAGGTAAGAACTAAAGATTGTGTGGCAGGTGCTAAAAAGAGCTATTTACTGCATCATTATAATTAATAGTAAGCTTCTGCCTGATCTGTCCTAGGGGTTGTACAGTCACTGAAGGAAAGAAGAGTTCTTAATGAGGTATGTCTGGTGTCTGCTCTTTTGCTGCTTTTAAATGTGAGCATTTTGCAGAGTACTTAGAATGGAGGAGCAAGAGGAAGGGCCACTACCGAAGGTGGCCTTTTGCTTTCTGTTCACCATATTTTTCGCTTTCGCGCTGCGGGTTAAAGCCTCAGTGCCTAGGGCTTGCCGATCGAAAAGTCGGCGGTTCGAATCCCCGCGGCAGGGTGCGCTGCCGTTGTTCGGTCCCAGCGCTTGCCAACCTAGCAGTTCGAAAGCACCCCCGGGTGCAAGTAGATAAATAGGGACCGCTTTCTAGCGGGAAGGTAAACGGTGTTTCCGTGTGCGGCTCTGGCTTGCCAGAGCAGCGATGTCACGCTGGCCACGTGACCCGGAAGTGTCTGCGGACAGCGCTGGCCCCCGGCCTCTTGAGTGAGATGGGCGCACAACCCCAGAGTCTGTCAAGACTGGCCCGTATGGGCAGGGGTACCTTTACCTTATGTTTTGGAGGAGGAAAACAAGAAAAAAAATATTCTGAATCCTAGAAGCCAGAACAGCAAGAGGGATCTGGCTTCTGGGATAGCTGCGCAAAGCCTCTTCAAGGCAGTGGGATGAAGGCTCCCCCTGCCCTCAAGAGGCTTCGTGCGGCTAAGCCAGAAGCCAGGACAGCAAGCGGGATCGCTGCGCAACGATCCCTCTTGCTGTCCTGGCTTATGGGATAGCCACGTGCAGCCTCTCCGGGGCAGCGGGATGAAGGCTTCCCCTGCCCGGAAGAGGCTGCGTGCGGCTAAGCCAGAAGCCAGGACAGCAAGAAGGAAGCCTCAATGCAAAGCCTCCTGAGCGAAAAGGCAGGAGCGCTCCCGCTGCGCTCAAGAAGCCAGCGATAGCTGCGCAGCCTGCATTCACCCCATAAGACGCACACACATTTCCCCATACTTTTTAGGAGGGGAAAAGTGCGACTTATAGAGGCATTTATAAAGGCATTTCCAACATTATACCTCCAGCACCTGTGTGAATTACACAATGCCTTCCCACAACTTACGCAGGAGTTATGTTCCAGGGATTGCACCTGAAGCCAAAATGTGTATAGTCAAAACCCATTGGGTTGAATGGCAAGTAGGGTTCCAAATTCATTTTTCCCCAGACCCCTGCCTCCTTTCTACCCCTTTTTATTTTTTTGCCGTGCGCGTAAAGCTGAATGCGTACAAGTTACATGGGCTTACTGTACTTGAAACACCAGTTTTTGGTGAATCGTTCTCTAATTTGAATCTAAGGAAGCATTCTGTCTAGATTCTAAAGCAATTTACAACTGTTTAGACCTGTGGTTCCCAACATGGGGCGCACGCTCCACAGGAAGGCAATTTGATTTTTAAGGGGGCCAATTCGAGAATGAGTTATTAACAGTTAATGACCTTTTAGGCTTCCTCCATGTGAATAGGAGTTCACTTTTGAATAATAAGAATTATATGTCACGGGGTGGGCATCAGGTTTTTAGAGATGCTTAGGTGAGGCATGGCCAAAAAAAGGTTGGGAACTGTATAGTTTAGACCAGGGGTCTGCAACCCGCGGCTCCGGAGCCGCATGTGGCTCTTTTACACCTTTGCCGCTGTTCCGGGGCAGATACTAGCGAGGGGAGGAGGCGCATTGTGCGCCCCGACACTCCCCACTGTGGCGGGCGCTGTACTGGCTGTGACGTCGCATGCGGGCGGTGTGTGCGTTAGTCATGCTCCGTCCCGACGTCACCTTCCCGCCCGCCTGCCCACTACATTGTAAGGGGCATGTACGCTGGTCACTGCATTGAAAGGGGGCATGTACGCTGGTCACTGTTTTGAAGGGGAGTGAAGAACAAACACACACAAAAAGGTAACTTGTTAATTTAACGTTTATTTCTATGAGGAGGAGTAATTCTGAGGGGTCAAACAAAGAAATAATAATAAAAAGTGACAAAAAAGTTATTTTTATAATGACGAGTTTTGCGGCTCCCAGTTTTTTTCCCCCTTCGGAAACGGGTCCAAGTGGCTCTTTTTGTCTTAAAGGTTGCAGACCCCTGGTATAGCATGTTCTGAATTTGTTCCATTCCTTTCTAAGCTCTTGAACTTCTACTTTTCAAGATTCCAGTGAACATTGTAAACAGTTCAGAATTTCACTTTCTGTGAAGATCCAGTTATTCATTCCAGTTGTGTCTCCTTTTTAAAGGAACTTTTATTTGATTTTAAGTGTGCAATAAGAGCTGTTGTTTCTATAGCCCCCCCCCCCCCCAAAAAAAAACCCTCTCCTTCTGCCTCGATTTTCACAGAGAGGGTTCCACCTTCTATAGTGCAAGCATTCCTTTCCTGCTTCAGAACTGGCCAAACCAACCAGAGTTTCATTGTCATTTCATTTCATGTGTGTCGTTTTCCAGGAGGACTTTGAAGTTAGAGGAGACATGATCAATGGGAGAAACCACCAAGGACCCAAAAGAGCAAGGGAATCTCCCGTTGGAAAGGTGTGCATCCATTAACCATTATCACTTATACAAGGGAATATGTATCAGGCCTGTACAATTCACAGGAATGTCTTGAGACTGTGCCCCTCTCCAGAACCTCCTAAGGTGGCACCCACTCTTCTGAATATCCTCCCTCCGCAGATTAGGATAGTGCCAACAATTTGTTCTTTCAATTTGTACCTCTTTCAATACTTTTCAAAATTCAACAAGGCTTTTCAGGACAGCATTGTTGGATCTTGTTCATGCTAGATTTACACGTGGATTTAACATATTGTTTTAACTTGATGTTTTGTTTTTATTAATTTTTGTACACCGCAACAATATTTTTGAATGGTGGGTGGTTTATAATTACAGTGGTGCCTCGCAAGACGAAAAGAATCCGTTCCGCGATTCTCTTCGTCTAGCGGTTTTTTCGTCTTGCGAAGCAACCCCATTGCCGGCTAAGCGGATTAGCGATTTAGCGGCTTTTCGCGATCAGCTGTTAAGCGGGTTATCAGCGGAACAGCTGATAGGCGGCTTGGCGGCTTAGGAAAAGGGGGGGGGAGCGGAAAAAACCTGCGGGGACGCGCAAGATTTTTTTTCTTGCGAAGCAACCCCATAGGGAAATTCGTTTTGCAAAGCTGCTCCAAAACGGAAAACCCTTTCGTCTAGCGGGTTTTCCGTCTTGCGAGGCATTCGTCTTGCGGGGCACCACTGTATGTAAATAAGGGGGAGAAATATGAAGAATCTATGGCTGTAAGGTAAGTGCAAACAGGTAGATTATACCCTCCTGAGTAACCCTTACAGAAATGCTTAACGCTGCCTGCCTATGAGTGTGTGATTGACACTTTGTAATTCATGAAAATGAAATACCGTTGATAAGCATGTATGGTGGCTCTTATCTTTTTAATAAATAGTTATAGTCAGAACCCTCTGACTACTTCTGACTATTAAAAACTAATAAGGAAGAGGCTGGCAGAATATAAAAAGTCATGTTGCCCTGTTGCTATAGAGAGAAAGTTAATTTCTAGTTCTTCAAGGAGCGAAGGAGGGTTATAATTAGGAGCTGATGCAAATTGTGTTTACGATCCTGCTGCAAAGCTTTGATTCTGCTTGGCTGAATTGTTTATTTTGCCTCCCACCCCCGGCCTGAAGATGTAGTGGCCTGCCAGTTCGGCCTGTATTTTTTTGTTGTTGTTGTTGTTCTGCATTGCCTTGTCACCATAAAGACTGATTGGGATGGAAAGAAAAATGCTGCACTTTTAGATGGAGACAGAGTTTAGTTAAGTGCTCATCTTTTATCTAAATGCCTGGTGTTGTTTTTAACTCTACTCGGATCATATTAGCTGTACACACTCAGGTCTGAGCAGACCCCTATAGCATACCGGCTGCGGATAGCAGCCTGCTTCCCGGAGCGTCGGGCGCCCTGAAAGCAGAGCGCCCGGCGCTTCGGGAACATGTCCGCAGCCTAGGCAGCCCTGCGGGAGGTCCCGCAGGGCTGTCTAGGCTGCGGATAGCAGCTTGCCCCCCGGCGGGCAGGGCGCCCTGAAGCAGAGTGCCCCGCCCGCCGGACAGACATCCGCAGGGTGGGAGCAGGAGTTCCCCGCAGGGCTCCCCACGCTGCGGATAGCAGCCTGCCGCCCGGCAGACGGGGCGCCCTCAAGCAGAGTGCCCCGCCCGCCGGACAGACATCCGCAGCGTGGGGAGCCCTGCAGGAGTTCCCCGCAGGGCTCCCCACGCTGCGGATAGCAGCCTGCCGCCCGGCGGGCAGGGCGCCCTGAAGCAGGGCGCCCCTCGCGCCGGGCAGACATCGGCCAGCCCCACAAGCTCAGGGGACAGCAGGGAGGCGCAGCGCCGCCATCCCGCTGTTCCTCGACCTGGTTCAGTTTCCCCGACCTGCTTTGGGGGGGGAAATAAAGGGAAAATTTTTTTCCTTTATTTCCCCCCAAAAAAACTAGGTGCGTCCTATGGGACGAAAAATACGGTAGTTCATATCCATATTGAGCTCCTTAGTTTGGGATTTCATTGCACACCCCTTCTGACACTTTTACTTTCCTTTCCAGCTTTTCCAAGGCTTAGAAATATGCTGCTACGGGCCATTCACTGACATGCTCCCAGGTGAGGAGATTGCGATAAGGGAGAGGGGTTGATAAGGCTTGAAAACAACCCAGGCAATAGAAGCCACTGAGAATCCTTACTGGGGATGGAGAAGAATTGTGTTTGGTTTACATTTAAGCAAATGGGCCTAATCTGCACCTCTCAGACTAAAATACAGATTGGAAAGTTAATTATCTTTCAGGTGTCACACATTTCTGACTGTTGTGATAGTTCTTGTCTCAACGAAAGTACCAAAAGGCATTTTTAAAAGTATCTCAGGATAAAGTAATTTTAGAAATATATGCACTGAGATGAATTCCACATTTAAATATTTATTTTGTGATAAAATAGATATTTTAGTGCATACAAATTCTGGTATGGATTTAAAAAAACAACTGAAGATAAATCCAGAAATGGAATGGAACAAACATGAGTAAACAGCTGTAAAATTGATATGGCTCAGAAATAGATTGATCTGTTAATCCCTCTTCTTGAGTTCCTTTTCGTTGTTCAAAGACAAGGAATCTTGTGAAGTGAAGCAGGATTACTATTATCTTTTATCATGCTCAGTCACCGATGAAATTATCCAATATTGTTGAAAGAGGGACCACAGCACTCTGAGATTTCCTTGCCTGATCAGTCATTGTTTTGGACCTCTGGGCAAATGTATGCTCTGCTCATATTCTGCCCCAGGAAAAAATGATTTTGTGTCCCGAATAAGTTTTGCAAATTGATCTGCATCTCTTTTCTTATTTTGTATAACTTATTCTGCTTCTGGTTTTATCAGGCGGGGGGTGGGGGGCAGATTGGATCTGACCAGTGACCAGATCTTGATGCCCCCCAGCCCCAGCAGGTGACTTTGACAGGTGGCCACTTGCCATCACCATGACATCATGAAAGTACAGTGGTGCCTCGCAAGACGAAATTAATTCGTTCCGCGAGTTTTGTCGTCTTGCGATTTTTTTCGTCTTGCGAAGCACGGTGTCGGGAAAGCTTTGGAAAAGCTTCAAAAATCACCAAAGTCTTTAAAAACCTCAAAAAAAGGCTACCATACCGCGTTCTATGAGTTGCTCCTCGAAGTCAAGTCGCAACTGTATTAACGGTGTTAAGAAAAAGGAAACAAACTTGCAAGACGTTTCCGTCTTGCGAAGCAAGCCCATAGGGAAAATCGTCTTGCGAAGCAGCTCAAAAAACAAAAAAGCCTTTCGTCTAGCGGGTTTTTTGTCTTGCGAGGCATTCGTCTTGCGAGGTACCACTGTATCTTCCTTTGGAGACCAACATGAATTCAAGCAAAGCTGCTTGTGTGGTTTGAAATCAAACGGGGGGTGGGGGTGGCGCAAAGGTAGCATTTCCTTATGAGACTTGCTGCGAGCAGCATCACTGTAAGCCCTGCTTTAAGCAGGAATTAGCTGCGTTACCTGACTGGGAACTCTGTAATGCAGCTGATCCGAAAGGAGCTTGCCATCACCACCAGTCAGCTAATGAGTGCTTGCAACAAACCTTGCTTGAGAGTGCACTTTAAGGATCCTGATTCTTCCTTTGCGGTGAATTGGGGCAAAGCTGCCTCACAAGGCAGATTAAGACAGCTGCTGGGCCTGATCTGGCCTGCAGAGGTTCCCCACCACTGTCATAAGGAATGGCAGGATAAGGTGTCACAGCCCACACCTTTCCAGATTCATTTGGCAGTCATGTCTTTGGAAAACAACTCCTGAATCTCCCAAAGTTTGATAAAAATAAAATGTGCGTATATCTCCTAACAGATGTGAGGAGCTACAGTGGTACCTTGGGTTAAGTGCCGTATTTTTCGCTCTATAAGACGCACCAGACCACAAGACACACCTAGTTTTTGGAGGAGGAAAACAAGAAAAAAAATATTCTGAATCTCAGAAGCCAGAACAGCAAGAGGGATCATTGCGCAGTGAAAGCAGCAATCCCTCTTGCTGTTCTGGCTTCTGGGATAGCTGCGCAGCCTGCATTCGCTCCATAAGACGCACACACATTTCCCCTTTTTAGGAGGGAAAAAGTGAGTCTTATAGAGCAAAAAATACGGTACTTAATTCGTTCCGGAGGTCTGTTCTTAACCTGAAACTGTTCTTAACCTGAAGCACCACTTTAGTTAATGGGGCCTCCCGCTGCCGCCGCACTGCCGGAGCACGATTTCTGTTCTCATCCTGAAGCAAAGTTCTTAACCCAAGGTACTATTTCTGGAATTAGTGGAGTCTGTAACCTGAACAGTCTGTAACCTGAAGAGTGTGTAACCCAAGGTACCACTGTATTTGGGGCATGGAGTGTGTGTATGTCAGATGTTGGTTGGGGTAACCTGTTCTGCCATTGTATATTGATGTTGTATTTCTCTTTCCCTCTGGGTGGAAATTACTTAGAACAATTGGAGTGGATGGTAGAGCTGTCCGGTGCCTCTATTGTGAAAGAACCTCGCTTATTCTCACATTCAACAGTAAGTGTGGGTTTAATATTGTGGGTACAGAGAAATGGGCCAATCTGAGTGTGTGTGAGAAGCAAGACAGACAGAGGGAGAGCATTTCCATTTGCCCCCTTTAATTCCTTGGAAGCACTGATGAATTTGGCTTGCCTTGTTTTTTATTCAACTTTATCGACCCATGGCCTGTGTTGAGCGAGGGTGTATTTATGGGGTTCTAATTGCATACAGAGTCAGACCAGCATCTAGCTCAGTACTGTGCAGAGTATGTGAGAGAGAGAGTTGGGCAGTTGCACCCACCGCCAGCTGTGGTCATGACATACTTTCGCCACACCTGTGCAGCCCCTAAAAGCCTGGTCACAAGGAAATATAACCCCTGACCTGAAGAAAGCTCCCCACCTTTGCTCCAAACATCAGTCAATGGCAGTTTGTTTCCTAGCGCTGCTGCCAGGAATGTTTTAATCTGAAACGTTGTGTATATCAGGCACGTGTAGTTCAGTGGCAGAATGTCACCTACTGATGTTTGCTTTTAACAAGTCACACACACCTGACACTATATTAGGACAGTGACATCTCACTTGCTGTCCGAGCAAAGAGCTATGGACAATTTGATGCTGAGAGGGCATGCATCCATGGGCATGTGTTGGGAGAGTGCAGTTTTCAGTGTACCCTTAGACCACCCCTGTGCCACCCTTAGCTTCAAGCCTGGTTTCTCTGGCACTGTCTTAGGCTCCTAACATATTTGCTTAATTTTTGTGTAGTTGGGAAGGTAGGGGGAAGGTTTCTCCTCAACTCCCTGTCGAGTTGCAATGCTGCAGCAAAGTGAAGAACAACCTGTCCCAACAGTATCTCTGGCTGCAGACAGGCAGGCAAATTTGATCCAGTATATGCCGCCTCCTCCTCATTCTTCTCTTTTATTTTGCAACCCCTAGAACTCTACTGCTGTGGTGGTCGTTCAGCCTGAAGCTTGGAGCGAAGACACTGCCTGCCAAGGTGAGATTACTGCGCTGCCCATGCCTCCGATTGTGTACTAGTTTGGAATAATAAATACCAGCCATGACAGAATAACTGTCTAGAGGAAGCAGAATTAGCTGTGCAAGGCTCTGGATCAGGAGTTCACATTTGTTAGCTTGACTTTACTAGCCGGTAATAAATAATGCCTAACACCAACCCCCATAGCCCTGTAGCACACACAGAGGGGTTTGGGGAAGAGGTGCTGCCTTCTCTCATTTGCACTAGTATATGGGGAAGGTAGGGACACGGGTGGCGCTGTGGGTTAAACCACAGAGCCTAGGGCTTGTCGATCAGAAGGTCAGCGGTTCGAATCCCCGCGACGGGGTGAGCTCCCGTTGCTCGGTCCCTGCTCCTGCCAACCTTGCAGTTCGAAAGCACGTCAAAGTGCAAGTAGATAAATAGGTACCACTCCGGCGGGAAGGTAAACGGCGTTTCCGTGCGCTGCTCTGGTTTGCCAGAAGCGGCTTAGTCATGCTGGCCACATGACCCGGAAGCTGTACACCGGCTCCCTCGGCCAATAAAGCGAGATGAGCGCCGCAACCCCAGAGTGGGTCACAACTGGACCTAATGGTCAGGGGTCCCTTTACCTTTACCATGGGGAAGGTAAGAAACTGAAGCAGTGCTCTGTCTTGCCACTGCTCAGAAGAGATGCCTGTGTTTTACTTTCTCCAGACTGGGATCTCAAGTGACAGCTCCAGGGAGGGAAAGGGTCTGTGTACTGCAGGCACCCTGTTCCCCAGAGAGCTAGAGTCATTTGGTGCCAGTAGGCTGGCAAGCCTATTTGTGGATACTTCCTGGTGCAACTGTAAAGTCTCACATTGATCTTTTGTAGTGGTGAGAGCTGGTTGCGCCTCCTCGTTTCCCATTTGTTTTCTGCTTGTACTTCCTAAAATGGCTTTGGAGGGAGACACAGCAAGGTTACATGAAGGAGAAGAAAACTTTTCTTCCACTGCATCACGTATACCTCCCTCTCTTTCCCCAACATGAAGGGCGAGGGATGTGGATTAGTGACTTAGATTAGGTCATGGGCTTGGCCCATCCTTACCCACACATGCACACTATCACTCAAAGTTGCTTGATAGCTAAACAAATAGCTAACAAGTAATGTCAAGGGATGTTGCAGCAACAGTTCAAACCCGCTCACACAATCTGCCCCTTGTCATTTGCAGTTTTTGTGCGTCTGGCATTTTGAAAGGTCATTCATCAAAGATGTTCTGAAAGAAAGTGCATTCCTGAGCCCTCTGGGTAGAGAGAAGGGGAACAAGAGAGTGTGGACATTAAAATTCTCACAATTGATCTTGTATTGCAGGGATCCCACCGCAATGCAGTGCTACTGTAGTCTCACGAGAGTGGATGCTGGACAGTATTGCATGCTATCAACGCCAGGCATTTGACGAATACATCGTGCAACAGGTGTGAAAGGATGGTCTTTTGAACACAGAATCTTCAGGAAAGGATTTCTGTGGAACTTTTGTGAAAGGCTTCCTCACAGACAGTGTGGTTTCACTTGCGAGATAAATATTTCAGTTGGCATGAAAACACCCCGTCGCCCGCCAAAGGCAGAACTTAAAACTGTGATACTTCTATCTTTGCCGTTGTGAGCCAAGCAGTAATGTGCTCCTCTGTGCTGTTGCAGATGCATTATTTACTATCCAATTGCTGCCTTGTTTGGGAGACTTTTCTCTTCATGTCTTGGAGATGTAATCGTTTGAAAGAGTTATATGGATCTGAGAGCTTCAATTAACTCAGGAGGATGGCAGTATTTTATCTGCTTGTTTAATGGGGTAGGGTGTTCACATACAAAGATGCACTTATGCTGGAATACTGGCATAGCAACATCTAATAAGAAGCACTGTCAGACTGGAGATGGCACACACAAAAAAACCACTTCAATGGGCCCCTGCATCATAAGGAAGTATGTCCCAAGTCAAATATTTGTTTTGCTCAGAGTAAAGAAATCTAGCATCTCTCTAGCAAGTTAAATGCAAACAGGTTTTGATCATTATATTCCTGGATCCACAGAAGACCCAGCCATTCTTTTTGGGTTAGGATATTTGATCAACCTACTTCTTCCATGTACCATGGGACAAAGCACCCATTTTTTAAAAACTTTGCTGGCTTAGTTCCCACAAGTATGGAAAAGTGCCTTTGAAACAGCAGAATATTTACCACTTCTTATTGTCAAGCAAATTGAGATTCATAAATAAAATTTGCTTGTTTACAGTTAAAAGAAGGGTAGAACCCATCATGTTATTTTCTTTTTCAATCCCCCCCCAGTTAGCTTTGAAAGAGTTACATTGCATAATGCATTTGGAGCAATCTTCCGATGTTCTGCAATTCTAAAAGCAAATAAGTCAGGTGCAGGTTTTGATCACTCACACACTTCTCTGAGAGTCAGTTCCAACGCAGAGCTGTAATTTTCCCTTTTGGAATTTGTATTTCACCGATACCTACAAATATGGCTTAGTAGAAGAACAAAAAAAATTCTAAAACTGTAAAACAGCACATTGTACAGAGTACCATATACCCATGACAAATCAAACCGCAGCAAGAAATAAAAATGGTTCCAGTGGAAGAAAGTAGCAGGATTTTTTTAAATGAAAAGTCACCACTCTGTTCCTGCACAGGTTTTATCTGGCATGTAAGACGCGGGTGGCACTGTGGGTAAAACCTCAGCGCCTAGGACTTGCCGATCGCATGGTCGGCTGTTCGAATCCCCGCAGCGGGGTGAGCTCCCGTCGTTCAGTCCCAGCTCCTGCCCACCTAGCAGTTCGAAAGCACCCTTAAGTGCAAGTAGATAAATGGGTACCGCTTTATAGCGGGAAGGTAAACGGCGTTTCCGTGTGCTGCGCTGGTGCCGGTTCGCCGGAGCAGCTTCGTCACGCTGGCCACGTGACCCGGAAGTGTCTGCGGACAGCGCTGGCTCCCGGCCTCTAGAGAGATGAGCGCACAACCCTAGAGTCTGTCAAGACTGGCCCGTACGGGCAGGGGTACCTTTACCTTTAAGATCTGTGTAGAGCAGGTCCCCTTCTTGAGAGGAGGATGGGATTCTTAAAGGTAAAGGCACTGCCATGAGATCCAAACATTCGCTTGCCCACCCTGTGCAGCAGGAGAAGTCATCTACAGAAAAGACAATTCCCACTTGCTCAGGTGCCAAGCAGAATGAGAGCCCTGCCTTCCCTCCTCCTTCCTAGAAGGGGACAGGACAGTGATGATGGAAGAAAGACTTGCTAGCTGGGTCCTCACCTTGCTAGCTGACTCTTGTTTCTTTACTTCCACGGATGAGAATGGGCTCGCTCAGAAGCATATTTTACAGTGTGTTGTTTGTTTTAATATTTTAAATATTTCATGGTAGCTTTTTATTGGCATTCTGTTTTTGCTAAGTTTGCCAGCTACCCTGAGGCTCTGGATCCAGCGGTTTTATGTTTTCCAATAATGTGAGCAAAGGAAGCTTGCATTCTGCCAGCATAGAAGCAAGCTTGGGATTGCTGCTCCCTCCACATCCAAGCCTGAAGAAGTAACACAACGTTTAAGCCTCCTATAGCAAAAGAGCCTTGGGGCAACCTTACAAAAACACAATGAATCTGCCTGCACTGTTCCATTTCAGTATCAATCACTTAGGCCCAAGAATCTTTTTTTAATAGATCTCTATGTGCATACACATAGAGGACGCGGGTGGCGCTGTGGGTAAAAGCCTCAGCGCCTAGGGCTTGCCGATCGAAAGGTCGGCGGTTCGAATCCCCGCGGCGGGATGCGCTCCCGTTGCTCGGTCCCAGCGCCTGCCAACCTAGCAGTTCGAAAGCACGTCAAAGTGCAAGTAGATAAATAGGGACCGCTTACCAGCGGGAAGGTAAACGGCGTTCCGTGTGCTGCGCTGGCTCGCCAGATGCAGCTTGTCACGCTGGCCACGTGACCCGGAAGTGTCTGCGGACAGCGCTGGCCCCCGGCCTCTTAAGTGAGATGGGCGCACAACCCTAGAGTCTGTCAAGACTGGCCCGTATGGGCAGGGGTTGTTGTTGTTTAGTCGTTTAGTCGTGTCCGACTCTTGGTGACCCCATGGACCAGAGCACACCAGGCACTCCTGTCTTCCACCGCCTCCCGCAGTTTGGTCAGGCTCATGTTTGTAGCTTCGAGAACACTATCCAACCATCTCGTCCTCTGTCGCCCCCTTCTCCTTGTGCCCTCCATCTTTCCCAACATCAGGGTCTTTTCCAGGGAGTCTTCTCTTCTCATGAGGTGGCCAAAGTATTGGAGCCTCAACTTCAGGATCTGTCCTTCCAGTGAGCACTCAGGTCTGATTTCCTTAAGAATGGATGCGTTTGATCTTCTTCCAGTCCATGGGACTCTCAAGAGTCTCCTCCAGCACCAGAATTCAAAAGCATCCATTCTTTGGCGATCAGCCTTCTTTATGGTCCAGCTCTCACTTCCATACATCACTACTGGGAAAAGCATAGCTTTAACTATACGGACCTTTGTTGGCAAGGTGATGTCTCTACTTTTTAAGATGTTGTCTAGATTTGATGGGCAGGGGTACCTTTACCTTTATGTGCACACACAGAGTAGAGGTGTGGTATTTAATTGATAAACAAGTTTGGTGGATTGGCTAAAATGGTGCACGTTTTAGTTAGGCAGATGGTTTTTTAAAATGTAATTTTTAATGCATGTGTTTATATTTTAAAAAGTCACACGGCAAGCACTTTTTTTTCCTGAGGCGGCAGAGTCCACCCAAGGCCTGGGAGGTGGAAGGTCCAGCTAGCCAGAGAGCGCCCATCTCCTAGCCAGAGAGCGCCCATTGTAGACGGATCACTGTAAAGGAACACAAATGGAGCCTTAGTTCCAGATGGCTCCACATCGGCCCTGACTATCCTTCTCATGCTCTAACCTTCGTGGATGAGGTCTGGCAGTCCTTAAAGGGACAGGCCTGGAGTGTATCCCCTTATCAGCTTCTCTCCTAGTTCCTGCCTTGTGCTTTCCCTGTACAGTGGTACCTCGGGTTAAGTACTTAATTCGTTCTGGAGGTCCGTTCTTAACCTGAAACTGTTCTTAACTTGAAGCACCACTTTAGCTAATGGGGCCTCCTGCTGCCGCCACGCCGCCCGATCCCAATTTCTGTTCTTATCCCGAAGCAAAGTTTTTAACCTGAAGCACTATTTCTGGGTTAGCGGAGTGTGTAACCTGAAGCGTATGTAACCTGAAGCGTATGTAACCCGAGGTACCACTGTACAGGTAAGCAGGCATTGTGGAAGCTATCTTTTCTCAGGGATGGGGAACCTGTGGTCCTGGAGATGCTGTTGGACAATATCACCTTGACCACTGGCCATGTTGCTTGGGACTGATGGGAGTCTGATACCTGGAGAACTGCAGGTTTCCTATTCCTGTCTTAAAAATATTATGCCTGTTATTGCTTATGTACACTTCTTGCTTCAGGAGCATTATGTTTACCCATACGCACATAGATACAGCATTAATTGATCAACAGATTTGTTTAACTAGATGATGGCCTTAACATGCCATATGTAATGGGGCTTACAGAGTACAAACAGTGATTGGAAAATAGTATACAATTACTTTGCAAAAGCTCATTGATTTATTTTTCTCTGTTTATTGCTTTCCTTCTTTAGCCATTGTGCCACCATTGATTTGAATCCCAAACCTTTAAGCAGGTTCCTCACCTGTAGCCCTTCAGATATGGGACTCCCATCAACTCCAGCCAACATGGCCGGCAGTCAGGGAAGATGAGGTATACCACTCTTCCTAGAGAACCCCAGTTTTTCCAGCTCTTATTTAAAAGAAATGAAAGTTACCCCCTCACCAAAGCCAGTCATGTATCCTGCCCCAGACCAGGCTGGTCCAGAATGCGGCAGCTAGACTGGTGACTGGGAGCAGCCGCCGAGACCACATAACACCGGTCTTGAAAGACCTACACTGGCTTCCAGTACGTTTCCGGGTACAATTCAAAGGGTTGGTGCTGACCTTTAAGAGCCCTAAACGGCCTTGACCAGTATACCCGAAGGAGCGTCTCCACCCCCATTGTTCTGCCCGGACACTGAGGTCCAGCTCCGAGGGCCTTCTGGCGGTTCCCTCACTGCGAGAAATGAGGTTACAGGGAACCAGGCAGAGGGCCTTCTCGGTAGTGGCACCTGCCCTGTGGAACGCCCTCCCACCAGATGTCAAAGAGAAAAACAACTACCAGACTTTTAGAAGACATCTGAAGGCAGCCCTGTTTAG
Organism: Podarcis muralis; assembly: GCF_964188315.1. Classification (NCBI taxonomy): domain Eukaryota; kingdom Metazoa; phylum Chordata; class Lepidosauria; order Squamata; family Lacertidae; genus Podarcis; species Podarcis muralis. Next base: position 46,289,525 of record NC_135667.1, read on the forward strand.
GGAAGCTTTTAATGTTTAATAGACTATTGTACTTTAATATTCTGTTGGAAGCTGCCCAGAGTGGCTGGGGAAACCCAGCCAGATGGGCGGGGTATAAATAATAAATTATTATTATTATTATTAAATGTGTGGCTGAGGGCTGCATGTGGCCCTCAATGCCTTTTTGGGTGGCCCTTGGCAACATTTGACGCCTCTGTTGTAAATAAAATATGCCCTTTTCCCTTATGGGGTATCCAAGAGCCCATATAGAGTCCTTACATAGGTTCCCTATTGGTAGGAGAAAATAACAGAGGCCAACCAGAGAATATTGAGAAGCAAAGCAGCTAGTAAGCTTGATCTTTATTGATCTGTTGCAACAGGGTGCTCCCTCACACGCAGGAGAGGAAAGGGCCCCACAAAAATGCTGTGCAAGACCTTATAAAGACTTTTGAAATTCCCATTCCCTCGATCAAGACCACCCCCAGAAACATTACACATACATCACAGAAGGGGTGTAACCTAAGACCACCCCTCAGATACATCCCACCTACATCACAGAAATTTAAATGTTGTTTTTCTCCTGTCACAGTTTATCTCCTGTCTGGCAAGTTACTTGATTGGATTTCCCAGGGAGCCTGGCCATTCTTTTGTAGTGGTAAAATACTTATTTCCTGGGCCAGGTCACAGGCTCACACCTTATTCAAACAGACATATCCTTGAGACAGGATTTGTGAGGAAAGAGACAATGGGGAGACTTTTCCAGTTTGACCTTGCAGAGAAAATATTTGGTCAGTTTAGGAATCAAAATGGTTCCAGGTTGGTCTTCCTGTGTTGATCTATGTATGTGCAGTTATGAACATTGCCATATATCTAAGACCATAAAATTCCTATCACACCCTCACACTGCCTTCTCAAAGCCAGGTAAGCGAGGCGCTGGGCTTTGGGAAGAAGGAGTGAAGACTCTGACAGAGTCCTAGAGTCCTTCCACCTACTGCCCAAAGCCAGACATCTCTCTTAGGTTCCCCATCACCCTGGGCATGGAAGGGCAATGTGCGGCCCCCGGGTGCCATGCCAAAGTACTCCTGCAGCCCTTTTGGTATGAAAAGTTGGGCCGCGCTGCCCTAGACTGTTCTGTTACGCTTCAGGTTGTCAGGCTGCAAGTACAACTGTTCTCCGATGTTTCCTGTGGAAGGAGAAAGAGATGTGAAGTGGCCATTTCGTAAACGTGAAATGGCACTTGCGGTGATGGATTTGTCTGCCATTGGTTCCATTGGAACGAGAAGCAGATGCATCATTGCGCCTTTGACGCCCGCATAATGAAGGCAGATACTGCCTCACAAGAACTCATTAGCAAGCAGCAGAATCCGTAGCCCGATTGCATCGAGATTGTCCCCATCCACTGCCAAGAGCTGCAACAACATTTTTAACTGTCATGTCAACCTCACCTTCTGACTGACAGCTTGCTTATCTTCAAAGTCCACATTGGCTTCTGTTATCTGCCTTCCAGGAGATTATAGCTATCTGGGAAATGTTACCCAGGTAACATGAGGAAGCTGCCAACATGCCCCCATAGGAGGCACTGTGAAATTCTCTCTCTGGAGAGGTGAGCAGAGATGCAACGCCTTTGGAAAGGTAGTTGCAGCCAAGGCTGTGGAGGGGAACAAAAAAAGATCATTGCATGGCACTTCATCATAAAAAGGTAAAGGTACCCCTGCCCGTACGGGCCAGTCTTGACAGACTCTAGGGTTGTGCGCCCATCTCACTCAAGAGGCCGGGGGCCAGCGCTGTCCGAAGACACTTCCGGGTCACGTGGCCAGCGTGACTAAGCTGCTCTGGCGAGCCAGAGCCGCACACGGAAACGCCGTTTACCTTCCCGCTAGAAAGCGGTCCCTATTTATCTACTTGCACCCGGGGGTGCTTTCGAACTGCTAGGTTGGCAGGCGCTGGGACCGAGCAACGGGAGCGCACCCTGCCACGGGGATTCGAACCGCCGACCTTTCGATCGGCAAGCCCTAGGCGCTGAGGCTTTTACCCACAGCGCCACCCGCGTCCCTTCACTTCATCAGCATCATCATCAAATATTTTTATTTATACCCCGCCCTCCCCGGCCAAGGCCAGGCTCAGGACGGCTAACACCAAATACAAAATTACAATAAAACGTAATTGGGGAAAAAAACAATTAAAAGATGGCTTAAAATACAACTTAAAATGCAGCCTCATCTTAGTTTGTTGTTGTTGTTTAGTCATTTAGTCGTGTCCGACTCTTCGTGACCCCATGGACCAGAGCGTGCCAGGCACTCCTGTCTTCCACTGCCTCCCGCAGTTTGGTCAAACTCATGCTGGTAGCTTCGAGAACACTGTCCCACCATCTCGTCCTCTGTTGTCCCCGTCTCCTTGTGCCCTCCATCTTTCCCAACATCAGGGTCTTTTCCAGGGAGTCTTCTCTTCTCATGAAGTGGCCAAAGTATTGGAGCCTCAGCTTCACAATCTGTCCTTCCAGTGAGCACTCAGGGCTGATTTCCTTAAGAATGGATAGGTTTGAGTAGATATGATGGTCATCCGAACTGAATTCGCCCAATCCCGTCCATTTTAGTTCACTGATGCCCAGGATGTCAATATTTATTCTTGCCATCTCATCTTACTAGTAGCCCATAAATCAACACCACAAAGGGAAGAAACATCAGATATTCACCCGAGCCAGCTATCCATGCTGGTCCTACACGGGACAGCAAAAAAGCCAAGGGAAAATTTATATACCAAATCCCATATAAGGGGTCAGAGTGAGTCTAAGCCGAAGGCCAGGAGAAACAGCTCCATCTTGCAGGCCCTGCGGAAAGATGTCAAATCCCGCAGGGCCCTGGTCTCTTGTGACAGAGCGTTCCACCAGATCAGGGCCAGTGCTGAAAAGGCCCTGGCCCTAGTTGAAACCAATCTAACCTCCTTGAGGCTCAGGACCTCCAAAGTGTTGTTATTTATGGACCTTAAGGTCCTCTGTGGGGCATACCAGGAGAGGAGGTCCCGTAGGTAAGAGGGTCCTAGGCCGTGAAGGGCTTTAAAGGTCAAACCCAGCACCTTAAACCTGACCATGTACTCCACCGGGAGCCAGTGCACTGGATGAATGTGATTCTGCGGCAAAGGACCCCGTAAGGAGGGTCCTTCTGCACCCGCTGGAGTTTCTGGGTCAGCTTCAAGGGCAGGCCCTACTTGGAATTTAGGCCTTGGCTTTTCTGTAGGAGAGTCATATTAATATCCATTTTCATATTGAAACAAACAAACAAAAAAATTCCTTCCAGTAGCACCTTAGAGACCAACTAAGTTTTTTATTGGTATGAGCTTTTGTGGGTATGCACACTTCTTCATATACAGATACAGATATCTGTAATTGCACAAGGTAAACACACATAAGTATATAAACCACATGTCTAAAACAGTACAGGAGAGCAATCCAAAAGCCCTCTTGGCTCTCCTAAATACCGTATTTTTCGCACTATAGGACGCACTTTTTCCCCTCCAAAAATGAAGGGGAAATGTGTGTGCGTCCTATGGTGCGAATGCAGGCTTTTGCTGAAGCCTGGAGAGCGAGAGGGGTCCGTGCGCACCGACCCCTCTCGCTCTCCAGGCTTCAGGAAGCTATCCCAAGTCTTGCAAGCCCGGCGGGATGTCCCGCGGGCTCGCAAGGCTTGCGGGCAGCAGCCTGCACCCAAAAGCTGGGGACAGCGGGGAGGCGCAGAGCTGCCACCCCGCTATTCCCCGACCTGATCTGGAGGCTGGCGGGGGGAGAAGCAAGCCTGCTTCTCCCCCCCCCCAGCCCCACAAGCTCGGGGGATAGGGGGATGGCGAAGCGCCGCCATCCCGCTATTCCCCGACCTGATCTGGAGGCTGGGGGTGGGAGGAGCAAGCCTGCTTCTCCCCCCCCCCCAGCCCCACAACCTCCAGATCAGGTCGGGAAATAGCTGGATGGCGGCGCTCCGCCATCCCGCTATTCCCCGACCTGATCTGGAGGCTGGGGGTGGGAGGAGCAAGCCTGCTTCTCTCCCCCCCCCCAGCCCCACAACCTCCAGATCAGGTCGGGGAATAGCGGGATGGCGGCGCTCCGCCATCCCGCTATTCCCCGACCTGATCTGGAGGCTGGGGGTGGGAGGAGCAAGCCTGCTTCTCCCCCCCCCAGCCCCACAACCTCCAGATCAGGTCGGGAAATAGCGGGATGGCGGCGCTCCGCCATCCCGCTATTCCCCGACCTGATCTGGAGGCTGGGGGTGGGAGGAGCAAGCCTGCTTCTCCCCCCCCCAGCCCCACAACTTCCAGATCAGGTCGGGGAATAGCGGGATGGCGGCGCTCCGCCATCCCGCTATTCCCCGACCTGATCTGGAGGCTGGGGGTGGGAGGAGCAAGCCTGCTTCTCCCCCCCCCCAGCCCCACAACCTCCAGATCAGGTCGGGGAATAGCGGGATGGCAGCGCTCCGCCATCCCGCTATTCCCCGACCTGATCTGGAGGCTGGGGGTGGGAGAAGCAAGCCTGCTTCTCCCCCCCCCCAGCCCCACAACCTCCAGATCAGGTCGTGGAATAGCGGGATGGCGGCGCTCCGCCATCCCGCTATTCCCCGACCTGATCTGGAGGCTGGGGGTGGGAGGAGCAAGCCTGCTTCTCCCCCCCCCCAGCCCCACAACTTCCAGATCAGGTCGGGGAATAGCGGGATGGCGGCGCTCCGCCATCCCGCTATTCCCCGACCTGATCTGGAGGCTGGGGGTGGGAGAAGCAAGCCTGCTTCTCCCCCCCACCAGCCCCACAACCTCCAGGCTTCAGGAGAGCCCCACCGCCAGCCCCACAAGCTCGGGGGACAGCGGGAGAGGCGCAGCGCGCCCTTCCCGCTGTCCCCCAACTTGGCTAGAAGGCTGGCGGGGGGAGAAGCCTGCTCCTCCCCGTTGCCAGCCCCGCAAACTCGGGGGACAGCGGGAGAGGCGCAGCGCGCCTTTCCCGCTGTCCCCCGACTTGTCTAGAAGGCTGGCGGGGGGAGAAGCCTGCTCCTCCCCGTCGCCAGCCCCGCAAACTCGGGAGACAGCGGCAGGGGCGCAGCGCGCCCTTCTCGCTGTCCCCCGACTTGGTTAGAAGGCTGGCCCAGCCCCGCAAACTCGGGGGACAGCGGGAGAGGCGCAGCGCGCCATCCCGCTGTCTCCCGACATGGTTTGGAGGCTGGCGGAAGGCTTCCTCCTCCCCCAGCCCCGCAAGCTCCCAGAGCGATGCCAAAGCTGCGCGCAGCTTCGGCATGGCTCTGGGTCCCGTTCTGGGGGAGGGGGAAGCTCGGGCTTCCCCGCCCCAGCCCCGCGCCTGGCGGGGGGGGGGAATAAATTTTTTTGCCTTTATTTCCCCCCCCAAATCTAGGTGCGTCCTATGGACCGGTGCGTCCAATAGTCCGAAAAATACGGTACTCCTCTGCCTCCTTCATCCCCCTTGCCTGATAGCAATCAGGGGACGTTCCTCAAGGGATTCCTCTCCTGTATCTATGAACCTCCTTTGTATTAATTGTCATTGTTTGCCCAGATGCTCTGCATTGAGAGATGTCTGAGGGGCGTCCTGATTGTCTTATCAAATGCTAATGTTTTGTGTAAACTGTGTCTGGAACTACGTTATGTAAAATTTGCCAAATCCTCAGGAATATCACACCTTACTGAGCCACATTAACCCCACCTTATGTGTGATGCAATTTCTGACAGTTTGTAGAGGGGATGTCCTCCTCCTCCATGTCAAAATGCAAAGAGATGTTTCTTCTTGGTTCTGGGTCTCTCTTGCCTCCTTTCTAGGAGGGGAGGGAATTTGGTTTCAACAGAAAAATAAAGATCTGCCTTGCTTTCTCTGCATCCTGCCTCCATCCATTCATCTCTGACCCCTCATGGACTTAAGAGGACTCAGTCCCTTGGGGAGCTGGGCAGCAAAATCCAAGCACCCCTATTTTTCTATATCACCACAAATAATGGGAATGCCAATATTGTAAGTGTGGGAGAGCACTTTTATTTTCCATTTCTGCACAATTTAGCCAAAGCCCCTGAATTTTGAGGTGCATTTTGCCTCTTTTCTCCTATACCAGGGGTCTGCAACCCGCGGCTCCGGAGCCGCATGTGGCTCTTTTACACCTTTGCTGCGGCTCCGGGGCGGATAGTAGCGAGGGGAGGAGGCGCATTGTGCTCCCCGACACTCCCCACTGTGGCGGGCGCTGTACTGGCTGTGACGTCGCATGGGGGCGGTGCGTGCGTTAGTCACGCACCGTCCCAACGTCACCTTCCTGCCCACCCGCCCGCCCGCTACATTGTAAGGGGCATGTACGCTGGTCAATGCATTGAAAGAGGGCATGTTCGCTGGTCACTGTTTTGAAGGGGAGTGAAGAACACACACACACAAAAAGGTAACTTGTTAATTTAACGTTTATTTCTATGAGGAGGAGTAATTCTGAGGGGTGAAACAAAGAAATAATAAAAAAGTGACAAAAAAGTTATTTTTATAATGACGAGTTTTGCGGCTCCCAGTTTTTTTTTTCTTCGGAAACGGGTCCAAGTGGCTCTTTTTGTCTTAAAGGTTGCAGACCCCTGTCCTATACTTTCTGGGCGATTCTTCTCTAAGATTCCTTCATTGTTAACAGCTTTCATCCCTCCTTCCATCTGCATTTCCCTCTTTGCTAACCATATTTTGTTCTACTCAAAAACATCCAACTCTTTCAGCCTTTCCTGCAGGGAGCAGTTCCATAATCTCTCTTGCCTGTCACACCATCTCATGAATCTTACAACTATTCTTTTTCTGGTTTTCTTCTCCTCTTTTGCTTGGCAGCTCCACCAGCATTTTTTGTAAAGACCATCAGCGACCTAGAAAAGGATGGGTGGGGAGATGTGCGTGTTTATATGCAAGAGAGGAGGAGAGGAGGATGTCTATCTTGGATCCTAAAGTCTTGTGCTTGCCTCTTTAGCGATCTCAGGAAAGTGGGAAGAAGAAATTGCCTTTGACTTACCGTACCTGTTTGAATATTGGCTTCTGAGGAAAGAGGGAACAGGTCTGACTTAAGCTGGATTCGGAAAGGCCTTCTCTAGAAGGCTTAAATGCCATTTGATCCCAAGGCAAAATCTCCATGGCATTTCAATACTTCAAGCATAAAAGAGCCCAACGTATCCTGCAGGAAGCACACAAGCAGAACATGGGTGCAAAATTAAAAAAGTCCTTCCAGTAGCATCTTAGAGACCAGCTAAGTTAGTTATTGGTATGAGCTTTCGTGTGCATGCAGTATTTGAAAAAGTGTGTATGCACACGGAAGTTCATAACCAATAAGGGACATGGGTGGTGCTGTGGGTTAAACCACAGAGCCTAGGACTTGCCGATCAGAAGGTCGGCGGATCGAATCCCCATGACGGGGTGAGCTCCTGTTGCTCAGTCCCTACTCCTGCCAACCTAGCAGTTCGAAAGCACGTCAAAGTGCAAGTAGATAAATAGGTACCACTCTGGCGGGAAGGTAAATGGCGTTTCGGTGCACTGCTCTGGTTCGCCAGAAGCGGCTTAGTCATGCTGGCCACATGACCCGGAAGCTGTATGCTGGCTCCCTTGGCCAATAAAGCGAGATGAGCGCAGCAACCCCAGAGTCGGTCACGACTGGACCTAATGGTCAGGGGTCCCTTTTGTTAGGATATTTCCATTCCACCTTAAAAGGGAGCAGGCTTTGTGAGTCACAGAGTCTGCATATTTCCTGTTCACAGGAAGTTTATATTTTGTCTTTGCTTTCGTTTTCTCTCTCTGTGCCTGAGACACCGAAGCAGGCAGTCATGTTTTCTTTGTTCTGACCAACGCTGTATAAATTTGTAAATAATGCTCTCCTGCGTGCATCTTTCGCTGTGCATTATCTGCTGATAGAGCGTGCAAGAACTCTGGAATGTGGGAAGCTATTTCTGGGGCTCGTGTCGCTAATTGAATGATACTGCATGTCTACGGGAGATCGATGGATCATCCGGAATCGACGTGGGGCCTTGATGGATGATGTCTCCCTGGCAGTATCCCAACACCTTTACCTTTACCTAAGGTGCTACTGGAAGGAACTTTTTTATTTTGTTTCGACTACGGCAGACCAACACAGCTACCTACCTGTAACTAGAACTATGGGTGCAAAGGCTTTCCAAATCCCCAGGATTCACTGACAAGGGCTAAACCAGTTTGTCTGTAATACAGACACTGTTTTAGCTGCCTTGTCACCCAATAAACTACAATAGACTACTGTACCAAATTCATTGTTTGTTGTACAAAACTCACATATACATGCACAAAACTCACATATTGGTACATTAGTAACAGATATGACCTCCGCTATTTTTAAGCAGCATTTGAACACGATTTGGCATGGAGTCTACTAGTTTCGAACAGTCACTGTTGATTTTCGGATCCCTGTACCACACTTGAATCAGTGCCTGAATGAGCTTCTCCATAGTCGTACAGTCTACAGCACGGAGGCAACTTTTGCATATAGCCCACAAATTCTCCATGGGATTTACGTCCCGGGAATTCCCTGACCAATCACGTACCTGTATTTGCTGCTCTATCATGAATTTATTCACCACTTTCGATGTGTGACGGGGGGCTGGGTCCTGCTGTCATATCCTAGTACCGTCAGGACACCTCTTTTCCAGCTCTGGGATAACTCTCTTTTGTAGAACCTCAATATATTGTGGCGAGCGCATCATTCCTTCTGTTGTCTGCAGGCTTCCGACATCGTAATAACTGAAGCATCCTCAAAACATCTTCTTCTGTGGGTGCTTGACAGACTGATCAGTGTGGCATAGAAGACATGCTTTGTTTCAATTAATTTGCACAAGGGTGTGTTTTCTCCACGGTTTTGCCACTGTAGCCTACTATTGTGAGAGAACCTGCGGTAAACGTTGGCAGAGAGGAAAACAAACCAAAAAAAACAACAACCCATGTTTTCAGTGTGAAAGGGTCTTCTTACTGCTTATGCTGGTCACCAGGCCCTGAGACAAGTTTGGGTCTTTAAAAATAAGTTCAGAAGGGAGAACTTGGGGCAGTAATTTTCTGCTTCATGGTTGTCTGACTGGAGGATAGTGAAGGGAACATAGGTGCTGGAAATGCAAAGAGCTTGAGGGCACATTCTTTCATATGTGGTGGCCTTGTAAAACAGGGAAAGAGTATTGGGAAATGATATATAATGAATTGGAAAAATGTTCAAAAGTACTCCCCCTCCCCCCCCAAAGCCTGAGTCCTTTCTGTTGGGGATAATCCAGACTGAAATTCCCAGGTGTCAAAAAAAGGTTATTTATGTATGCCAATACTGTGGCTCATGTTTTGTTAACCCAAAAATGGGAAACGAGCGAGGTCCCAACCATAGAAGAATGGCAACTTAAGTTGACAGAATATGCGCACCTTGGGGACTTAACATATAGAATAAGAGACCAAGAAGAACATAAGTTTAGAGAAGACTGGAAAACGTTTGTTGAATATATGGGAAATAACTGTGTACAACTGAAAACGCTGGCAGCATTAAGATAAATTCAACAGTGTAAATAAGTTTTGAAGGATGTAAAGTGGAATACTGAATGGTATAGTTTTTCATGGCAAAATGAACCATGAAAAGAAGAAGAAGAGAAGTTATTCTATATATGTTAAGGATGTGAAAAAATGAGTACAGTACTATAAATTGTAAAACAGAAAATTTAATAGAAATTATATATATATAAAAGAGAAGGGAACATAGGAGCCAACTCCTAGGGGCCGATACTTCAAACATAAAATATTTGAAGGGCCCAACACCCCTCCCAAAAAAGTTAATGGGCATTGCCATTCAATTGGTATGTGTGTGCCGTGTCATGTGATTGATTGAGCGGGGCGGGACTTATCTGCCCCCCATATTTTATTCAAGTTGGCACCCCTGGAAGGGAATGTGTGTAGAAACTAGCCTACATTTTGCATTTATTGCTCCACCCACTTTCCTCTCTGGCTCCACCCACCACTGGCATGCATCCCTTGGAAAGTTGCTCCGAATCTGAGAGCCCAGAGAGGCCGGTGGGGTGTCTCCAAAATAGCCTCTCTGCTTCCCCACCCTCACCCCTCCAGGGAAAGCTTTGATGGCTACAGTTTTAAACCTTAGATTAGGGATTTCTGGCAGCCCTAAGGAGGAAGAGAGTTAAATCAAGGAGTCAAAGTGACTGATTCCTGTAGCAGGGCTTGCATGCTAATCCACACTGCAGAAGAACGGGCAGGGCTGCTGCTCTGTAGGTAGGGGAAAATCCCTTTTCCTTGGGTCAGGATAATGGCCAGGATTCTGGGAGTGTTCACGCCTCCAAAACTAACAGAGCCACAAGAAATTGCTTTGCTACTTTGAGTAACATACGATGCTACATTGCATAGTACAGTGGTACCTCGGGTTACATACGCTGCAGGTTACATATGCTTCAGGTTCCAGAATCCGCTAACCCAGAAATAGTGCTTCAGGTTAAGAACTTTGCTTCAGGATGAGAACAGAAATCGTGCTCCGGCAGTGTGGCAGCAGCGGGAGGCTCCATTAGCTAAAGTGGTGCTTCAGGTTAAGAACAGTTTCAGGTTAAGAACGGACCTCTGGAACGAATTAAGTACTTAACCTGAGGTACCACTGTATGAGCATCTTGCTAAAGGGTAAGCAACCTTTTTCATCAGGGGGCCGGTCCACTGTCCCTTAGACCTTGTTTGGGCCGGACTATATTTTGAAGAGAGAGAAAAATCAACGATTTTTGCCCACCCACAAAGAGGCCTGAAGATGCTTCATTTTACCTGTCCCAGTTGTCGTCCCAATAGCTGCAGTTGGGCTTTTCCGGCCAGCCAGACGCTGTGGTGGGTTAGGAGGCTGTGTCAGCAGGTGAAGACAGAAGCAGCAGCCCCGGCGGAGGACCCACGGAGGGAGGTAGGGGAACCGGGGGGTCAACAGAGCTTTTACCCACGCTGCTGCTGCTCCTTCCTGAGAGGCACCACGGAGAAGAAGACAGAGTATTAAGAAACCAGAGGCCTTTCTTCTTGGAATAATAGGTTTGGAATTGCCCCCAAAAGATGTTAGATTGTTTTTGTATGCCACAACCGCAGCTAGAATTTTGTTAGCTAAGAATTGGAAATCACAAGAAGTCCCAACAGTGGAGGAATGGCAGATGAAGATGATGGACCTTTCGGAGCTAGCTGACCTGACTGGAAGAATCCGCGACCAGGAGGAGGAAGAGTACCAGGAGGAATGGATGAAATTCAAAGAATATTTACTTACGGTAAATATGCTAAGATAACTTAACTGGAAAAACCTGCAAATACCAGATTGGCTTAGGATTTAATTATGTGATGTTAGAGAATAATATGTTTAAAGTCAAAATGAAAACAAAGTAAGATGTTAAGTGATTAAGTTAATTTTATGAGAAAAATGGTTTTGGAAAACTGTTACAATGATATACACTGAAATTCAGCCAGGGGGATTTGAGGAAGTCACTTAAGAATGTTACTAAAACTGGATCAAGTACAGTTAAGATGTATGTTTGTTTGTTTAAAATTTTGGAAAACCAATAATTTTTTTTGGAAAAAAAGAGAAGACAGAGCCACCTGCCAACCCGCAAGCGGTAGTCGCAGCCACCACAACAACCTGCCTGAACGCCATGGGAGGAATGAAGGAGGCAGGCGGGCAGGCGGGCAAGCCGACTCCCGGCGTCGATGACGCCCGCCGTGGGACAAGTTACCTGAGGAGAAAAGTGCCACTGTGTGAGGGAGAGGGTAAGCATGTGTGCGCTGGCGGTCCACGCAGTGATTCCTGGACCGTCCGTGGGCCGGATCTAGAAGGCAGTTGGATCTGATCCGGCCCGCGGACCTTAGTTTGCCGACCCCTGATCTTACTGATGACAAGTTAGAGGTACTAAATAGCATAGCCTTGGCTATTTGGCTTGGGAGAACACCTAGCTTTATGCTGGGTTGGGGAAAGTTAAGGAATTGCCTTGAAAGGCAACAAGAAGCATGGGTACCTTTAGGGACGGTGGGGTATCGTGATGCAGAGCCTGAGCTAGATGTGAAGCTACAGGGAAGCTACAGGGAACCAGGCAGATGGCCTTCTCGGTAGTGGCGCCCTCCCTGTGGAACGCTCTCCCATCAGATGTCAAGGAGATGAGTAACTAACTTTTAGGAGACAACTGAAAGCAGTCCTGTATACGGAAGCTTTTTAAGATCTAATGCAGGGGTCAGCAGCCTTTTTCAGCTGTGGGCCGGTCCACTGTCCCTCAGACCATGTTTGTTTGGAGGTTTTTTTTGGGGGGGGGGGGGTGAACAAATTCCTGGTGTGATGGCCTGGGAATCTGATTCAGAGGCTGAACCTGAGGAATCCCAGCCTGCACAGGAGTCCCCGCCTCCAGGGCCGGCTGAGCTGGGGCAGGGGCTTGAACCTGAAGGGTCCTCACCTGTGCTGGATCCTCAGGTGCAGGCACCAGCTGAGTCTGCTCTGGCTCCTGAGGTGATGGAGGACCCATTGCCTGCAGGTGCTCCACTCTCAGCCTCGTCAGAGGAAGCTGAGGTTGCCTCTGGGTCCGGTGACCCTGGTCTAATGTTTTGTTATGTTTTTATACATTATGGAAGCCGCCCAGAGTATCTGGGGCGACCGAGTCGTCAGATGCTTGGTAGCATTCCTTCTGTATCTAGATCCAAAAAAAATAACAAATGGTTATGTTGTTTGTATGTCTTTCTTGCCAAAGGTCCATCAGAGCCACAACGCTGGCCCCCCTCACCCTAAAAAACAGTGCCAAGGAACCATTTCTGACAAATTTGAAGCAATGATAACAAAGTCAGCTTCTGACTATGTACTTGGACGGTGTTGTTACCGGAAAAATCTGAGGGCTCCCTTGGACAAAACAAAGACACCAACCAGGATAACTTGGAGCAAAACAGCAGCCTGTAGGCTTGGCCTTTATTGAACTGATGCATCAGGGTGTTCCCCTCACTTGCAGGAGAGAGGAAAGACCCAGAAAAATAGTGTGCCAGGTCTTATAAAAACTTTTGAAAATTTCCCTCCTCTAGGTCAAGCCCACCCCCAGAAACATCATGCATACATTACAGAAAGGAGGGGTTGAGGGAGGAGTTGGTGGTAACCTGAGTGTCTTGTCACCTGGCTGGTTCCTCCTTTCCCCCCTCCCCATGAGTCACTTCCAGGAGACAAAGGGGAGTTTGCAGTTTCCTGCCCCCTGAGGGAAGATCTGATCATTGTCCTTTGTTTCAGTCCATGCTGAATCCACTCCCATATGCAAGTTCTTTGTGATCTTGATTGTCTTCTGTCTGGGATCATCTGGGCAGGGCTCCTGCAGATGTGCTGAGACAGTGAAGGGATTATGGCTGACCAGGGCCAAGCCACCCCCTTTTGTTAGTTCTTGTCATATGGAGTAAAATAAAAATGGAACAGTGCAAATCCGATGTATGGTTGATTTTCTATGAATTTATAACAGAAATGTGGCGTATGTAGTGTGTGTGTGTGTGTGTGTGTGTGTGTGTGTGTGTGAAGTTTGTACAAACAGAATGATTGGGGTGGGGGTGGGGGTTCCTGCTACAGTGTAGACCCCCCCCCAAAAAATACCATGAGATCTATAACTTACCCCCTCACAGAGCTACAGTTCACAGCAGCCTTAACAAACTACAATTCCCAATATTCTTTGGGTGGAAAATGTGATTTACATGTATGATGTGTGTGCAGTCAGTGTCATCTCCCAGCTGCTTTTCCACTTGGGAACCCTGTTTTCAAATATTTGAGTCGAAGGGCGGAGATTTCAGCCCTAGGCAATATGCCTGGCAGGCAGACTCAAGTCCCAGCACGGTTCTTCTAAGACATGAAGCCCTGGGAAGCAGGGACTGCCTCTACTGAGTGTATGAATTGTCTCACAAACCAGGACCACGTTCTAGGGAAAGCAGAATTCCCAGATGGAGCCCTCGCTGCTCATTCTTCTGGGAAGGATGTATTATTCATTATTTTTATTTTATTAACTGAATTTATGTAGCCACCCCACAAGCATAAGCTCTGTGGGCGGCTCACAAAACAAACGCATCAATTAAAATGCAATATAAAACAGTAAACGAATTAAAAGCTGAAAGCACAGGATTGTGTTTGCTTACCCAGGAATGCTCGGAAGCCTCAGTAAAATTCTGCCCGTAAATGTTACGGTCAGGTAGCTGAGGGGATAAAGTGGTTGTGCAATTCAGCTGGTAAATTAAATGGCCTCTGGGTTCTTCCAATTCATTTTTCTAGCATTACAGTTTTGAATGTAAAGATCTATTAATTTGCAAAGCTTTAGTGGAGGAGGAATGGAGCTCCAGGACTTTCTCTCTCTCTCTCTCTCTCTCTCTCTCTCTCTCTCTCTCTCTCTCTCTCTTTCTCTCTCTCTTAAGAGCAGGGGGTAATTGACAGAACCTCTCTGCTCTGGCAAGTAAATGAAGTGATGCTAATGAAGCTTTCAAATTTGTTTGTGACAGATTAGAACAGAGGAAGGCGGAGAATGTGGAACATCGTCTGAGCAAAGTCTCTTTTCCTTTGATGGCGCTTCTAATTCTTGATGGTGTGAATAGTAACACTTCTTTGCAAGATGGTTAGCATTTCCAATTAAAAGTTAAAGGATGCATTCCAGGCTGCCGTAGATTCATTTGTTAAAAGTTCTCCGCGTTTCACGAGTTGAACCCTTTTAGTCGGAAGTCAGCAGAACTGGATTCAATGGTGCTTGCTCCTAGGAAGCCATTTAGCGGGTTGCAATCAGGCTGATCCTAATAAATTGGGTATTATGCAGTATATTGCTCTTTGTCGACTCTCCTTGGGGGCATGGCTGTGGGTGTTGTTCCTGATAGCTACTATCAGGCTACTAGCCACAATGAATATTGTTGCATGCTGTCAGGGCTGCCTCAGGTCCCAGCTCACAAGAGACCAACGCCAAGTCCACTTTATTTACAAAAGTCTTTATTGAAGTACATTGTTTGCTCCACAGCCGAGGTGCGCAGCCCCACGTCTGTTACGCTTAGACCGCTGAAGTCCCCTCTGAATCAGTCCCGCCTCTACACCAGTTTAAGAGGCTTGTGCTGGTCCACCTCTTCCTGTCCTTCCTTTTCCGCAGGGTCTTTCTGCCCCCCTGGGTTCCTTCCCTCCTGGATTCCCCTGACGCTGAGTCCCCAGACGCCTGCTCCCCCCTCCTCCGTGCTTTGGGACCAGGCTTCTCCTCCGGGCTCTCCGCATTTCCGCGCGCCTCCACATTTGAACTTGGCGCGCGTTCGCTACCTCTGACCTTCCTCTTGACAGTTACACTACTCTCTGTACTACTCTCCGCCCCTTCCGGCAGGACGTCTTGCCCCGATCTCCTTCCCCTCTCTGCTTCCTGCTCTGCTTCGTCTGTCACACTGGGAACTCCACCCTCTTCACTCCGTTCCGGCGGGGAAGCCGGCCCCGATCTCCAACTCCCGCTCGGGGTTCCTCTGCTGCTCCCCTGCTCCTGACGAGTCCCCCCTGTGGCTCCCCTTGGCCTGACCAGGGGCGCCCCCTTTTGGGAATCCTCCGATTCACTTGAAAGACTCATGGAAACCCTCAAGTCATTGTCATCCTCCTCCTCCTCGTTCCGGGATTCTTCCCCCTCGCTCTCAGTCTCCTCCCTCATCTGTGCCTCTCTCCCTGAACCCCTGACACATGCGTTGTGGTCTAAACCACTGAGCCTCTTGGGCCTACCAGTCGGAAGGTTGGCGGTTCAAATCCCCGCGACGGGGTGAGCTCCTGTCGCTCTGTCCCAGCTCCTGCCAACCTAGCAGTTCGAAAGCACGTCAAAGTGCAAGTAGATAAATAGGTACCGCTATGGCGGGAAGGTAAAAGGCTTTTCCGTGCACTGCTCTGGTTTCCATCACGGTGTCCCGTTGTGCCAGAAGCGGTTTAGTCCTGCTGGCCACATGACCCAGAAAGCTGTCTGTGGACAAAGGCCGGCTCCCTCGGCCTGAAAGCGAGATGAGCGCTGCAACCCCATAGTTGCCTTTGACTGAACTAAACCACCCAGGGGTCCTTTACCTTTACCACCTCTGTCTCTGAGTGGGGCAAGATTCCAGGGGTTCCAGCTGTGAGATGAGCACCTCAGGCAGTAGACATTGAGGGGCACAGAGCAGTAACTTCTGCCTCCTAAGCTAATCTCAGGTGCTGTGGAAGAAACTGCCTCATCATCCGTGTTGAAATAAGATTTAACTACTAGTGCGGATAAGGAAATGGAGTCTATGCAGCTCCTTACATACATGGTTTCCCATACATTCAAGCTATACACAATAAAGAACCAGGAAGGTTAAAAACACACACACAAAACTGCGAATAAACTAAGGTTAAAAAAAGGTAAAGGACCCCTGGACGGTTAAGTCCAGTCAAAGGCGACTATGGGATTCCTGCACTCATCTCGCTTTCAGGCCGAGGGAGCTGGCATTTGTCCACAGACAGCTTACCGGGTCATGTGGCCAGCATGACTAAACCGCTACTGGCGCAACGGGACACTGTGATGGAAGCCACAGCGCACAGCAATGCTGCTTACCTTCCCGCCACAGCAGTACCTATTTATCTACTTGCACTGGCGTGCCTTCGAACTACTAGGCTGTCAGGAGCTGGGACAGAGCAATGGGAGCTCACCCTGTCACAGGGATTTGAACTGCCAACCTTCTGATCGGCAAGCCCAAGAGGCTCAGTGGTTTAGACCACAGTGCCACCCACATCTAGGAACTAGGAATAAAGGGCGAGTAACCAACTCCTGGGGACGCGGGTGGCACTGTGGGTTAAACCACAGAGCCCACAGCTTGCTGATCAGAAGGTCGGCAGTTCGAATCCCCATGACTGGGTGAGCTCCCATTGCTCGGTCCCTGCTCCTGCCAACCTAGCAGTTCAAAAGAACGAAGTGCAAGTAGATAAATAGGTACTGCTCCAGTGGGAAGGTAAACGGCATTTCCGTGTGCTGCTCTGGTTCGCCAGAAGCGGCTTAGTCATGCTGGCCACATGACCCGGAAGCTGTATGCCGGCTCCCTCGGCCAGTAAAGCAAGATGAGCGCCGCAACCCCAGAGTCGGTCACAACTGGACCTAATGGTCAGGGATCCCTTTACCTTTACCTTTAACCAACTCCTGCCTTATCCTCAAAAGTCATTTGCCAGGAGTGGCAGAAGGATGAAAAAATAGCTCTACAAAACAGCTTCTAGATTTCCTCTCCACCCCCAAAACATAATAATAATAATAATAATAATAATAATAATAATAATAATAATAATAAATTTTATTTATATCCCGCCCTCCCCAGCCGAAGCCGCGCTCAGGGCAGCTAACAACAATAAAACAGTACAAAAGTACAGCATAAACAACACTCTAAAATCATTCATTATAAAATTAATTAATTCAAGCCACTGGCAACCATTGGGCCAGAGCTCCGCGAAGATTGCCGAGGGAGAGAGTCAGGCTGTGCCCTGACCAAAGGCCTGGTGGAACAGCTCTGTCTTGCAGGCCCTGCGGAAAGATGTCAGGTCCCGCAGGGCCCTAGTCTCTTGTGACAGAGTGTTCCACCAGATCGGAGCCATAGCCGAAAAAGCCCTGGCTCTAGTTGAGGCCAGCCTAACTTCTCTGTGGCCTGGGACCTTCAAGATGTTTTTGTTTGAAGACCGTAAGTTCCTCTGTGGGGCATACCAGGAGAGGCGGTCCCGTAGGTACGAGGGTCCTAGGCTGTATAGGGCTTTAAAGGTTAAAACCAGCACCTTAAACCTGATCCTGTACTCCACCGGGAGGCAGTGCAGCTGGTATAGTACCGGGTGAAAGTGATCCCGCAGCAAGGACCCCGTAAGGAGTTTCGCCACAGCATTCTGCACCCGTTGGAGTTTCTGGGTCAGTCTCAAGGGCAGCCCCACGTAGAGCGAGTTACAATAATCCATGGATAGGTAAGCTGCATTCTGTCACATTGGGGCTGGCTTTGGCGGCCCACCCAGCCTCTGGGCACTCAGCGCCAGCCAGAATGCATGCGGCAGACTAGCAGCAAGTAATGAAACAGTCCCATCTCTCCGTGAGTGACAGCCACCTGGGCACCCTGCCCCAGCAGCATGTGCCACGAATAGGGGGTGCGTGGGCAGAAGTGCTCAAGGGGGTACAGATGTACCAGGCTTCCAGCCAGCAGAGGTGGGGCAGAAAGCCTCGAGAATTAGGGAGGGAGGGTGTGTCTGCCCTTCAGCAACTCTCCTTGATTACCCCCCTTTTTTTGCCAACCTGTCAACATGTTTTGTTGGACCAACTTACATTTATCTATTTATTTTTTTAAATGATATTTATTAAAGATTTAACAGTTACAGAAAAAAGAAAAAAGACAATAAAAAATTACAATACTTCAAAAATTAAAAGCACAATAAAAAACAGTACAACAAAACAATAAGAAAAACAAAAACATTTAAAAATAAAAACATTTAAAAACATATCCAGTATTTCCATATCTTTATCTTTCATTTACTTGTTTCATCGACCTCCTCACACCTCCCTTTTTTGTATTCTAATTCAAATAGCTATTTCAGCAAATCCTTTCCATCTTTCTCAATTTTTGTTCTATAATTTATCTTAACACAATTTGACCTTAAATTCTACACTTTGACCCATTAACAATCCATTTTTACTTAGTTCTTTATAACCTTTCTACTAAAACCATGCAACTTCATTCCAGCATCTAACTTACATTTATCTAAGGGTGGAAGCTTTTGAGTTTTAAAGAACTCTTTATTGCGCAGAGTTCTGTGAAACCTGATGGCATACTCCTTAAGCTGGTCTGTTAACAAGACTCCTTTGCATTCCCTGTCACTTCGGTCCAGTACAGTGGTACCTCTGGTTAAGTACTTAATTCGTTCCGGAAGTCCGTTCTTAACCTGATACTGTTCTTAACCTGAGGCACCACTTTAGCTAATGGGGCCTCCCGCTGCTGCCGCGCGATTTCTGTTCTCATCCTGAAGCAAAGTTCTTAACCCGAGGGACTATTTCTGGGTTAGCGGAGTCTGTAACCTGAAGTGTATGTAACCTGAAGCGTATGTAACCCGAAGTACCACTGTATAGCAAAAGGTAAAGGAGCCCCGCATGGTTAAGTCCAGTCAAAGGCGACTATGGGGTTGCGGTGCTCATCTTGCTTTCAGGCTGAGGGAGCCAGCGTTTGTCCACAGACAGATTTCCGAGTCATGTGGCCAGCATGACTAAAATGCTTGTGGTGCAACAGGACACCGTGATGGAAACCAGAGTGCATGGAAATGCTGTTTATCTTCCCGCCACAGCGATACCTATTGATCTACTTTTGAACTGCTAGTTTGGCAGGAGCTGGGACAGAGCAATGGGAGCTCACTCCATCGCAGGGATTCAAACCGCCGATCTTCCAATCAGCAAGCCCAACCACATCACCACCTTTGTCCCCAATAGCAACCTTACCTATTAATAAGTTAGTGCATGTCATTGAACTACAACTCCCATCAGCCCCAGCAAGCACGGCCAATAGCCAGCTTGTGGTTCAGCGTCGTCTGGAGGACCAAATATCCCCCACATCTGTGTTAGTGGCATCAAAACAGTTCTAAGCACCTGTGTGGCTACATTTCCAAGAGGTAGTAAATAGAAAAATGGGAGAGTGGATTGGTAGAGAACCATGATTGATTACGGATAGTAAAAGGTAAAGGTAAAGGGACCCCTGACCATTAGGTCCAGTCGTGACCGACTCCGGGGTTGCGGCGTTCATCTCGCTCTATAGGCCGAGGGAGCCAGCGTTTGTCCGCAGACAGCTTCCGGGTCATGTGGCCAGCATGACTAAGCCGCTTCTGGCAAACCAGAGCAGCACACGGAAACGCCGTTTACCTTCCCGCTGGAGCGGTTCCTATTTATCTACTTGCACTTTGACGTGCTTTCGAACTGCTAGGTTGGCAGGAGCTGGGACCGAGCAACGGGAGCTCACCCCGTCACAGGGATTCGAACCGCCGACCTTCTGATCAGCAAGTCCTAGGCTCTGTGGTTTAACCCACAGCGCCACCTGTGTCCCTGATTACGGATAGTAACAACAGTTAATTTAACACAATGTGCTAGGAACTGTACAGAACACAGCAGTGGCACATGGTGACAAGCAGTGGCAGAGCAGCATTGGAGTGCAGGGGCACTTAGCTCTAGGACACTTTTTCAGAGGAGGAATCATGACATCATCTAGCAGAATGTTAGGCTGACTGATAGATCCTGCCTGCTCTGGCAAGTTACCATATTTTTCTGTGTATAAGGCTAGGTTTCCCCCCTAAAAAAACAAAGTCAAAAACTAGGGAGCATCTTATACACAGATACATCTCCATCCATTTTTTTAAATCTGAGTCCCCAAAAATAGGGGGTGTCTTATACATGGGGGCACCTTATAGGCGAAAAAATCTGGCAATTGAGTGATAACGAGGCTTTCAAGTTTTACTGTTTGCACCCAATTAGCATGGAGAAAGTCAGAGAATGTGGGGGCAGGGAGCAGAGTCTGGACACCTCCCCCTCCCCCTTTTGATGGGATTCCTACTTTATTCCCGCAGCTTAGACGGTAACGTTTTGATGGCAAGGTTGTTTGCATTTCTAATCGAAAGTTTAAAGGTCGCATTTTAGCTGGTTGAAGGTGTTTTTTGTTGAAGCTCAATGTATTTTGCAAGCTGGGTCTGAGCGTTCTAACGAGGATAGGAATTCAGGCCTCCCCAGCCAAACTGCAACATGCAACTGCTACAACACCCGTTGGAGATCATATGGGCAGAACTGTCAAGTTCCACTCAGAATCTGCCCAAACTTCTGCATTTGACTCCGAGTATGGTAAGGTTATGGGACGCGGGTGGCGCTGTGGTCTAAACCACAGAGCCTAGGGCTTGCCAATCAGAAGGTCGGCGGTTCGAATCCCTGCGACGGGGTGAGCTCCCGTTGCTCAGTCCCTGCTCCTGCCAATCTAGCAGTTCAAAAGCACGTCAAAAGTGCAAGTAGATAAATAGGTACCACTCCAGCGGGAAGGTAAACGGCGTTTCCGTGTGCTGCTCTGGTTCGCCAGAAGCGGCCTAGTCATGCTGGCCACATGACCCAGAAGCTGTACACCGGCTCCCTTGGCCAATAAAGCCAGATGAGCGCCGCAACCCCAGAGTCGGTCACGACTGGACCTTATTTGTCAGGGGTCCCTTTAAATTTACCTTTATGGTAAGGTTCTAGAAAGGCTCTTCTGAACTCGACAACTCATCTGGGCTTTGCTACGTACACATGGAGCTGTCCGTGAATCTTGTGACCCATCCATGGAAGTACTGTGGAATTGTAGATATAGATTGGAGGAGAATTAAGTACAGTGGTACCTCGGGTTACATACGCTACAGGTTACATACACTTCAGGTTACAGACTCCGCTAACCCAGAAATAGTGCTTCAGGTTAAGAACTTTGCTTCAGGATGAGAACAGAAATCGTGCTCCGGCGGCGCAGCAGCAGCAGCGGGAGGCCCCATTAGCTAAAGTGGTGCTTCAGGTTAAGAACAGTTTCAGGTTAAGAACGGACCTCCAGAACGAATGAAGTACTTAAACTGAGGTACCACTGTAGTAGCATTATTTTTTCTTCTTAAGAACAGAGGTGCACGTCCCTGCCGCCCTAGGTCCTCACCTAACCCTTGGCTGAGTTGGCCAATGTTTTTTGACTCTCCACTCCTAAGAGCCGGCATGTGCCAGAAGCATGCAATCTCTAACGGACGGTTGCTGTGCCATGGAACGAGCACATTTCCCCTCCCAGGGTGAGTCTGCCCATTAAAACCGCCTCTGTTTTGGGCCCTCTGGCATTTAGCAGAGCAGCCCATCACAGTGCTGTGTTAAGCAAGCTAGGGAGCAGCTGGACCTGGGTGAGGTCGTAAGCAACTGGTGTATAAGCCCAGTGGCATGTTAAAATGAGATGCTTCCTAGCAACTCGGCTGCTCGTTGCTTTTTCATGGAAGAACTTCCTTGCACAACAGGAAGAAATCAACAACCGAAGCCTTTCCCACCGCGATATCTCAATGCCTGGGAGAAAGGGGGAGGAGGGATGTTCACCTGCTGACACCTGTCTGTACTACTGCTGTTCAAAGCACAGAGCTGCAGCCCTTAAAAATAAGGGCAAGTGACCATTAGAGCTACTTACCCTTAAGTAAAGGTAAAGGGACCCCTGACCATTAGGTCCAGTCGTGACCGACTTTGGGTTTGCGGCGCTCATCTCGCTTTATTGGCTGAGGGAGCCGGCATACAGCTTCCGGGTCATGTGGCCAGCATGACTAAGCCGCTTCTGGCGAACCAGAGCAGCGCACAGAAACGCCGTTTACCTTCCCGCCAGAGTGGTACCTACTTATCTACTTGCACTTTGACGTGCTTTTGAACTGCTAGGTTGGGAGGAGCAGGGACCGAGCAACCGGAGCTCACCCCGTCACGGGGATTCGAACCGCCAGCCATCTGATCGGCAAGTCCTAGGCTCTGTGGTTTAACCCACAGCGCCACCTATGTCCCACTTACCCCTATTGGAGTCCAGTATCAAGGGTAGGTAGGCACAGGCACCCCAGCCCACATGTTCAGTGTGTCAGATATGATGGGAATTGAGATGTAGTCTAACAACATCCAGACAGCGCCATGTTGGCTATCCCTGATATAAATCAACAGTACCTGGAGTCCCACAGCTTTTCCATCCCTGCTCTAGCCCAATTGAAGTTGGCTCTCCAGGGCCTCGTGTTTTGAAGGGTCTGCCCCTGCTTCTCCTTCTAGCCAGAGATGCCAGGGATTGGCACCTTCTGCATCACAGCTGTCAACATTTCCCTTTTTAAAAAAGGGAAATTCCCTTATTCCGAATAGGATTCCTCTCAAGAAAAGGGACAAGTTGACAGCTATGTTCTGCATGTGAGTTGTGTCCTGTGCGTCGTAAGCTATGCCCTGCTTGGGCAGTGTGCTTGAGTGGGCTGTGGCCTGTCAACGCCAGTCACTCTTGAATAAGACTGATTATCTGGACCCATCGCAAGAGAGGTTCAGGTGATGGTTTGGCACCAAGACCATTTGGGCCGGCTAGATGGATTATCCATGAGATAAGAGAAGAATGTGGAGTGTGTGGCCCTGTTCATTCTCCTGAGCTTCTTTACAGTTTTGGATGCTATCAACCTAAATACAGTGGTACCTCAGGTTAAGTACCGTATTTTTCGTCCTATAGGACAGGCTTGCTCAACCTCAGCCCTCCAGATGTTTTGAGACTACAATTCCCATCATCTCTGACCACTGGTCCTGCTAGCTAGGGATCATGGGAGTTGTAGGCCAAAAACATCTGGAGGGCTGAGGTTGGGGAAGCCTGCTATAGGACGCACCATCCCATAAGGTGCACCTAGTTTTTTTGGGGGGAAATAATGGGGGGAAAAGTTATTTCCCCCCCAGGCGCGGGGCTGGGGCGGGGGAAGACCGAGCTTCCCCCGACCCCAGCCCCCAGAACAGGCAACTCTCTGCAAGCCGCAGGAGCCCGGCACTGGGCTCCCGCGCCTTGCAGAGAGTTGCTTGAATGGCGAAGTCTGGGCGCACTGAGCTCAGCGCGCCCAGCCTTCGCCATTCAAGCAACTCTCCGCAAGGCGCGGGAGCCCAGTGCCGGGCTCCCACGGCTTGCGAAGATCTGCGCGAAGCCTGGAGAGGGAGAGGGGTCGGTGCGCACCGACCCCTCTCGCTCTCCAGGCTTCAGCGAAAGCCTGCATTCGCCTCATAGGACGCACACACATTTCCCCTTCATTTTTGGAGGGGGGAAAGTGTGTCTTATGGGGCGGAAAATATGGTACTTAATTCGTTCCGGAGGTCCGTTCTTAATCTGAAACTGTTCTTAACCTGAAGCACCACTTTAGCTAATGTGGCCTCCTGCTGCTGCCGAGCCAGAGCACGATTTCTGTTCCCATCCTGAAGCCAAGTTCTTAACCCGAGGTACTATTTCTGCGTTTGCAGAGTCTGTCACCTGAAGCGTATGTAACTTGAGGTACCACTGTAGCTAGATGGGCTGAGTGGCTGTTTTCACCCATATGGTGAAACTATGGTTCAGTATAGTATGGAAAGTTCCATAGTATAGAAACTCATGGCTATACTACGGTGGGTCGCAGGGCTCTGTTTTGTCACCCATGCTATTCAACATGCATGAAACCGCAGAGGGAGGCTATTCAAGGAGATGAGTTGATGTGTAATCAATATGCTGATGGCATCTGGTTCAACTCCTTTTCTTCACATTTAGGTGGATTGTTGAATGCTTATCTGTGATCAGGGCAGGAGATGATTGGATGAGGGCCCTGAGATTGAAGCTCAGTTCAGACAGGCAGTTGATGAGTGGTCCATCCACGTTCACTGTCTGGGACAGTTGCATCCTCTTAGATCTGGGTGCCCAACTGGCTTCTGTGGCATTAAGTATTGTTATGAGTTAGCAGGTACCAGACTCCCCTTTATTATGAGTTTCTGGGTGCCAGACACTGAACCCCTTGATTCAGTTAAAATTTAAGCTAGGCCAGTTTCCAGAGGAGGAAATTGCCTGGGTGATGGGCCATTAGG
Source organism: Podarcis muralis (assembly GCF_964188315.1). NCBI lineage: Eukaryota > Metazoa > Chordata > Lepidosauria > Squamata > Lacertidae > Podarcis > Podarcis muralis. The sequence goes on from NC_135667.1 coordinate 46,314,059, forward strand.
AGAACAAAAGGTAAGTGATGAGCCATTAGGAAAACCAAAGAGAGGGGGCTCTGTGCCAGACAAGGGGGCCCTCCCTCAACCCAGAATTACTTAGAAGACAAAGGTGGAGTTTGAAGGAGAGTTTTAGACCAGGAGTGATGTGAAATGGGAAGGAAAATGGTGGTAGGCTGTTAAAGGCTGCAATCTGGAGAGAGGGTCAGAGCACAATGGTTGATTTCTGTTTGAATCCAAGGCTGCAGCTATGGGAGAAGCAAAACCTGCTTGGGATGTTGATGCTGTGAACCCCTCCATCGCAGGTTCAGGTTATATATTTGTGTAAATAAACCATGTATCATAAAGACACCACAGTCTCCATTGTGCCCTGTTTTCAAAAGGAAAAAAGAACCCTCTGCAATCCCGCACTGCTCAGAGATCGGGGTGACATGCAACAGTACATTTCACCAGGTGAGGCTGGTGCATTAAATCCCATCCCTCCTGGACAGGTAGTCTGGTAACACCTTGATTCGATGACATGGGTCTGCCTTTGAAGACTGCTTGCAAGCTTCCGTTTAAAATACAGTGACGACACAAAAGGTAACATCAAGCCAGGGAACCAGGGGCGGATGGAAGGCTGCACCCACTGCCTCCCAGGAGGAGACCACAGCCAGATATGCTTTCCCCTTTCCCTCCTTGCCAGAAAGTACACTCTGTTCCAGGGTTCTTCCAGGACTGCAGAACCAAGACGAAGAAGGGACACTCCAGCCCTATCTATCAGTTAGTGAGTGCTGGTTCAAGCAAGAACATTAGCAAAGGAAGGTGATCAGCCCAGCCTGAACTGGATAGCCAGCCTTGTAGCTCTCCACTTTGTCCTGGTTACTCTCCTCTGCCTCTTCCCCACTCCTTGTGTCTCTCTTGTTTTTTCGGTTTGCAAGGACGTGTCTCTGCCTCCCTCAATTGATGTGATATGCTCTGGGAGCCAATCATGGTCTGGAAAGCAAGATGAAAACACAGCAAGCAAGCAAATATATAAATCCATAGGCTCCCTGAATTGGGGAATTGTTTGGAGTTTATTTTTTATTTCTGTTCCAAGCCTACCCATGCGTCCTCGCTGTGCTCTGCACAACATTTTGCACCCAAAGCCATTCCCAGCCTGCGCTTCTGGGGATCGGAAAATAATGCCTTCTGCATATGCGAAGGCATATTTTGCAGAAGGCACATTTTGTAGGGGATCCTCCTGCCAGTACGCAGCAGGAAAGCCACGCTGAGGATCAAACACTGGACTAGGCAGGGAACCCAGCAAGGCTCCAGCCCCGGGAAGTCTTGGTCTGTTAAACAAGCACCGAGGCAATTGTCATAATGGTAAAGAGGTTAGATGGAACACCTTGCAGCAGGCTGCACGCAGAAATGGCTAAGCAGAGTATTCTGCAACGTGCGATGGAGATAGAAGCAATACATTGCGTGGAAATAGCTCAGTGTGTCTTAAGCAGCTGTTGCTGCAGCCGCCGTGCTGTTCCTGCTCTCTCAGCCACAGCTGCTAATGAACTCCGTGCACTAAATAAATGCTCTCGTGCGCACCCTCCCTGGGAAATGTTGGGCTTGCAGCAGTGAAGGTTAGGAAAACGGTGCAATGCAGGCGGCCGTCAGATGCAGGGCCTGGTTAGCTGCACTTGTTCCACATTACGTCACCCTTTATACGGCAGCAGAAACCGGCTGAGTGTCTGGGTGGCAAGGCTGTGTGAGGATTTGGGGCCCAACAACGGCAGGATAGATGGGGTGGGTTGCATGAATTGTGTTCCGCCCGTGTCATTATGCCAGCCAAACAAATCTGTCACTCGCTTTTACCTCTTGTTCTGTTCTGGGGTCTGTGTTTGTGAGAGAGCTCATCTCTCGGTAGCTTCATCATCAATCAATGGCTTTTATTCATGGCGAGACCACAGAAGTGCTGCGATGCGAGACAGCTGCACCTGTTGAACTTTGTGCTGTCGTGCAGCTGCTGAGCAGCGAGGAGCCTTGCACCAAGGTAAAGGTAAAGGGATCCTTTAAAGGTAAAGGTGCAGTCACGGACGACTCTGGGGTTGCGGCGCTCATCTCACTTTACTGGCCGAGGGAGCCGGCGTACAGCTTCTGGGTCATGTGGCCAGCATGACTAAGCCACTTCTGGCGAACCAGAGCAGCGCACGGAAACACCGTTTACCTTCCTGCTGGAGTTGTACCTATGGTTAAGCTACAGTAAATGGCAGGCACTTTCAGTACAAGTCTTGTCAACTGGCCAGACAACCTGCTCTGATGAGTCATCACAAACTAGAAAGAGATCATCTTTAATTTCAGCTCTTGTGCTTGGAATGGAAGTCTTATTGAAAGCTAAGTGTTGTGGAATAAGCTACAATTCAGGTAGATCTTTTTATATAGTTCGTTAAGGTGACCGTATTAAGCTTGGAAGCAAAGAGGTGGGGGGGGGGGAGTTCAATATACAACTTTAAAAGTTTAAAAACTATTATGAGAAATACATACAGTGGTACCTCGCAAGACGAATGCCTCGCAAGACAAAAAACTCGCTAGACGAAAGGGTTTTTTGTTTTTTGAGCTGCTTCGCAAGACGAATTTCCCTATGGGCTTGCTTCGCAAGATGGAAACGTCTTGCAAGTTTGTTTCCTTTTTCTTAACACCGTTAATACAGTTGCGACTTGACTTCGAGGAGCAACTCATAGAACGCCGTGTGGTAGCCTTTTTTGAGGTTTTTAAAGCTTTTTGAGGTTTTTGAACCTTTTCCAAAACTTTCCCGACACCGTGCTTCGCAAGACGAAAAAAATCGCAAGACGACAAAACTCGCGGAACGAATTAATTTCGTCTTGCGAGGCACCACTGTACTTTTTAAAATCAGATTAAAAAATCTGCTGTGATCGAGAAACACAGTGTTTGCAGAGTTTGGGGGATTTGTTGTCATAATTCGGTAATTACAAAAATATGTGCAATTTGTAATTTTTTTGTAGATGCAAAACTCACAGAACATTAAACTTTTCCTCCCCCCGCCTCTTTGCTTCCTGCTCCCCCTTTCCATTTGCCAGGTTACCCTCACCTTTTTCTATACTGAACACATTAACTTGTCCTCGGCCAGACTTAGTCCATCTTTTTCAGCCTTGCCTACTGTGCCTGGAAGCTGATCTCCATTGTCTCCTGAAACATGACACCACTTTCTGTCAGAGGTGGGGAATTCGTGGTCCTCCAGATGTTGCTGAAACACAACTCCCATCATTATGCTTTTCTTAAAAAAGAACGCCCGCCCTCCCTGCTCTGCATAACCTTGCTTGCTTAGCTGAAAAACACCTGCAGCGAAGGCCAGTACCTTGGAAAGGCTATAAAGGAAGCTCTGGGCATTTGCAGTGCTTTGCAGGACTGGGCCTATTGAACCAAACCAAACCAAATAAATCCAACTAAGTGCAGCAGGGGTACAAGCTGGGGTCACCATGAGGAGGGCATTAGCACAGACCCTCCAAGGGTTCCTTTTTTCCAGGGACAGGCCCGGATTTACAGAAGCCATCCCAGGTTCTGATTTGATGCTGGAATATCCTGCTTTTCCTTGGAATGTGGGTGGCGCTGTTCCTTAAAGGTAAAGGTACCCCTGCCTGTATGGGCCAGTCTTGACAGACTCTAGGGTTGTGCGCCCATCTCACTTAAGAGGCCGGGGGCCAGCGCTGTCCGGAGACACTTCCGGGTCACGTGGCCAGTGTGATATCGCTGCTCTGGCGAGCCAGAGCCGTACACGGAAACGCCATTTACCTTCCCGCTAGTAAGCGGTCCCTATTTATCTACTTGCACCCGGGGGTGCTTTCGAACTGCTAGGTTGGCAGGCGCTGAGACCAAACAACGGGAGCGCACCCCGCTGTGGGGATTCGAACTGCCGACCTTTCGATCGGCAAGCCCTAGGCGCTGAGGCTTTTACCCACAGCGCCACCCGCGTCCCGCACTGTTCCTTAGGACGTCCCTATTTTCATCAGAGAAATGTTGGAGGCTATGGGGTTATGTGAAACCCTGAGCTGAGGAGATAAGTAACTACCATATTTTTCCCTCTATAAGACACACTTTTTCCCCTTCTAAAAATTAAGGGGAAATGTGTGTGCATCTTATGGAGCGAATGCAGGCTCCTTGGCTTCAGCGATAGCAACGCGAAGCCTCCGAAGCGCAGAGGGAGCGCTTCCTCCGCACTCCGGAGGCTGCGGGTTGCCTTCACTGAAGCCTGGAGAGTGAGAGGGGTCAGTGCGCACTGATTCCTCTCGCTCTCCAGGCTTCAGGGATAGCTGCCTAAAGCCTCCGGAGGGCAGCGGGAAGTTCCACTGCGCTCCGGAGGCTGCGGGTTGCCTTCACTGAAGCCTGGAGAGTGAGAGGGGTCGGTGCGCACCGATCCCTCTTGCTCTCCCGGCTTCGCTTTGCTGGAGAGGCGCTGCACAGCTTTCCCTCTCTGCGCAGCACCCCTTCAGCGAAGCGGGAGGAGAAATGGAAGGGGCTCCGTTTCTCCTGCCGCTTTGCTGAAGGGGCGCTGAGCAGAGAGGGGGAGAATTTTTTTTGCTTGTTCTCCCCCTCTAAAACAAGGTGCGCCCTATGGTCGGGTGCGTCCTATAGCGCGAAAAATACAGTATACAATCTTTGAAGGCATCTGAAGGCAGCCCTGTATAGGGAAGTTTTTTTATTGTATGTTTTGTTATGTTTTTATATACAGTGGTACCTCTGGTTACGAACTTAATTCGTTCCGGAGGTCCATTCTTAACTTGAAACTGTTCTTAACCCGAGGTACTACTTTAGCTAATGGGGCCTCCTGTTGCCGTCGTGCCACCACCAGCACACAATTTCTGTTCTCATCCTGAGGTGAAGTTCTTAACTCGAGGTATTACTTCTGTGTTAGCGGAGTCTGTAACCCGAAGTGTTTGCAACTTGAGGTGTTTGTAACCTGAGGTACCACTGTATGTTGGAAGCCACCGAGAGTTGCTAGGGTAACCCAGGGCAGGGTATAAATATTATTATTATTATTATTATTATTATTATTATTATTATTGTTATTGTTATTGTTGTTGTTGTTGTTGTTGTTGTTGTTGTTGTTGTTTGTTGTTATTATTATTGAAAAGGGAGACCCTATTTTCATCGGATAAATGTTGGAGGGTATGTTGGCAGAGGCAGAACAGAAGTTGCTTCACACTTCAGGGTGCAAGCCTGCTGTCATGGATCAGGGTCCCCCGACCCCATTCCCAGGTGGGAGACAGGAGGAAGGTGGCTGTTGCATGCCAGGTTTGTAAAATCCTTTTCTTCTTCTTTTTCCTCCAGGCTCTGGTTAATGAGTATTTTCTCTATGGAGTGGTTGGTAGCAGAGGGAAAGCTCTCTGGTTTCTGCTCCAGGGTCAGAGCACATTAGTGGAACCTGTAAAGGTAAAGGTAAAGGTACCCCTGCCCGTACGGGCCAGTCTTGACAGACTCTAGGGTTGTGCGCTCATCTCACTCAAGAGGCCGGGGGCCAGCGCTGTCCGGAGACACTTCCGGGTCACGTGGCCAGCGTGACGTTGCTGCTCTAGCGAGCCAGAGCCGCACACGGAAACGCCGTTTACCTTCCCGCTAGTAAGCGGTCCCTATTTATCTACTTGCACCCGGAGGTGCTTTCGAACTGCTAGGTTGGCAGGCGCTGGGACCGAACAACGGGAGCGCACCCCGCCACGGGGATTCAAACCGCCGACCTTTCAATCGGCAAGCCCTAGGCGCTGAGGCTTTTACCCACAGCGCCACCCGCATCCCTCATGTGGAACCTGTAACACCCCGTTAAAAACACACACACAACAACAGCAACAGCCAGGTGAGAGATAGAGGTGGCTAGACCTCTCAATTGCCCCAGAACACCTGAAGCAACAAAAAGAATGATAGATTATATATAGACCAGTGGTGGCCAAACTTGGCCTTCCAGCTATTCTGGGACTACAACTCCCATCATCCCTAGCTAACAGGACCAGTGGTCAGGGATGATGGGAATTGTAGTCCCAAAACAGCTGGCGGGCCAAGTTTGGCCACCACTGATATAGACTGTGTCCCTTTGCATTTGAAGGTTTCTGCCTGTGCCTGTCTACCACTGGCGCCAACTCTCTGCCTGGGCACCCACAAATCTTTTACTGTAAGTCTGAGTGTTTCCACATTTCCGTTGGTTTAACATGGGTGAGCTCACCAAAAGGCTATTAGGACTTGGTTTTTACTCGCCTCTTGGCCGGATACTGCTAACTTCAGAAGCCTCTCCAAACATTTTACACTTTTCTTCCGGAGGTATCCTTGAAAAGTGTTAGTGGCAGAAATGAACTCCATACTGGCTACGGAGACTTTGGAAGTGGGGAAGATCCATTTCAGTCCTTTATTCATCTGCTACAAACTTTCTGCCGCCACCTTAAGACGGGAGAAGTCTACAAATACTCCTCCCTGTTTTTGTGTCCATCTGCGCCTCAGAAACTTGCAAACCTGCATTTTGAGTGCTAACTGGACCCTAGTTTTGTTTCTTAATCTGTTTTAGTCACGGTAAGTAATGAGGGCGCCATTGTTTGGTCCAAAATCACCGTGATTGAGGTCTTGAGGATTTACTAAATTGGGAGTGGGGGACGACAACTTCTTGCAAAACTGCACCAGGCTTGCTCAGCGAGGTGCTTCTCCACAAGCATTTACTGTTGCCTCCATGCGACGGATTAACTGCCTGGGCAAATTCCAGAGGCGGTTTATAAAACATACAGATGGCATCCACAGCTGCTACTTTCCATTCTTACTCCATCCCTGCTCCTGTTTTCAAATATGCCGGCAAGGGCTCGCCTCTGCTTTCCTCCCCCCTTTCTTAAAAAGACACCACCTGACCCTCAACCTCGAAGTCCTTTTGTCCTACTATGGTATTTTGTAGGTGTTGCCGTACATCAAGAAGGAAAACACATTGTAGGCTTTTTTGGGGGAGAGGGGCCCTCTCTTTAATCCCACCCCCCACTGCTCATGGGACCTAAATTAGGTGCCCCATTTGAGCTGTTGGCCAAAGGTTCTCTTAAAACCTTTCAGTCTTAAAATGATTCGTTTTGGTTGGAGTTGCTACTATCCAAAGCACACAAGCACTGCTTTTGACACCAGGTGGCACTTTGGACCAATCCGGCTTTTATCCCCAAAGGGAGCTCAGTCTTTCATAGGCCATCATTCCAGAGCATCCCTTGGAAAAAGGCTGGCGCAAGCCTGAGACACATGTGGGGCTCTCTGCTTTTATTTAGATAAAACTGCTTCAGTCGGGAACACACAGGCCCTGTTTGTTTCCTTTCACAGCACAAAGCATTTAGGGTGGGGAGGGAGGGAAAGGGGTGTCTGCAGCTCCTATTTCATGCTGGCTGGGACAATGCGTGGTTTGAGCATCCTCAGAAAGATGCTTTGCTTTGGACATCACACTCTCTCTTCGCTATGTCTGCCAAGAGTGGATGCGCACCCATAGAATACATTTATGGAGTATGCAAGGTGTTATGTACTGAAGTTCTCACCCAGGGCCAGCAGGGGGATACTGTAGATAGTTTTCACTCAGGTCCACATATGCAAATAAGGAATTGAAAGTGATGTTCAGTGATTGGATAGTTACAGAAAGTTGTTACTGTTGCGTTGTAGTGGAGCTCTATATAAGCAGGCTGGCTGAACCCTTCAGTTCAGTTCTGTTCTGGCCTGTGAATAAACAAGAGCTGTCTGAAGAATCTCTGTGTTGTCTGATAAGTTCACCCGCAACTTAACACAAGGCAAAAAGGTAAAGGACCTCTGAACAGTTATGTCCAGTCAAAGGCAACTATGGGATTCCGGCACTCATCTCGCTTTCAGGCTGAGGGAGCCGGTCTTTGTCCTCAGACAGCTTTCCGGGTCATGTGGCCAGCAGGACTAAACCGCTTCTGGCGCAACGGGACACCGTGATGGAAGCCACAGTGCACAGAAACGCCGTTTACCTTCCCTCCGCAGCCATACCTATTTATCTACTTGCACTGGCATGCTTTCGAAATGCTAGGTTGGCAGGAGCTGGGACAGAGCAACGGGAGCTCACCTTGTCGTGGGGATTCGAACCGCTGACTTTCTGATCGGCAAGCCCAAGAGGCTCAGAGTTTAGACCCTTATGGAGTATCCACATGTGGCTGTCTACATACATCTGCTAAACCAGCAGGTAGCTACTGTGGTTGTCCTTCAAATGTTGATGGACTCCCAAATCCCATCACCTCCACCCAGTATGGCCAACGGTCAGCGATGGTTGGAAACGGGAGCCCAGCCAAGATCCTGTGTTAAATAACAAATAACAGCCAAGATCCTGTATGTTAAATAACATACAGTTGGCATGTTTGTCTGCAGCCACAGCCTTTGATATAAGGCTCTGCCGACAGTGAATCATGTCTGTTGAGAGGTTTGGTTGGGAATAGTACTGCTCTGCTACATCCCCAAAGGTTATGGAATGTCCTGCAGGAACCCAGGAGAAAGGGGACTTTCTGACCATAAATTCTCATTTCCTGTGGCTCCCAGAAGGTGTTCTGTTCTGCTCACCACTATGCCCTCTAGCAAACCATTATTAACTTCTCCCTAGGTCCTAATACCCAAATGGGATGGAGAGCAGGGCCGAATGGTGTCTGGTTTTCAACATCGTGATATATCACTAGCTAAACATCGTGATATACCAATATATATATATATCACAATGTCTGAAACGTGGAGGTGAACAGGGTAATGTCCTGGCAACTGCTACTCCTTAGAAGTATTTCATTTTGGGTTCTTTGGTTCCCAAAAGAAAATGGCAGCCACAGCTTGTGACAGCCACAAGTTTCTGCTTTGGTCGAACTCTTCCAAAGAGCTGGCTGTTAATGCTGTGAATCACCAGCTTAAGAAATTTTTGCAAAGGGAGAAGCAAATTTTGTTGGGCATGGTCCAACCTCCACCAATACCAACACTCCAAGTATCCCTATTTTCCAGGCACAGTCCCAGATGCACAGAGGCCATCCCACTTTCAGATTTGATCCCCAATTTTCCTATTTTATTGGAGAAAAGGTGGAGGGTATGGAGTTATGTGACTCTCAAGCTAAGGAGATAAGTAGCTAGACAACCTTTAGAAGACATCTGAAAGCAGCCCTGTATACGGAAGTTTTTAAAAAAAATTTTAAAAAATGTTTAATGTTTTATTATGTTTTTATATATATTAGAAGCTGCCCAGAGTGGCTGGGGCAACCCAGTCAGATGGGCGGGGTATAAATAATAAAATTATAATTATTGAATAAAGGTAAAGGTAAAGGTACCCCTGCCCGTACGGGCCAGTCTTGACAGACTCTAGGGTTGTGCGCCCATCTCACTCAAGAGGCAGGGGGCCAGCGCTGTCCGGAGACACTTCCGGGTCACGTGGCCAGCGTGACAAGCTGCATCTGGCGAGCCAGAGCCGCACACGGAAACGCCGTTTACCTTCCCGCTAGAAAGCAGTCCCTATTTATCTACTTGCACCCGGTGGTGCTTTCGAACTGCTAGGTTGGCAGGCGCTGGGACCGAGCAGCGGGAGCGCACCCCGCCGCGGGGATTCGAACCGCCGACCATGCGATCGGCAAGCCCTAGGCGCTGAGGCTTTTACCCACAGCGCCACCCGCGTCCCTGCAATTATTGAATAGGACGTCCCTATTTTCATCGGAGAGATGTTCTAAGGTTTGCCAATAGGCAGCGAATGAGGACAGCCTTCCTTCTGATGCTTTAACCCCAACCTGCAAAAAGCCTGCTCAGCTTTCCCTGCAGCTGCAAAGGTAGAAAGTCCACTTGGGAATTATGTCAACAGCTTGTTTTTGTCTAGATAAGCAATAAGCCAAGTGAATAAGAAAACTGCTGGAGATATCAGCATTTTTTAAGAAGAGGATCCCTACTCTCGACTTGTAGCACACGTCTTCTGGCTTTCGTGGACTGGCCTTTGTGGGGGTTAAGTCCTGGAAAGGAGAGCCTTTCGGTCTCCCTTCCAGTTCCATAAACCTGATCCCCAAACACTTCTCTGTTGGGGATTATAGAACAAGGTTGAAGGAAGCCACCTGATCTCCAGCCAACTCCTTCCGCACCTCGGGGCAATGCCTAGCAACGACAGGCAGATAAAACTCGTGAGCGGAGCGTTATGTATCGTTCAAGTAGCAACAAACCCCGAGAAAGCAAAAGATCATAAACAAGATCTGTTCGTTCTCCAACTCTGGAAGCACGGCTCCTGCCTGGACCTTGCAGTGTTGCTTAGAGAGAAGGACACTGAACCTGAGCATAGCTGTCAACTGTCCCTTATTTGGCGGGAAATCCCTTATCCCAGCACTGTGTCCCGCTGCTGTCCCTTATTGATGATGTCCCTTAGATTTCCCGGGTTTCAAAGGAAGCAGCTCCTCTCCCTCCCTCCCTGCCGGCCAGGGAGGAAGGAGGCTCCAACTGTGTTGCTTGGCTGCATTGCTCACCCAATAAGGAGTCTAAGAACGACTGGGGGGTGGAGCTTGCATGCCTTGTGCCGATCAAATCGGCCGCATTGCCTGGGGACTCGCCTTTGCTCAGCGCTTCCCAGCGGAGAGGTGACGGTGGTTTTCCTTGCTGCATCCCCTTTGCCGGGTTGCTGCGCTGTGGGAACCACCGCTTGAGGCTTCGTTTGGCTGCTGGCCGGGCTTTCTGCCTTTGGCTCGGAGGGGCTCAGAAGTTGAACATACCTGTGCTTGGAAAATCCCTTATTTTGGCTGCAGATCCCTTATTGTTGAGGCTGCTGGTCCCTTATTTTCAAATCTGTAAGTTGACAGCAATGAACCTGAGTGGGTTTCCCTTCACTGCCAAGTAGCTACAGCCACACACTTGAGGGTTGCCACCAAGGCAGCAGCCATAGCGTCATGGCAGGTAGACTTCAAGCCCACCACTACTTAGAATCATAGAATTGTAGTGTTGGAAGGGACCCCGAGGGTCATCCAGTCCAACCCCTGCAATGCAGGAATCTCAACTGAAGCATCCATGACAGATGGCCACCTAACTTCTGCTTAAAAACCTCCAAGGAAGGAGAGTCCACAACCTCCTGAGGGAGACAGTTCCACTGTCTCACTGCTCTTCCTGTCAGAAAGTTCTTCCTGATGTTTAATCGGAATCCTCTTTCTTGTAACTTGAAGCCCTTGGTTCGAGTCCTACCCTCCAGAGCAGGAGAAAACAAGCTTGTTCCCTCTCCCATGGAACAGCCCTTGAGATATCTGAAGATGGCTATCGTATCTCCTCTCAGTCGCCTCTTTTACAAGCTAAGCATACCCAGCTCCTTCAACCATTCCTCATAAGGTTTGGTTTCCAGGCCCTCGATCATTTTGGACACGTTCCAGGAACATCTTCAGGAATTAAAAACATGCCCACTTCAGAGATGAAGACAAGTTCTTCCTTCCCACCCACCAGACTCCATTGACTCTTACTGGCTTTACAAACCAGGTGGAAGTGAAGTAAACATAGAAGCAGAGTCCAGGGTAGACTATTCTGAGGAAGGAGGCCTCAGATTTTGGCCCTCCAGGTGTTGCTGAATTAAAGCCCCAATAAGCCAACGGCCAGGGATTATGGGAGTTGTAGTCCAGGAACATTTGGAGAGCCATAGGTTTCCTATACTGTTCAAACACATTTCAGGATAATCCCTGAGGTAGATTACCATCAAAGATGGCTGAATCTCCTTTCAGTGACTACAAACGCCTTGCCTGTCTTCCTAGCTTTCACAAACTTGGAATTGAGAAGTTGGGGTTTTTTGTTTGCAAAAAGGAGCCTTTGAATTTCAACCCATGCCCAGGGCCCCACTGCTGGTTAATTTGGGCATCAATGAAGCTTTTATTCAAGCAGCTTACTGAGAGGATGCTATTTAATGATTAATCAAGACCTCGAAAATTTGCTTTAGTGAGGTTCATTTATGGTCAGAACTATTATGCTAAAAATAGGATTAATAAATTATGAAGGCTCCCATTCCTGACAGGAAAAATGACTGCAGCAATGTATTGCTCTTAACTTCCAAGGTGCCCATCACTTAATAGTTCATTATCAGCCATGGGCAAGGAGAGGAAAGGCAGCCATTATTATTTTATTCAGGACAGGAACCTTCCAGAACCCCTAGCACACAATCATAGGTACATTTGCCCATGCTCAGAGGCACTCCGGCTTCTTAAAGGGCCCTTGTGCCAAGGCCTTGCAGTACAAAACACAGCTGAACACACTGGACAAAGGAATGGCAAAAAACAACAACCCCGAATATTTGGCAAACATCTCCTTCAGCATCCATGCTTCCCAGTGCAGACCGAATATGGAGCAGCAAAAGGAGCTATTGAGGAGGGAGAGGAGGAAAAACACAACTCTGTGAGGAAGAATTGTTCTCTTAATAAGGTTTTCATCTCATCAGGGGAGGCAATTTATGTATTAGAAGCCTAATAATAATCATACGCTGACGGCAAAATACCTAAGCTCCAAGGAATTATTTGGCTTAGCTGGCAGGGCAGGCGAAGCGACTGACCGACTTTTGTCCCTCACGCAAAACAAAACTTGCTAACTGCCAAATTAGCCCAAACATTTTGCATTTGGGGATGCAGGAGTGAGCGGGGGGGGGGGGGTCGGGGAGGAGGAAGAGAAACGGAATTAAACACCTCGGCCCGAAAATTTATTATTATTATTTTTCTATCAAATTCAAAATCTTTTGGTGATCGTTGTGGTTTCCTTCCTTCCGTAGATTCTAGCAAAATATATGGGGATAAAAGGTTCCATATCTTCCATCCGGATACCCTCCCCTCTCTTGCGCATACACATGCATGCAATTTTTACCAATGAAGGCCTGGATGTGTGGGGTTTGGGTCTCTCCATGGCGGCCTCATGAACGACCGTGGCCTGAGATAACCCCATGTCGAAATCCCAGACCAAGCAGAGGCTGGAAGGGAGATCCCGGAACACCAGCTGCTGCCCAGCCAGGACAATGGAGCCGCTGTCCTCAAACCCAGCGCAGTTAACAATTGTGCCTTTTTTATTTCATTTTGGCAGAGAGGATGAACAGGCAGCCTCGGCTAATCCTGCCCGTGAATAGATCCCCCGGTGCCAGTGCAACTGCGGCACTCAGCCTGCTAACTCGAAAGGGAGAAGGTTTGGCTACCAAGCGTAGAAAGCAGCCGCTGCAATCTCAAGAGTCCTGAAGTCCTGATGTGTGTGTGTGGACAAAGCACTGGCTGCTCAGAGGAGAGGTAGAAAATGGAGACTGCCCCCTTCTTCGTCATATGCAGAGATACACCCAAGGCCTAGCTCAAACCAAGATCTATAAGCAGGGTTGGCAAGTTTGTGGCCTGAATTCTGCCATGTACCCCAAAACATCTGGAGGGTTATAGGTTAGCCACCCCCTGATCTCAGTGGGTGCTGCCATGGTAGATCACAGACCCTCCAAATGCCCCCATTTTCCAGGGATTTACAGAAGCTGCCCCGGTTTTTGATTTGATCCCAGAAAGTCCCACTTTTCTTTAGAACATCCTCGTTTTCACCAGAGAAAAGTTGGAGGGTATGGAGTTATGCGACCCCAAAGCCAAGGAGATAAGTAACTAGGCAAACTTTAGAAGACATCTGAAGGCAGCCCTGTATAGGGAAGTTTTTTTTTTAAATGTTCAGTGTTTCCCCTAATTTCATCAAAGAAATGTTGGAGGGTATGAGATCAGCCTACAAGACATTTGCTCAACTCGGGAGGGCTCTGTCACCAAAATCCCTTTGCTCCCCTTAGTTAGAAGCACATGACCGCTCCAGATTTTTTTTTATTTTTCCTTAGTCCTAGAACACCTGAGCATATGCAGAGGTCGTTTCCCACACAACCAAATCACACTTTGCAGGCACCAGGGGGTGGAAAAAGTTAACGGTGGCGGCGAAAATTAAATCGGTTTCTGTTTTGGGAAGAACGAGCTTTACACCCATCAAGAACCTAAAACGGTACCCAACCCCAATGCTGGCTTCCCAGATATATTAGGGAGCATGGAGCATGGACTTATTATTTTGATTTGCAAGAAGAAGTTGCTTGACACACACAGCCACCTCTGTTCCCTTCTCTGGTCCAGGGCCCAAAGTCAGCAGCTTTCTCCCTCTCCTCCTCCTCCTCCTCCTCCAATCATTGCAGATTTGTCCATTGGCAACAATCCGTGGCTCGACCTCCCTCTCTGCCAGGGCCCTTAATGAATGCTAATGCGACAATACCTCCTGGCCTCTTGACACACACGTACGCTGCGGTCCTGTCTATCAAGCCCATTTCTCCAAATCATCTCAAGAGGGAATTTGCATGGCGGCATTTCCATACCTCCCGATAAACGTGCCTGGTTTCCCGCTGCCCCAAAGCAGCATCGTCCAGATACAACGTGGGAAGGACGCAAATGTGGAAAAAGGAAAGAATGACTTCTCTTTGGCGCAAACCAGAACCATGCAGCGCCGCGGATCTGGAAGCCAACAGCAGCAATAAATTGCCAAAACAATGTCCTGGTTAATTTACTACCCGTGGCACAGAAGTGGAGCTGTCCTTCCTTCTCCCCCTCCCCCTTTTTCCCCAGGGAAAATATGACGAAAAAACTCCCACCCAAACTCTGCTTTGGCATCAACCTCAATGCAGTGGTCAAAAGCATTTCAAGCAAGAAGAGAGTGTGAAGGCACAGCAACAGGGGGGGAAATGGCCTCCTCCCGTGACGCTGGAGTGACTCCAAGAGGTTCATTTGTCCCATTCCCATCTCTTGAATCATATGATTGAGAGAGGCACGGATGTCCTGCAATTGAAGGCACTAGAGGGTGTGACTGAGAGGATGCTGTGAGGAAAAGATGGCTCCCAATGACACAGCTCCTGACCTCTCCAACCGTCCTGCCAGCCACCTACCTGGCCGTGCCTCACCTGTTCAGTAGTGAAGCTACCCCATGGTCCAAGGCCTTAAATGCACTTCTGTTTACCATTCCCCTACAAAGCGTTTCAGCCCACCCCCCGGCCTCCGCTACCATCTTTCTCCCGCCTTTGCCAAACTGACGCGCACCCTACCCACACCTGCCGCCATTTTGTCTTCTCAAATGACCACCCTTTTTTCTGCCAACCCATCCGCAGCTCTTTATTCTGCGACCAGACCCGTGCAGGAGCGCTAGCCCCACACTTGGCCTTGCGCATACAATTCACAAACACACACGCACACACATGTACACATGCTAAAGGCATGGCTTGACTGCCCCACGCCATGGCTGTACAAAGAGGCCAGTGGCCCGGGCAACCTACACATCGTACGCTAGCTCCAAAATAATTGCTCTGAAGAGAATAAGAAGATTTCTGCCCACCCCCAACCCCCGATATCTGTGCCTCATGCAGTGATGCGCTCCTTTTCCTCGGAGGTCATCCGCTACCTGAGCATTTTCTGTGTCCTGTGCAATACTAGCCCCACATCCAGACGTTGTCAATGTATGCATAGCATTTCGCGGCTTCAGGCAGAAACGTTTTTTTTCCGGGGGAAGGCTGCCTGTTTTCCCTCGGGCCTACATCACAGGGAACGGCGCAGAGACCTCCCCCTGACCAAATACTGTACAAAGAGATATGAACAAGACAGGCAGTGCTCTGCTTCGGCCCCTGGGGGGTCTCCTCTGTCTCCTCTCACATCACGGAGCAGCTCTTGGCCCGGTCTTTGCGGATCTCGGGGTCAGTCAACAAGTCCGTCCGAGCGGGCAACTGCGCCGCCCGCTTCAGCCCTCGCTTTGAGTTGCTGCGCTTAAGGTGCTTGTGGATGCGGTTGACGGACGCCAGGGTGGTCACGTGGAAAACGTCCCGCACGCTGTTCTCCGAAACCTTGGAAGAGCATTCCACATACGCCACGGCGCCCAGCTGCCTGGCCAAAATGCTGCCCTGTGCAGGGGGGGGGGGAGAAAAACGCCAAAACATTACGCCAGAATTTGGCCCCCGTATTTATTCTTCTGCTTTTTCCCTCTCACTTTGGTTTCATAAGCCTCCCCCTTGATTTTGCCAAGACCTGCTCCCTTCCGTCCTCTAAAAAAACAACGCACAGTAGAGTTTGTATTTGAAATCCTGCTTTATCACTACCCGAAGGAGTCTCAAAGCGGCTAACACTCTCCTTTCCCTTCCTCCCCCACAACAAACACTCTGTGAGGTGAGTGGGGTTGAGAGACTTCAGAGAACTGTGACTAGCCCAGGGTCACCCAGCAGCTGCATGTGGAGGAGCGGGGAAGCGAACCCGGTTCACCAGATTACGAGTCTACCGCTCTTAACCACTACACCACACTGGCTCTAATCCGTACTCCTAGCACTAATACGGAGCCCCCACCAGAAGCTCTCGGCTCACCACCTTCCCTAGACGCTGCTAACTCCATGTGTTTCTTTAACATCACAGCTAGCAGTTAATTTTAGTTTTTTTCCCTAGAAGGTAGAAAGAGAGCAAAGTGCTTCTTTTAAAATATATATATATATAACAAAACGAGCAAGGGAGGGAGGGCTGGTGTGTAAAACTAGGGAGGGGTGAGAAAAAGGCTGGGGTTTGTGAGTGCCGGAGTGCAAAGCAATGTTAAGCACTCGCTTTGCTGGGTTGGCACGAAAGGCGCATGCGGAGACTAATGCTCTCAGTTGCCATTCGGCTCCCCTCTGCCCCCTGCCCTCCCCGGGGGGGGGGGATGTGCAAAAGGAGCATCGCAGAGTGCGCTGCCTCTGGCACTTCGTCCCTTCCTGCCTGGTACTTCAGATGCACTTGCCTCTGAACATACGGGGTTGGGGTTTTATTCACCTCGGTTTCTATCCTGCTCGTGTCATTGGCCACAGGGTGGGCTGCGGCACAGAAAGGATAGAGAGAAATTCTTTACAAATGTGACCATATATGGGTTGGGAAAGAAATCACCCCCCCCCCCCACTTTGCAGATTAATTAGCAGCCCTGAGAACATGGGCTGGCTCGTTAGCTCGCATCACCTGCAATTACCTGCCCTGCGGTCCTTTTTTTTTCTTCCCCCCTGCTTTCCACTCATTTCTTGCCAGAAAACACTTCTGGGGGTAGGGAGTTCACACACACACACACATGTGCATAAACCAGAGAAGATAAACGTAGCTAACATGCACTGGGTGTTTGTAGTCAACTGGGGCAATACACACATTTGGCTCCTGCACATGTCAGGTGCAAGAATCTATACATCCTTCAGACTTCTGAACCCTAAGTTTTTAATGTGATCCATGCGACGGTCACCTCCAGGCTTGACTGCTGTAATTCGCTTCATGTGGGGCTGCCCTTGAAGCTGTCCCAGAAACTCCAGTGGGTGCAGAATGCTGCAGCGAGGCTCCTCACAGGGTCTCTGCCATGGGAGCATATTCACCCAGTGCTTTTCAAGCTGCACTGGCTCCCGGTGGAGTACAGGGTCAGATTTAAGGTGCTGGTTTTGACCTTTAAAGCCCTTCACGACCTAGGACCCTTGTACCTACGGGACCGCCTCTCCTGGTATGCCCCACGGAGGACCTTAAGGTCCATAAATAGCAACACCCTAGAGGTCCCGGGCCCTAAGGAAGTTAAATTACTCTCAACCAGAGCCAGGGCCTTCTCAACACTGGCTCCAGCCTGGTGGAACGCTCTGCCTCATGAGACCAGGGCCCTGTGGGATCTGATTTCTTTCCGCAGGGCCTGTAAGACAGAGTTGTTCCGCCTGGCCTTTGGCTTGGAATCAGTTTGATTCCCTCCCTCTCTTTCTTTTTCCTTTCTCCTCCTGTGAAGAGGCTGCATCCTAATGTTTTAATGTTATATCTTAGGGTTTAAAATTGTATTTCAATCAACTTGTTTTTATTATTGGTTGTTAGCCGCCCTGAGCCCTGTCTTGGCTGCGGAGGGCAGGGTATAAATAAATAAATAAATAAATAAATAAATAAATAAATAAATAATAATAATAATAATAATAATAATTCTCCTCTCAAGGCCAATGATCAGTTTTTAAAAGCAGAGGTGCTACAGGGGGTGGGCAGGCTCAAGCCTGCCTCACACCCACATCTTCTGGCACCAAGGACTTCCTATCTCACTTACTTGAAATGCACTTTTCGCCTGCTCAGAGCCAGTCTCCGTTTTTATTAACGTATCTTGAAACTGAGGCCTAACACTGAGTTACGCACGGTGAGCCCAGGCTCTAAGGAAAACAACAATGACGACGACAACAACATACCTGCTCATGTGTGACAGGGATAAGGCGCTGTTTGGAAAGTTCCCGTAAAGTGTTCAGGTCGGTGCGCATGTCCAGTTTGCAGCCCACCAGAACCAACTTGGCACTGGGGCAGAACTCCTGCGTCTCCCCCTGCCACTGCGGGGGAACAAAATCGGGAAATAAAGAACAGCGGGGTTAGAAAAACTGGCTCAATCACCTGCTGTCAGGGCTGGAGTCAGACTCAGGTCAGCACGAGAGATGCAAGGCTCCATTGTCAATGAAGTTAACTCTCTATTCAAGGAAACGGCATACAGTTCAGTAACATTTCTCAGCAGGTCTTGCCCCTATGGAGCAATTGCCAGGACTGAAGGCCCCTGCCTTCCACCCCGTCTAAGGCTCCTCCTCTCCCAGATGTTTCCCAAGCAGTCTCAAACTGCGTCTGCACACCTCTAGCCTCTGTTCTGCTCTCTTCATTATCCTGCGTGTTTTTGGAGACCAGTGGGGAGGGGAGCTTGTCGCAGCTGAAGAGGGAGACTCCCATGATTCTTCAGCAGCCTCTTGAACCCCCCTCCTCTGCTTCATCCTCTGAGTCTGAACTGCTCCCTGTCACCGGCTCTCCCTGCTCACTAAACCCTGTTGCCCCTTCAGCATCCAGTTCTCCCTCTGACCTCTCCTCAGTGTCCCACCACCAATCCCCGAGCTCTGATACTTCCTCCTCTGGGGTTTCCCTTGGGGCTCCCACCACTCCTCTTCGGTCCAGCCAGTCCCCGACACTTCTCACCTCCATTATGCTTCTGGCCTTTTCCATTTGCCATTTTTTAAAAGCGCTCTCCGCCGCAACACTTGTTGCTATTTAGACGAGCAGCAAAATACAGCCGGTAATGTTTTTTCATGCGATGCCACATTCCATAAATCAGCAACAATACTGAAAACTAGCGTTCCAGGAAAGGAAAGGGCGTTGCTTGCTGATATTCAGCACATAAAAATGATACACTACCCCTTTGCAAAATTTAGATTACAAGCTGAAGATTTCTATTGTAAAGCTTTCAGGTTGCGACATGTTCTCTTTCAACAGTTTTTGCACAATGTCTGGCTGCTTGGGCATCTAAATAATATATTGGTAGAGTCTGCCTTATTTTGCTCAGTGATGATGGCTCTGCTCTCTGCATATACTCCAAGGCTTCCTTTTCTTTTCGCTGCTGTGTCCATTCCATGACTTCATTGTCTCACCACCCCAGGAACAGAAATTGGTATTGGCCAACATACTTCAGTATTCCAAGAATCTCTGCTTTAAACAGCTATAAAAGCAAGTTTCTAGCCCGTGAGGCTGAAAACACTTCAAAGTATGGGAAAGTCTCCAGTGTTATGGGGCTGGGCTGAGAAGGGTCCCGTCAGTGATGGGGACTGCTACACAGCCTTGAATAAATCTTTGGAGGGTTTTTTTTTCCCTACCAGCAAATATCAGAAGCACAAATGGGAAAATTCAGGATTATTTGCATTGTTCATACAGATTTCTGGCACAGAATTTGGGTCACCTTGGTGGCTCCACCGAGCCTCAGCTCAGTAGAAATCAAGTCTCTACAAAGTTGTTTATTCAAAGAGCGTCAAATGGCTTCCCTTCCCCTCTGGCCTTACAAGCTGTGTGGAGCCAAAGCTCAGTGGAAAATCAAAAGCCGGTTCCTATTTTGCAGCCAACGGGCAGCAATTACGAGGGCTCCCCGCCCCTCCCCGACGCATTCACATTTCAGCCCGGGGGCACAACACTCCGCTTTCAAAACCTCCCATATTTATATCAGTATCAAAAAGCTACGCCCCCTGATTTCTGCTTCGCAGCACCTGAGGAGCAATTTCTGCCACACAAGCCTGTGCAGTGTTCACTGGAGGGAAGCAGAAAGCTGTTCGGAAAAGAAGTCCTATGGGACACCCATTTGTTTTAAGCTTCAAAAAACCCTCCACACGTTCCCCTCAAAGCCTCTGGGAGGGTTGCTGCAGAGACAAACCGAAGGTGAGCAGTGCAGGGTATAGATGGGAACAGGAACAATTTGCCAGAATGCGCAGAGATAGCCTATTTCAAAACCCTCTTAGTTTCCCCCCACCCAGAAGTCACTGAGCATGCAGTTGGGACTAGGTGGGTTCCAAGTCCTGAGGCATCGACTTCTGGGAACTTTTAACTAAAATAATATAAAGTTAAAGCCTCACCCACAGTGTCACGTAACAGAAACAGCTCTTGGCTCCAGCCGTTCTGATTTAAAGAACGAAGAAGCTAAATATGCAATGTTGCCAGGCACATTGGGGGCTTTCGGTTATGCTGGCCATAATCCACAGCTGGCACAGAATACTCCGCAAATAGATGTGAGAAGAACAGCATGCAAGAACAGCATCGCTGTTCCATTTGCAGTCTCCTGTTTTCGCACGTGGACAGCGCTCCCCGGATAGCAGCATTTGCCGGCAAGTTGTCAGAGATATTCTAGGTATGAGGACTAGAGTCTTTCCCCTGGAGTCCCATCCCCAAATTCCCAGAACGAAAGCTCCAGAAGGGAAACTATGTCAGAAACCAAAGCTTAGAGCCTGTTGTTGTTCTTCTTCTTTTTCTTTGGCGATCCCTCGTAGCTGAGTAAGATTCTCTTCCATAAACAATGTTTTCACAACGAGTCCGTAAGTGACTGTGGAGGCCAATTCTGGATCTACACGCCCTTCCACAGTGGGGACATTGGTTTCCGGGCGGGAGTTGATCACGGTGTGAATTTGCCAAGCATGCCTTCCTCTTAACACGTTTCTCCCTTGCGTCCTGAGTTTGAGTGTCTTCAAAGCCAGCTTAGAGCCTGTAGCACAACTGTGATTCTGGAGTCCCGCTGTATCTTCCAAGATCTCAGCTCTCCCCAAACTGAAAGATCATCCCCTGCCCCATCCCAAACTCCCCAGCCCATTCCAGCTGGCTCACCTTTTTAAGGACGCTGTCCAAGGTCTCTGGGCGGCTAATGTCAAAGCAGATGAGAACAGCATCCGAGTCAGGATAGGCAAGGGGGCGCACATTGTCATAGTATGTTGAGCCTGTGTGAGAAACACAACATTAGCTTGTTTGTATTGAGATTATATTGAGTTTGTATTGAGATTTGAGTTATAGCGGGAAGGTAAACGGCGTTTCCGTGTGCGGCTCTGGCTCGCCAGAGCAGCTTCGTCACGCTGGCCACGTGACCCGGAAGTGTCTGCAGACAGCGCTGGCTCCCGGCCTCTTAAGCGAGATGAGCGCACAACCCTAGAGTCTGTCAAGACTGGCCCGTACGGGCAGGGGTACCTTTACCTTTTATTGAGATTATACATGGCATTTAGCCTTTTAACTCAGAGGGCTTATCCCCTAACAGCTGAAACAGAATTCCACACAGGGCCGACACGTTTTTCTAAATTAAAATCTGGAAATTTCGAATTTGCAGGACTGAATGATAAATGGTTTCCATTAGATAGTAAGTGATCCATGCTCACAGCCTGGTTTTATATTGTGGTTGTTTTAAAGCTCCTCAACTCATAATTAAGAAACTGTTTAAAAGAGTGTCTATCAGATTTGGGAAACATGTGCATTTAAGTCCTTTTGTATGCGGTTTCATCAAGCATTCACCCTCCCAGTTCATTTCAACTTTCCTGGGGTGCGTGCACACCTGAATGCCCTCCTAATTTAGATTAATTTAATTAATTTGTATACCACCTTTCATTCGTAGATTTCAGGGAGGTTCCCAACATAAAAAAATACAAGATACGAAACACAATCTATCCAGTTTGGAGGCCCAGAAGGTTCTCAGCCTGCAAAATGAGGCAACACCTTTTTTAAAAAAAAGACAGAACTACACACAGTTTCTAAAAAACCCCGTTTGCAGAAGTAACGCGAGTGCAGAAGGCTTAACCCCTTTCCCAGCCAAAGTGTTTTCCAAAGGTTGCTTTCCCTCCAGCCATAATTGCTTTAAGTTTCAGAGCCCAGAAGAGGAGGAATCCAGGAGACCAGGAATAAAAAAGCATAGCTGCCCAAGCACTTAAGAAAAGATTGAGGGTCTAGCAACTGGCATTTGACCACCAAAGCAGACCTAGGGTAATAAGGTAAGGATCGCCACACAACAAAATTATTCCTCTCCCTGTCTAAGAGTCTCCTGATAGACAGTTGGCTTTCCTGAATATCTATTTCCAAGTCCCAATTCCGTAATCGTTTCCAAATAGGTGTCCACGGGCAAATTATAGCTTCCCAGTTCCCATCTGTAAAATGGAAACAACAACTGGTCTTAGAGGGCTGTGAGCAGTGTTCAAAATTAGCCAGATGCCAGGCACATTTCGCACCCGGCTTTCAACCACTTGTGACCAAGTGAAGATGGCTGGGCTCCAGGATGGTGCCTGATATCTCCACCATCTGGGGATCATTGGATCGGGACTATTTTCACACATGAATACCGCACCCTGTAGAATTCTATCGGTTATATTTTATCTGCACAATCAGAATGGAATTCTGGAACCAAAATGCTTTTTCTGTGCAGCCTGAGCAGGAGCAGTCAATAACATTATAGTAAACTGTAGTAGCTTGTCTTCACTTAACACACCCCACTGCCCTGCGCACAGTTCTGAAGAATATTCCTACGTTATGAATGGTTCAGGTCACTATTAAGTAAAAGAGGTTGGCATAGGCCTATATATACCGCATTTTTCGCCCTATAGGACACACTTTCCCCCCTCCAAAATTGAAGGGGAAATGTGTGTGCGTCCTATGGGGTGAATGCAGGCTTTCGCTGAAGCCTGGAGAGCGAGAGGGGTCGGTGCGCACCGACCCCTCTCGCTCTCCAGGCTTCAGGAAGCTCTGCGCAACCCTTGGGAGACTGGCACGACTTCACGCCGGGCTTCCAAGGGTTGCACAGAGCTGCCTGCACTCCCGGGCTTCCCGCAGCTCGGGCTTCCCCCGCGCCAGCCCCGTGCCTGGGGGGGAAATAATTTTTTTCCCTTTATTCCCCCCCCCAAAAAAAAACTAGGTGCGTCCTATGGGGTGGTGCGCCCTATGGTGCGAAAAATACTGTGTGTGTGTGTGTGTGTTTGTGTGTGGACTGGCCCTGGATCAAGTGACTTTTCCTCCTTAAGTTCTCAAAGTTCTTAAGCTAGTTCAAGGTTGTCATTTGAACCAGCCAGATGTTTAACTGAGATTCAACCAGTCAGCCCATCATTTGAAAAATAAGGTAAGGTAAAGGGACCCCTGACCATTAGGTCCAGTCGTGGCCGACACTGGGGTTGTGGCGCTCATCTCGCTTTATTGGCCGAGGGAGCCGGTGTACAGATTCCGGGTCATGTGGCTAGCATGACTAAGCCGCTTCTGGCAAACCAGAGCAGCACATGGAAACGCTGTTTACCTTCCTGCTGGAGCAGTACCTATTTATCTACTTGCACTGGCGTGCTTTCGAACTGCTAGGTTGGCAGGAGCAGGGACTGAGCAACAGGAGCTCACCCCGTGGCAGGGATTCGAACCTTCTGATCAGCAAGCCCTAGGCCAGGGGTCAGCAACCTTTTTCAGCTGTGGGCCGCTCCAACGTCCCTCAGACCATGTGGTGGGCCAATCTATTTTTTTTGGGGGGGGGAATGAACGAATACCTATGCCCCACAAATAACCCAGAGATGCATTTTAAATAAAAGCACACATTCTACTCATGTAAAAACACGCTGATTTTTGCAGGCCAGATTGAGATGTCGATTGGGCTGCATCTGGCCCCCGGGCCTTAGGCTGCCTACCCCTGCCCTAGGCTCTGTGGTTTAGACCACAGCGCCACCCGCGTCCCAGGCCATAAATTAGCAGGCTGCAATTATATATTCTGCCGAAGCCGAATCCACAACAGCACATGCCCCAAATGGGAGCAAACGTTTTGATTTGAGGCACAAATTGCCAATGCCTCGCTAGACAGCAATGGATCTGTGGCACGACATTTTCGGAGGTTTCAGTTCAGCTGCGTGAGCAGAGTTCAGCTTCTTGGGAGGGAAGAACAGGTGCTTGCTTATAATGGATGAAGGGAGGGAGGGACAAACCAATGGGCGACACCTCACCACCCTGAATGGACCTGTTCTGAACCTCCCCTTACGTTAGCAAGAAATGTCCTCTTCCGGATTAGTCCTTAGGGACGGGAGCACTTGCTACTTCACAGCTGAGGAACTGCACCTCCTGGATATCAGCTACTACTACCAGCAAGAAATGACCAGTCCTTCATTTCCAAGGCTGGAGAGGAAGCTAGCTGGATGTGATCTCTGACCTGCAATCTCAATTATATCGCCAACGACTGTGCTGACTCGGTGGCGAGGGAGAGGCATGCTCCAAGCGCTCAGATGCACTCTATTACTATTTCCAGGGCTGGAGCACTGAGCCTTTCTTCCCACACCAGAACAAAGTGTGCAGGGTGAAGCAAGGTGTCATGAGATGTGTGTGGCTGCCGCCAAGAAACCAGCAGCTACGTGCCTAGCTCTCATCTCCCCTTCAATGTCGTGGATCGGCTGGATGCAAGTGAATGGGGGGAGGCCCTCCCAGGAAGAAGGCTCAGAGCCTGGGAAGCTGAAGAGGTAACAGGGTTTAGTGAGCAGGAAGAGGTTGTGGCAGAGAGCAGTCCAAAATCAGAAGCAGAAGCTGAAGCAGAAGAGGAGGGAGGCCAAGAGGCAGAGATGAGTCAGGCTGGTGAAGAAGCCAGGGTGTCTCCCCCTTCTGCTGTGACAAGCTCCCCTTCGCCCTGGTCTCCCAGGACCAGGAGAGGTGTGAAGTGAGAGGAGCAGAGACAGGTGTGCTGGTGGAGTCTCATATTGCTTGGGAAGGACCCAGGAGAGCAGGAGTCTTAGGCAGCTATGGGAAGGCAGGGACCTTCCCTTTCTACAACTGCCTCATGGGGGAAAGACCTACCAAGAAGAGTTGTTGTGCTCCTTAGGCCTGGCACTCCTGAGCTGGCCTTGTATCTGCTAATAAGGAGTTAACACCACTTACTCCGTGTGATTTATTGCTGGCTCGCTCCTGACATACTCTAACACAGGGGTAGTCAACCTTTTTATACCTACTGCCCACTAATGCATTGTTCTTGATGGTAAAATCTCCTTACCACCCACCAGTGCTGCAGTAACATGTGGCATAGAACCCCCTACTGCCCACCTGGAATCCTGAAACGCCCACTAGTAGGCAGTAGGGACCAGGTTGACTACCTCTGCTCTAAGGTCTAGTACAACATCCATGACCACCTGGGTTTTTGCAGATCCCCATCTCAGCCGGCGACCACTGAGAGGGGTGAGTTGGGGTTAATGTGGAACGGTGTGGCACTAAGGAATGGGACACAGCTGTACTTCATGCCACAGGCAGGGAAGGGGGGGGGGAGGAGTCAAAAGGCAGCGGCTGTTTTCGGGAGCAGCTGCGAGTGCATCTCGTAATGTCTAGTTCCGCCCTCGCCCGGTTACAAAAGCCAGGCAGAGCTGCCTGCGAAGTCCCAACTCATCTAAGTTGCTACTCTCTTGCCAGGCCAAGGACTGCAATGAACAGCTGCACTCTGCACCCAGAACAGAGCCAATCAATCATCTGCTCTGGGAGATAGTGACATTCGTTGCACAGGGATGGTGGCCCGCTCTGGTTCAGAAGCAGCGATGCCCACTTTTGCTCTTGGCATCTTGTAGCTCTACACTGTGCCAGGACCTGATCATGGCAGCCAAAGTGCCAGAATATCAGAGAGAGAGTTTGACTGCAGGGCCACTGCGCACGCTGAGCCAAATCGACAAAATCCAAGCATTGCAAAGGTGGGTGGGACGCAGGAGCTCATCTCTCCCGATTCCCCTTCTGCATGATAGGACTAGCCCCGGACATATCTACCCAGAGCTCAACGTGCCACTATCAGGAGGGCTGGGCGCTCTGCACACGTGCTTCCAAAGGCACAGCCCCGTTCGCTGTAGCTGCTTTTAAAAGACGGGCTGTGGGTTAAACCACAGAGCCTAGGACTTGCTGATCAGAAGGTCAGCGGTTCGAATCCCTGTGACGGGGTGAGCTCCCGTTGTTTGGTCCCTGCTCCTGCCAACCTAGCAGTTCAAAAGCACATCAATGTGCAAGTAGATAAATAGGTAGCGCTCCGGCGGGAAGGTAAACGGCATTTCTGTGCACTGCTCTGGTTTGCCAGAAGCGGCTTAGTCATGCTGGCCATATGACCCGGGAGCTGTACGCCTGCTCCCTCGGCCAGTAAAGCGAGATGAGCGCCGCAACCCCAGAGTCGGCCACGACTGGACCTAATGGTCAGGGGTCCCTTTACCTAATGTTCAAATCCAAGTCTGGGAAAAGCCCAAGGCTGGGGATGGGGAAACAGGAGCAAGGGAAAGATTCTGCTGCGTCTTCCAAGCAAACAGGGCAACTCTGCAGAGAAGAGATCTAGACGCACAGTGCCAGTCTGACACAAAGAGGGAGCCCTAATTGCTTTTGCAATGAGTCACCTCTGAAGCACAGCACACAATGACAGGAGCATTAACAACAAGCAATATTCTTCACACGGCACCATATGTTTCCTGCGTCTTAAGGAGACCAACAAGTGGTATCAGACCCACAAGCAGTGTCAGAAACTCAGATATATAATCTAATCACCAAATGGCCTAGGTCATAATAATAATAATAATAATAATAATAATAATAATAATATATTATTATTTATTACCCCACCCATCTGGTTTCCCCAGCCACCCTGGGCGGCTCCCAATCAAATGTTAAAAACAGTACAGCATTAAATATTAAAAACTTCCCGAAACAGGGCTGCCTTCAGGTGTCTTTTAAAGATAGGATAGCTGCTTATTTCCTTCACATCTGATGGGAGGGCATTCCACAGGGCGGGTGCCACTACCGAGAAGGCCCTCTGTCTGGTTCCCTGTAACCTCAATTCTCGCAATGAGGGAACCGCCAGAAGGCCCTCGGCGCTGGACCTCAGTGTCTGGGCTGAACGATGGGGGTGGAGACGCTCCTTCAGGTATACTGGACCGAGGCCGTTTAGGGCTTTAAAGGTCAGCACCAACACTTTGAATTGTGCTTGGAAACGTACTGGGAGCCAATGCAGATCTCTCAGGACCAGTGTTATGTGGTCCCGGCGGCCACTCCCAGTCACCAGTCTAGCTGCCGCATTCTGGATTAATTGCAGTTTCCGGGTCACCTTCAAAGGTAGCCCCACGTAGAGCGCATTGCAAGTAGTCCAAGCGGGAGATAACTAGAGCATGCACCACTCTGGCGAGACAGTCCGTGGGCAGGTAGGGTCTCAGCCTGCGTACCAGATGGAGCTGGTAGACAGCCGCCCTGGACACAGCATTGACCTGCGCCTCCACGGACAGCTGTGAGTCCAAAATGACTCCCAGGCTGCGCCCCTAGTCCTTCGGGGCACAGTTACCCCATTCAGGACCAGGGAGTCCCCCCCACCCCCATGGAATGTCTTGGCACTTTTTTGTGATGAGGGTGATTCATTTCATTTATATATCGCTTTATATTCCAAGGAACAAATCTTAAGGTCTACAACACATCAAACATCAAATAAAACAATTCAGGAAAAAACCCCAAAATTCAAGCTTCAAGGGAAACATTTTAGATCCTTCTGTTCAGTGACATTTTGCTTCTCTCAGTCTGGCATGCAGAGATCTCCACACGGTCGCAATTGGAACTGCATCAGCGGCAAAACGCGCCTGGCGCCTGGCTAATTTCTAACACTGCAGGGTGGAACTGCAGCTTCTCCTGGCGAAAGTTGAACTGGAAAGCTGCTGAAAATGTTGGCATGGAAGCTCAAACAGCGGAGCTGTGAAAAGGCTGTGGTTCTCTGGTTCCAAAAGGCCTCCCAAAGGCCCCAATCCCTCTGGAAGGGAGCAGCACCCTCGTATTTTCTCCCTGTGTATATTGGACGTCTTGGTTTTCCTGGTGCAAAGAAAACATAGTGCTTTCCCTTAAGGCTGGTCCAGAAGCTGCAACTGATAAGGAATGCTGCAGCAAGGTTGCTGACGGAAGGGTTGGGGTTGGGTTTCCTTTTGCTAAGATGCAACACCATTGCTGAAAGAACCGCACGGGCTGCTAATACGCTACCAGAACAAGTTTAAGATCCTGCTTTCAGCAGACAAAGCCCTGAGCAACTTGGGATCAGATTATCTTCAGGATCACCTAACCTTACATACCCCTGCCTGGCCGCTGCATACTTTGAAATAGGCACTGCTAGAAGTGTCACAAGCTCCTTGCATCTACAAAGAAAACTCCCCAGGGCTTTTAGTGTTGTGGCACCTGCCCTTTGGAATGTTCTCCCGGTAAATTATCAGGCAGGTGTCAACACCACTGGAATTTAAGCACCTGCTTAAAACAGGTTTGTTCAGCTAGCCTTACTCCAACAGGTGATCCAGTAAAGTTTATTTGATTCGTTGATTTGTTATTTCTCTGTGTTGTTATTCTTAAAAAGCAGAGACATCACCTTCCCGACAAAGGTCCGTATAGTTAAAGCTATGGTTTTCCCAGTAGTGATGTATGGAAGTGAGAGCTGGACCATAAAGAAGGCTGATCGCCGAAGAATGGATGCTTTTGAATTATGGTGCTGGAGGAGACTCTTGAGAGTCCCATGGACTGCAAGAAGATCCAACCTATCCATTCTGAAGCAAATCAGCCCTGAGTGCTCACTGGAAGGACAGATCCTGAAGCTGAGGCTCCAACACTTTGGCCACCTCATGAGAAGAGAAGACTTCCTGGAAAAGACCCTGATGTTGTGAAAGATGGAGGGCACAAGGAGAAGGGGACGACAGAGGACGAGATGGTGGGACAGTGTTCTCAAAGCTTCTAACATGAGTTTGACCAAACTGCGAGAGGCAGTGGAAGACAGGAGTGCCTGGCGTGCTCTGGTCCATGGGGTCACGAAGAGTCGGACACAACTAAACAACAAGTGTGGTTTTTTTAAGTGATGTAAATTTACTGGCGATTTTTACGCTGCTCATGGTCTCGATATCTTTAAAAGCATTTCATGGTATAAAAATATTTACCCGCAAAGTAGTTTGCGGGTAAAGAGAAGCTGTTGCAAATTAGAGAAAAGCCAAGCAGCCTGCCTCCTTGCCCTGGCGCAAATCTATCCATCACAGAATAGTCCAGGAGGAATAAGAGGGCTTGGATGGCGCCCAAAGGTGCATTTTCAAAAGCTGCTCTAATAATGTGAGGAATTGGTTCCTCCAGATGAAAGCCGTATAATCTGTCAAAACCAAGGTGACACCGTGCTGATCAAACCTCAAGCACCTGGGCACTGAAAATACATTGCTGCCTCTGAAGAATTGGATTCTTTTCCTCCAGCCTTTATGTCCATTACCAGCAATCGTTCTCATTTCAACCACACATTTTAGCTACTGAACAGTTTTCACATTCTGCCTCCACTGTGAGATCGCCAGGCTGCTGCAGAACGACTCGCTCACAGCCGCTCTGCATGAGCTATGCAAGTGGCTTGGGATCTGAGCCCAGGCGTCACTTAATGTCCTGGGAGGAAAGAGGGACTCACACCTGCTTCAAAACTGTGCTCAGTCTCTGCCTCTGAAGCTCTTCCCCCCCTGTTAGAAACCCAAATATGTAAGCTAGGGGCCAAATGGCTCCTTAAACCAAAGTTACAGTCGCCAAAACGGAATGTCTAGTTGCTGTTTGGGGGCAAAACAGCTCTAAAGCCTTATTTTTCAAATGATGGACTGACTGTGATTGATTCTCAGTTAAACATCTGGCTGGTTCAAATGACAACCTTGAGCTGGATTAGGAACTTTGAGAACTTAAAGAAGAAAAGTCACTTGATCCAGGGACAATCCATATATACCGTATTTTTCGCTCTATAAGACGCACCAGACCATAAGACGCACCTAGTTTTTGGAGGAGGAAAACAAGAAAAAAAATATTCTGAATCTCAGAAGCCAGAACAGCAAGAGGGATCGCTGCGCAGTGAAAGCAGCAATCCCTCTTGCTGTTTTGGCTTCTGGGATCGCTGCGCAGCCTGCATTCGCTCCATAAGACGCACACACATTTCCCCTTACTTTTTAGGAGGGAAAAAGTGAGTCTTATAGAGCAAAAAAATATGGTATATCGGTCTATTCTGACCTCTTTTTCTTAATGATGACTGCTCCTGCTCAGAAAAAGCATTTTGGTTCCAGAAATCCATTCTGATTGTGCAGATAAAATATAACTTATAGAATTCTACAGGGTGGGGTATTAAGTGTGTCAAAACAGTCCTGATCCAATGATCCCCAGATGGTGGAGATATCAGGCACTATCCTGGTGCCCAGGCATCTTCACTTCGTCACGAGTGGCTGATAGCCAGGTGCAAAATGCGCCTGGCTAATTTTGAACACTACCCTCCATTCCAGATTGGGGGCGGGGGGGAGAGAGTCTACTTCGTATGAGGCCGAGGGAAAGCAATGTACTGAACCCGACGTCCCTTTAAAAATCCAGTGCAACTGAAGAACCATTGTGCAGTTTCTTTTCCCAGTAGTGATGTATGAAAGTAAGAGCTGGACCATAAAGAAGGCTGATCGCCAAAGAATTGATGCTCTTGAATTATGGTGCTGGAGGAGACTCTTGAGAGTCCCATGGACTGAAAGAAGATCAAACCTCTCCATTCTTAAGGAAATCAGCCCTGAGTGCTCACTGCAAGGATAGATCCTGAAGCTGAGGCTCCAAGACTTTGGCCACCTCATGAGAAGAGAAGACTCCCTGGAAAAGACCCTGATGTTGGGGAAGATTGAGGGCACAAGGAGAAGGGGACGACAGAGGACGAGATGGTGGGACAGTGTTCTCAAAGCTACCAGCATGTGTTTGACCAAACTGCGGGAGGCAGTGGAAGACAGAAGTGCCTGGCGTGCTCTGGTCCATGGGGTCACAAAGAGTCGGACACGACTAAACGACTAAACAACAACACCCAGACACTTCTTCGGTCCACATCCCCTTCCCCAGCCTTGAACACCCCACCACCCAGCGGAAAGGGATGTACCAAGTTTACCCTCCATCCCCAACAAAACAAAACTGCACGAGAAATAGCCGATCAATTGTCCCCATGCCAGGACCTGCCCAAGGAAAAGCAGAACCAGCAGGATTTGGGTCAATAGAATCTAGACTGGTCCCCAGGCTGAAGCCGGAAAAATCCACCACCCCATTATCTAAGAAATGCAGTCAGCCTGGATTTACCAGAAGTGGCCTGGAGTGCGAACACCTCCAAAAGCCAATTAAAATCACTGTGAAGGTCTGGCCGGTTCACTAAGGAGCAGCAGCTAAAACCTTGCCAGAGAGCGAGAGCGAGAGAGCACTGCAGAATGAAAGCATCTCTCTTCCAAATCACTCTCTTTTAGCCTGGATTACTCAGTCTGTATACTAATAAGCAACATGCGGTTAGGGCACTAATTTGAGCCCTCCTGCTTAGCCTCTGTAATCCAGCTTCGGGTGGAAAGCGGAGAGGAAGCAATTGTGCATGTTTTTCTAAGTGCAGTGTTTCGAAAACAAAAAAATGACCACGGATGCGCAAACAGCAATGACCAGACCCGAGAACATGACGATGGAAGAGGATGGTACAGAGACAGACATTCATCAAGTGTTCCACCATCCTAGTCCGGCCATAGTTCTCAGGGGTGGAGCAAATCCAAAATGGCCAAAGGCCTGGAAACGATGCCTTATGAGGAACGGCTAAGGGAGCTGGGCATGTTTAGCCTGGAGAAGAGGAGGTTAAGGGATGATATGATAGCCATGTTCAAATATATAAAAGGATGTCATATAGAGGAGGGAGAAAGGTGGTTTTCTGCTGCTCCAGAGAAGCGGACACGGAGCAATGGATCCAAACTACAAGAAAGAAGATTCCACCTAAACATTAGGAAGAACTTCCTGACAGTAAGAGCTGTTCGACAGTGGAATTTGCTGCCAAGGAGTGTGGTGGAGTCTCCTTCTTTGGAGGTCTTTAAGCAGAGGCTTGACAACCATATGTCAGGAGTGCTCTGATGGTGTTTCCTGCTTGGCAGGGGGTTGGACTCGATGGCCCTTGTGGTCTATTCCAACTCTATGATTCTATGATTCTATGAAATCTGGGGCAGAAAGGCAAGCAAAGGGGGAATGATCAGGAACAGAGTGAGATTTCCACACACCCCTTGTTTGCAGGCGTCACTTACCCAGACTAACCTGATCCAGCCAGCAAGGTTACCGCTCAGTCACTAACAGCAGCAGCATTCAAACTGGCTTTTAACTGCGGCTGCAAGTGAAGCCACAACACAGTTGCATCCCATAGAACCAAATGGAGCAAACCATGACCCCTGCGGCCAGGCAGCGCATGTTTCGGATTTGGGTTTGTCTGCAAAAGCTGCACGTCTGCCAGCGGGCTATGAATCAGCATGCAACCAAGCCAAAAGCTTAGAGAAAGGAGACCCAATAAGTAAATGGCACGATCGCTCCACGGGAGTCTGCTTGGGAGTTTGCAACAAAGTCAGTGCCAGGTGACTCTTCGTAGCTCACAAGGTTCAGAATGCCTCCAAGGCTCTTCTTTGTGCATGGGAACACCAAGAAGCGAGGAATGTGCAAAAACCGCATCAGGCTGCGCATGCAAATGTCGTGGAAGGGAGCATGCACAAAAATGGAATTTCACGCAAATCCCAAGTGTCTATGATTTGGGGATTTTCTCCTTTTGCTTCTCAACAGACAAAGCTCCATTCACCCACCCAGAAAGAAAACAGAATGGACCACTGGTTCTGTCGAGCTCAGTAATGTCTTCTACAGCTCCCCTGTGCTTTAAGTGAGGGACTCTCTCCCAGCGCTACCCAGAGACGCTGGGGGACTGAACCTGGGAACTTTTGCATGCAAAGGAGGCAATCTGCACTTGGGCTAAGGCCCTCCCCCCTTTTTAAAAATAATAATAAAAAAATCCACTCATCCCTCTCTCCCGACAGATGCTGTTTTCACAAGAGCTTTTGGAGCTGCTTCATTACAGAGCAGCCACAAAACCCGCAGTAACAGTTCCCTAATGATCTGGAATTGCTCATCATTTCATCAGAAGCATATCCTCCATGAATATATTCAGATAGTTTTCCCCCACTGGACCAACTTGCTCCCCTCCGTTTTCACCAAGACCCCTGCCACACATGGGAAGTATAAAATCAGACCGACAGAAACACCTACTCCTGGGAGACTAAAGCCACGAAATGGCTCATCAACTCATCAACTCCCAACGATTCCTCTCCAATTCCTTCCACAAGGCTGGGATTGGTTTCCAATGATTTCTCTTGGTGCTGGTCAAATGCGCTCAGGGCGACCCAAAATGGCACACCTGCTCCCTGCAACACACCTTTTCATGCCTGGCCCAATACCTCATTTTATCCTTTTTCTTTTCTTTCTTTTTTGTGTGTGCAAAAGTCACTATCAGTTATACTGCCCCCATAAGGAACAAGGGCTGTGCGCCACAACATAAAATGTGGGGTACCCCAAAGGGTAGGCTGACTCTTCAGAGACACCCTAGCAGGGAGATTCTCTCAAACGTTTAAGGCACAGAGTTTTTCCCCTTGCCATGGAAATTTCACTTGATCGGGCGATAAGCACCCTAGTAACTAACGCAGGTGGCGCTGTGGGTTAAACCACAGAGCTTAGGGCTTGCCGATCAGAAGGTTGGCGGTTCGAATCCCCACGACGGGGTGAGCTCCCGTTGATTGCTCCCTGCTCCTGCCCACCTAGCAGTTTCAAAGCACAAAGTGCAAGTAGATAAATAGGTACCACTCCAGTGGGAAGGTAAACGGTGTTTCCGTGCGCTGCTCTGGTTCGCCAGAAGCGGCTTGGTCATGCTGGCCACATGACCCGGAAGCTGTCTGCGGACAAACACCGGCTCCCTCGGCCTATAGCTCAAGATGAGCGCGCAACCCCAGAGTCGACCGAGACTGGACCTAATGATTAGGGGTACCTTTACCTAGTCATAATAAGTGAAAAAGTATCTAAATTCTGCACCATGACAACACTATTCTACAACCTAAGTAAGTTAATCAAATCAAGTACATTTCTTCCATAATTTAGTCTTCTTCTGCCCCAGCTCCAAAGACCAGTTGAAGCCATTTCCATTGCTTCCCTCCCATCTTGAAGCATTTTCACAAGACGTTGCCCAGATGCCCCCCACCCTGCAGCCATAAAGGTAAAGGTAAAGGGACCCCTGACCGTTAGGTCCAGTCGTGACTGACTCTGGGGTTGCGGCGCTCATCTCGCTTTACTGGCCGAGGGAGCCGGCGTACAGCTTCCGGGTCATGTGGCCAGCAGGACTAAGCCGCTTCTGGTGAACCAGAGCAGCGCATGGAAACGCTGTTTACCTTCCCACCGGAGAGGTACCTATTTATCTACTTGCACTTTGACGTGCTTTCGAACTGCTAGGTTGGCAGGAGCAGGGACCGAGCAACGGGAGCTCACCCCGTTGCGGGGATTCGAACCGCTGACCTTCTGATCGGCAAGTCCTAGGTTCTGTGGTTTAACCCACAGCGCCACCTGCGTCCCTGCAGCCATAAGGGCTAGTAATTTAGCATACTCAAAAAATGCAAGGCATTGCATTCCTAGGGTACTGAATGTTCCCTTATAAAGGGAGATCCTTGAGATCTGGCTGTCAGCAAAGGGCAGGAGAGAGAAACCTTTTGCAGAATCAGGCTTGACTGAGCAGCTACTTAGCTCCTACATTGCCAAGTGCCCTCAAAAGGGGAACGAAGAACCAGAAGGATAGGGGGCATTTAAGCCGCAAGGTCTTCCTAAAGATGACTATTAAACAATAAATAAGTGCAGAAACAGATCAGGAGCCTCCGACAGCTGCTTAACAGGGCAGAAATCGGAAGGCAAGATTTCCCTAGCATGGAAGCACAGTGGGGTGGAGTGGAGTGAAACTTCGCCAGTTGGGTTTCTGCCTGTCATACAGTTGTTCAGGCCCCGGCCGGGGGGGGGGGGGGAGAGTTGAGAATCCTTCCAGACTCTCCCCCACCCTGCCAAACAGAACGGGAACTGGGGATGTACTTAGAGCCCCGGTACGTTCCACAGAGGAAGCATTGTGGCAGAGTCGATCGCTTTCCCACAAGCTACCATTCAGTTGGTTGTGCTCCAGCAGCCATTTCAGGATTCCCCATGTGATGTCATGGCAACGCCACATGCAAATTTCAAATTGCTGGGGGTGGGGAGCGAAGACTTCCATTTATCTTCTGAGCAGGCAACCTAGAGCAGCCCCCGCTGAGACACGGACAAACTCTGCAACCGCCAACGACATTCTGGAGCCCAGTTTGCCCTCCGCCATGGCACCAGCATCCTCGCAGAAACGGGCCCCGAGAAGGGGGAAAAAATACCCTGCTGCAAAAGGCCGCATTGTCTTCCCGCCCTTGTCATGTTTTTATCGCACGCCTCGAGACGCTTCGCAAAAGAGTGTCTCCTTCTCGTGCCAGCAAGGAACGTGACCGACAGTGCAAAGCCACAGCAGATTGGACACCCCAGTTTCCACTCATCGGAGGAGGGAGAGACATGAAAAAGCAATGCAAGTAAACAAGAACTCAATGAATCCTTGGGACATGTGTGCGAACACCTGGTTCCTTTCATTAGTCTGCAAACTGTCGGAATGGAAGGTCCAGAATTTGAAATATGGCCCACTCTCCAAGCAGAGTGCGGCCACCTTTAAGTTTCTTTGCAGCCCCTGGCGTGTTAGCATCATACCATCCAATGCTTATTCTTCATCATAATAAGACAGCAAATGTAGTTTGGTGCCATTTCCCAAAGCCCAGAGTTCAAATTTAACCGCCCCTGTTTTGAATCTGAGGCTGTGAATTCGTGATCATCACAGAACTGGAAGGCGCCCCAAGGTTCATCTTGTCGAATCCCCTGCAATGCCTATTTTGAGAACAGAAGAGGTATACGCAGGTTGCTAGTTCTTTAGCAGGAACTCGGGGGAACCTTGTCCGGTGAAGCCCCAAAATCCACCTAGATCTGTAATCGATAAAATTGTGGCCATCTCTCATCCAGATGATTGTCTGCTCGAGTTTATTAATCACATCTTACATTTAACCAGGGGACGCTGGTGGCGCTGTGGGTTAAACCACAGAGCCTAGGACTTGCCGATCAGAAGGTCGGCGGTTCGAATCCCTGCAATGGGGTGAGCTCCCGTTGCTCGGTCCCTGCTCCTGCCAACCTAGCAGTTTGAAAGCATGTCAAAGTGCAAGTAGATAAATAGGTACCACTCCGGCGGGAAGGTAAATGGTGTTTCCGTGCACTGCTCTGGTTCACCAAAAGTGGCTCAGTCATGCTGGCCACATGGCCCGGAAGCTGTACACCGGCTCCCTTGGCCAATAAAGCGAGATGAGCGCCGCAACCCCAGAGTTGGCCATGACTGACCTAATGGTCAGGGGTCCCTTTACCTTTTTACATTTAACCGCTGCCCGTGTGTGGCACTGTGACTGGGCCCGCAATAAACAAACAAACTTCGTGGTGAGTTCCCCTGCCACGCACTGGAGAATTGAGAGAGAGAAAGGCAACTTTTTCGTCAGAAAAAACCAATTGGGTATATGATGCTCTGTTAACACCACTCCTGTTTTGAAGTGATGCGGTTCTCCTGACACCCCACTCTCTGGTCCTTAGCTGTGGAGTGAGCAACAACACAGGGGGGGTACCCTCCTTCTCTCCCGCCCCCCACCGCCCTTCCCAACTCTCCAGCTGCCTATTTGTCTCCTTAATCTCATCAACATTCCTCCACATTTTTTATGTCCCCCCTTCCGCAAAGCGGGGGATCTTTATCAGAAGCCGCAGGTTCCCACACTCCTCTCTGAGCTAAATGCTCGCTGGATGGATGGTGGGAGGGCCCGGCTGCACAGGAGAATTCCACAACCAAAGCCTTTTCTCCATGTTTGGAGTTTTTCAAAAAAAGGATGCAAGATGCCTTTCTAAATAAAGATCCTCTAGGCAGCGCTCAGTTTCCTTGAGAAAGGTGCTGGGGTTCAAGCCTGCCTGGGAACCAGGATTCTGACCTGCCATCACCCAATCGCTCATGAGATGTTTGGTAAGGGTCTTCTTGCTACTTCCTATATTCCAACACCAAAGTGTCACATCTCGCGCACAAACACACCAGAGTCCCGGGCGAAGGAAAGCCCGGCTCAAACTAAACAAGCCCCGTCTTGATCCAAATGAAAGCTTCCAAAACTGAAATACAGTGGTACCTCAGGTTATGTACTTAATTCGTTCCGGAGGTCCATTCTTAACCTGAAACTGTTCTTAACCTGAAGCACCACTTTAGCTAATGGGGCCTCCCGCTGCCGCCAGAGCACGATTTCTGTTCTCATCCTGAAGCAAAGTTCTTAACCTGAGGTACTATTTCTGGGTTAGCAGAGTCTGTAACCTGAAGCGTCTGTAACCTGAAGCATATGTAACCCGAGGTACCACTGTACAGTGGTACCTCAGGTTACAGAGGTTACACAGCGGCAGTGGGAGGCCCCATTAGCTACAGTGGTACCTCAGGTTAAGAACAGTTTCAGGTTAAGAACAGACCTCCGGTAAAATGTGAAGTTTTTAATGGTTAAAGTAAGTGGGGGGGGGGAGATGGTTAGAAATTATGATATATGTAAACCGCTAGAGATGAAGTAAAATGAAAATCAGATAGGTGGGACTCAGGGAAGCCCACTTAACAATGTTTAGAAAAATAAGGATATGACATGAATTTGTTTGTATTGTTTGTCTTTTCTGTTTGTGTTTTTATTTGTGTTATAAAATGAATAATTTTTTTTGAAAAGAAAAGAAAAGAATGGACCTCCGGAACGAATTAAGTTCTTAACCAGAGGTGCCACTGTATACACCCACTAACTGCTGTGTGTTCTTGGGCAAAGGCAAAGCTTTAGCATCCTCAGTCAGGCATGTTTTCAGCGCCAGCACTCAGCTCCACAGAAAGCCAGGGTGACGTCCTGGCTTACAGATTGCACTATGGCCAGAGAGACCCAGGTTCAAGGCACTGCCCTCACCTTGCGCCGGTCACACTTTCTGCGCACAACCAACCTCACGAGTAGGTAAACTCAGTGCACAAGCCTGAGCTCCACTGAGGACGCACGGGAGGAAAAAAATGTAATAAATAAAATAATGAATGAACTGAACCCACCATAGCTCATTCAGTAGAAACTCTTAATCACAGGCTCATGGGTTCAAGCCCCACGCTGGCAGCGGCGTAGCGTGGGTTGTCAGCACCCGGGGCAAGGCAAGTAATTTGCGCCCCCTAAGCCCTAACCTGCCGCCGCTACCAGCTTCTTCTTGCTGCTGCCTGGGCTGGGGTATTTACGGTAAGGTAGCCACGGCGGCGGCGGCGGGTCCGTGACAGGTGATCTGAGGCGAGTTGCCGCTGGCGCTGCTGCCCAAACGACGCCGCTTGCCCGGAGGAGGAGGAGGGCAGAGAGGCGAGGAAAATGCAACGTGGCCCAGCAGCTGCAGCAGCAGCGGCAGCGGGGCTGTGAGGAGGGGCTGCCTGGCGCGCCCTCCGTGGCCCTGACGCGCAGGGACCGCAGCGAGCGCTGAGAGCCACTGCCAGCTCGTCGGTTCCGCAAGACATGTGGCTCTGCTACAGCCTGCGCCCGAGGCTCTTCGGCGACTCCGGAGGCAGCGAGCACGCCCCCCCCCCCGCAGATGTTGCGCCTGGTGCGGCCGGCCCCTCCTGCACCCCCCACGCTACGCCACTGCACGCTGGGCAAAAGATTCCTACATTGCAGGGGGCTGGACTAGATGACCCTCGGGGTCCCTTCCAACTCTGATTCTAAGTAATGATTGAGCACATCGGACCATGTGCCAAGTGTTATTTTGCTCACTGCTAAAAACGAAGATCATGGCCACTGGGCCCATCACCTCCTGGCAAATAGAAGGGGAAGAAATGGAGGCAGTGAGAGATTTTACTTTCTTGGGCTCCATGATCACTGCAGATGGTGACAGCAGTCACAAAATTAAAAGACACCTGCTTCTTGGGAGAAAAGCAATGACAAACCTAGACAGCATCTTAAAAAGTAGAGACATCAACTTGCCAACAAAGGTCCGTATAGTAAAAGCTATGGTTTTCCCAGTAGTGATGTATGGAAGTGAGAGCTGGACCATAAAGAAGGCTGATGGCCGAAGAATTGATGCTTTTGAATTATGGTGCTGGAGGAGACTCTTGAGAGTCCCATGGACTGCAAGAAGATCAAACCTCTCCATTCTGAAGGAAATCAGCCCTGAGTGCTCACTGGAAGGACAGATCCTGAAGCTGAGGCTCCAATACTTTGGCCACCTCATGAGAAGAGAAGAGTCCCTGGAAAAGACCCTGATGTTGGGAAAGATGGAGGGCACAAGGAGAAGGGGACGACAGAGGACGAGATGGTTGGACAGTGTTCTTGAAGCTACCAGCATGAGTTTGACCAAACTGCAGGAGGCAGTGGAAGATAGGAGTGCCTGGCGTGCTCTGGTCCATGGGGTCACGAAGAGTCGGACACGACTAAACGACTAAACAACAACAACAAAGTAGTCCAAGAAGCCTTTTATGGCTCACTCAGCTCATGCAAGCTCTCATTTCATTTAACCCACAACTCTCCAAACGGCATTAGGTTTCTTTCTCTAGACAATTTTATTTCATTACCCCACTTGGCCAGCAACCGATTTCTGAAAAGTTATGAAGTGTTACCTAAGGCTAACATTCACCCAGTGCTTTACCAACTGCACTGGCTCCCGGTGGAGTACAGGGTCAGGTTTAAGGTGCTGGTTTTGACGTTTAAAGCCCTATGCAGTCTAGGACCCTCATACCTACGGGACCGCCTCTCCTGGTATGCCCCACGGAGGCCCTTAAGGTCCACAAATGACAACATTTTGGAGGTCCCAGGTCGCAAGGTGGTTAGATTGGTCTCAACTAGGGCCAGGGCCTTTTCAGTACTGGCCCCAACTTGGTGGAACGCTCTGTCACAAGAGACTAGGACCCTGCGGGACTTGACATCTTTCCGCAGGGCCTGCAAGACAGAGCTGTTCCTCCTGGCCTTTGGTTTGGACTCAGTCTGAACCTTATGTTTCCCTACCCTTACGCTCTTGATTTATCAGCTTTTTTAAAATGAGGCTGCGTATTAAATTGCATTTTAACCTGTATTTTTTTCTTTCTCTTTCCCCCCTATTATGTTATTACTGTGATTTTATTGGTGTTAGCCGCCCTGAGCCCACCTTTGGCCAGGGAGGGTGGGGTATAAATAAATTATTATTATTATTATTATTATTATTATTATTATTATTATTATTATTAACGGCCCTTGGGAGCTAGCTGTTGGTCTCTGGTGGTTAGAGGTTGACACTCTGCACATCCTCAGAGATGTTCTCCTTTATGATCTTCAAATGTTATCTTCAAATTCTAAAGATGGAAGATGGAGCAAACCTGTATTTTCTTGCTCTGGAGGGCCGGATCCGAACCAATGGATTCAGGTTACAAGAAAAATGAGATACCAACTAAACACCAGGAAGAACTTTCTGGCGGGAAGAGCTATTCGACAGTGGAACGGATTCCCTCAGAAGGTTGTGGACTCTCCTTCCGTGGTGGTTTTTAAGCAGAGATTGAAGGAGGTGGACCTGCCCTGCCAGACCCCTAAACTTTGTTGTGAACCAGCTGCTTTTTGCTGGCTGAGAGAATGGCTGCTTCTTGAAAGCACTGAAGTGTTGGATATTGGCAGATGAAGTTGATGGACTAGATGGAATTGGTGGGAAAGACTGGCAAGATCCGAGACCAGGGAGAAGAGTCGGTGGAAGAAGACTGGGAAAAGTTTAAAGACTATTTATAGAAATATTGTGAAATTAATGAATGTTAGAAGAATGTTGGAATGAAGTTATATGGCTTTAGTAGAAATGTTATAAGGAATTAAGTATAAATAGATTAATAGAGTATTAAAGGGAAAATAAGGTTAAAATGTGTTAAGATAATTATAGGATAGAAAACAGGGGAAGATGGAAAGGAATTGCTGAAATAATTAATAGAAGTGGAATACAAAAAGGGAGGTGTGAGGAGGCCGTGGAAATATGTGAAAGAAAGATAAGATATTGAATTTTTTTTTTCTTTTGATGTGTTTTCAAAGTGTTTTTGTTTTGTTTTGTAAATTTTTATGTAGTGTTTTTGCATTTTAATGTACAGTTTTGTTGTTGTTTTTTTTGTAAGTGTTTAAATTGTTGTAAAAGTAATAAATATTATTAATAAAAAAAAAAGAGAGAGATTGGATGGCCATCCGTCATGGATGCTTTAGCTCAGATTCCTGCATTGCAGATGGTTGGACTAGATGACCCTCAGGGTATTTCACATATTCACAGCCTCAGATTCAAAACAGGGGCACACTGGGAAATTTGCTATCTTCTTGCGACGCTTCCCTCAGCAGTCCTGTCCCTGTGAAAGTCGTTTTCAGGATCACTGCATCGCCCAAGACGAACGGCACCCCTCCCCTTCCCCTCTGCTCTCCACACACCAAGATTTGCATCCATCCATCAGCACAGACCTTATCCAAGCAATTTCAGCAGCCGCGCACATTCTCTGGGGAAAGAGGAAGAGAAAAATCGATAAGCCGTTTCCCTCGCTTCGGGTTCTTCACCAATCTCTGAAGAGCACCAAGGAAAACAGAGACCAGCGAGTGCTTTATCTCTCGCCGAGCCGGCAGCTCGCACAATGCTTTTTTAAAAAAAGAAAAGAAAATAGAAATTTGGGGTCAAATCTGCCGGGGTCCAAGGGAACGGGTGTTCGTTGACTCTGCAAAACAGAGCGCAGAAGCAGCAGCCCAGGAGAAGAGGCAAAGGTTAGCTCTACTTTTCCTCCATCACTTTCCACAAACCAGGGAAATAAACCAGAATCATGGAAGTAGAATTATCAATTCATGCCCGAGGAAGTGTGTTTTTATATATAACTTGAAAGCTTGCATAATCGTATACCAAGCTATGTTGTTCGGGTAAAAAGCATCTTTTACCCGCTTTGTATTTCCAGTGCTTTGGGGCAAATGACAATAAAACACACACACAGAGGGCCGGACTAGACAAGCTAAAGGTGTGAGCGTTTAATATGCCCAGTTCCCACCCCTTCTAAATTTAAGCTGCTGAGAAAATAAGAGGATATTGATGGGTACATTGGTGTGCAATGGAGTCGGACAAGAGTTCAGCTTCCTTCGGAAACTTCCCTCTGGAGACGCAGCTCAGAGGGGCGCAGGATGGAAAAACCCCTCCCCACACCCCACATTTCCCAACTCCCCCCCCCGTGGCTGTTATTTTTTTTTTGGGGGGGGGGAAACACTGGAGACAGTGAAGTACAACCACACGGCTGCCTTCAAGATCTCACCCAGTTTGGTCCTCTGTGATCCTCCACATCCTTCCAGAAACTCAACCACAATGTTCCTTTCGCTTAAACCCTTAGCTCCCCAAAACAATCCCCGATCAAACCCAACAGTGATGCAGCTACAACATCTGTCGTTCTGCCCGGACACTGAGGTCCAGCGCCGAGGGCCTTCTGGCGGTTCCCTCGCTGCGAGAAGCCAAGTTACAGGGAACCAGGCAGAGGGCCTTCTCGGTAGTGGCACCCGCCCTGTGGAACGCCCTCCCACCAGATGTCAAAGAGAAAAATAACTACCAAACTTTTAGAAGACATCTAAAGGCAGCCCTGTTTAGGGAAGCTTTTAATGTTTAACAGACTATTGTATTTTAATAATTTGTTGGAAGCTGCCCAGAGTGGCTGGGGGGGAACCCAGCCAGATGGGTGGGGTATAAATAATAAATTATTATTATTATTATTATTATTATTATTATTATTATTATTAGGGTCCTTCTGCTGCCGCGTAATTTCTGTTCTCATCCTGAGGTAAAGTTCTTAACCCAAGGTACTGTTTCTGGGTTAGCGGAGTCTGTAACCTGAAGCGTCTGTAACCCGAGGTACCACCGTACAGTGGAACCTCGTGTTACGTACCATCTCTCTTGTGAATGCTGCGGGTTACAAGCTCCGCTAACCCAGAAGTAGATGCTCTGGGTTGCGACCTTTGCCCCGGGATGTGAACGGAAGTTGAGCGCCACCAGCGCTTTTTAGCTAAAGTGGTACCTCAGGTTAAGAACAGTTTCAGGTTAAGAATTGACCTCTGGAACAAGTTAAGTTCTTAACCCAAGGTACCACTGTATAGGAAAATGCCCACACTCCCAATCTCCACCCCATTTGCAGCTGATGGATTGGTTTTGGCTACTTTTTTCAGGGGGGGGGGGGAAATGCTCACTACAATGGCTTCTTTCCACCCCCTTTCTCTTTTGGATTTTAAAACGGCGGCCTGCTGTGATATCAGAAGCGCTCCCTTTCACTGCTTAAACTGAGGCTGCTGCCAGAGGCAGCGGCGGCAGCTGGAGGAGAGCCTCGTTCCTGGAGGGACGCATTTGTCAGCGCGCTTGCGAGGAGAAGAAATAAATGGCAGGGGACATCGCAAGTGACTTGCACAAAATGAAGCTCTGGGCCAGACATGATGCCAAGGCATCTGGGAGAAGCCTGCATAATTCAGGACAGCCCAAAGCCTGTTTGGAGGGGGGGGGAGACACCGATCCTTTATTCATTTATAGGCATGCTGGGAACTGTCAGCACATGAGCGGCATAGCTGGCAGGAACCTGGGCAAAACCAAAGCACTGGTCTGGACGTGACGCTGGGTAGCCTTGCAGGAAGCAGTACAGTTATGTTGTTGTTGTTTAATCGTTTAGTCGTGTCCAACTCTTCGTGACCCCATGGACCAGAGCACGCCAGGCACCTCTGTCCTCCACTACTTCCCACAGTTTGGTCAAACTCATGCTGGTAACCTCGAAAACACTATCCAACCATCTCGTACTCTGTCGTCCCCTTCTCCTTGTGCCCTCCATCTTCCCCAACATCAGTGTCTTCTCCAGGGAGTCTTCTCTTCTCATGAGGTGGCCAAAGTACTGGAGCCTCAGCTTCAGGATCTGTCCTTCCAGTGAGCACTCAGGGCTGATTTCCTTCAGAATGGAGAGGTTTGATCTTCTTGCAGTCCATGGGACTCTCAAGAGTCTTCTCCAGCACCAGAATTCAAAAGCATCAATTCTTCGACGATCAGCCTTCTTGATGGTCCAGCTCTCACTTCCATACATCGCTACTGGGAAAACCATGGCTTTAACTATACGGACCTTTGTTGGCAGTACAGTTATACCTCGGGTTAAATATGCTTCAGGTTGAGCGTTTTCGGGTTGTGCTCTGTGTCGACCCAGAGGTAACAGAACACGTTAGTTTTGGGTTTCGCCGCTCGCGCATGCGTAGATGCTCAAAATGACGTCACACGCATGCACAGAAGCGGCGAATCGCGATCCGCGCATGTGCAGTTGCAGATTGCGTTCTACTCAGGATGCGAACGGGGCTCCGGAATGGATCCCGTTCGCATCCAGATGTACCACTGTATTCTGGAGGGAGGGATGTCTAATTCTGGGTGGGCCAAGACTTTATTTCAAGGTGCAAACATTCCCTTATTCCTCAGTGTGGCCTAGGGGCATGATGCATTTGAGAAACATGCTTCAATGCAGTCCTTTAGGACAGTGTGTGTGTGTGTGTGTGTGTGTGTGTGTGTGTGTGTGTGCACGCACGCGCACACGCACACACACATGCATTAGGGCTGGTCGATATATCAATATATCATCCAAAACCGGTTT
The DNA here is from genome assembly GCF_964188315.1 of Podarcis muralis. NCBI lineage: Eukaryota > Metazoa > Chordata > Lepidosauria > Squamata > Lacertidae > Podarcis > Podarcis muralis. The sequence continues at coordinate 46,358,831 of NC_135667.1, forward strand.
GAAGTTCATATCGTGATATCAGTTTCGTAATTTTTTGACTTGGCGATATATCGCGAATCATGATGCGTGTTAGGGCTGAGCGATATATCGTCCAAAACTGGTTCATATCGTGATCATCTGTTTCATAATTTTTGACCTGGCAATATATCGCGAATCATGGTATACAATATGTGCGCTATGCAAAAATCACAATGTGGAGGAAACCGTGAAGCAAGCCAGCAGTGGCGTAGCGTGGGTTGTCAGCACCCGGGGCAAGGCAAGTAATTTGCGCCCCCTAACAGGTGGAGCCAGGTAGGGGCAGAGAGCTGCGAGTGCGAGCGCCCCCCCCAGATGTTGCGCCCGGTGCGGCCGGCCCCCCCTGCACCCCCCACGCTACGCCACTGCAAGCCAGTGCTTCTCTCAATTCCTGCAGCCTCTGTTAACTCTGCCGGCTCAGCTCTCCCCTGCCTCATGCAGGGGGGCAGCGAATCACAAGAGCAGGCGCCGGCAAAAATCACAATGTGGGAAAAACTGTGAAGCCAGCCGATGCCTGTCTACATAGCTCCATCCTTATTTCAGACACTGTGATATAGCAGTATATTGCATTTTTTTAGCTGGTGATATACAGTGGTGAAGGGACGATGGTGGCGCTGTGGGTTAAACCACAGAGCCTAGGACTTGCCGATCAGAAGGTCAGCGGTTTGAATCCCCGCAACAGGGTGAGCTCCCGTTGCTCAGTCCCTGCTCCTGCCAACCTAGCAGTTCGAAAGCAAGTCAAAATGCAAGCAGATAAATAGGTACCTCTCTGGTGGGAAGGTAAACGGCGTTTCCGTGCGCTGCTCTAGTTCGCCAGAAGCGGCTTTGTCATGCTGGCCACATGACCCGGAAACTGTACGCCGGCTCCCTTGGCCAATAAAGCAAGATGAGCGCCGCAACCCCAGAGTCGGTCACGACTGGACCTAAAGGTCAGGGGTCCCTTTACCTTTGCTATACAGTGGTACCTCAGGTTACAGACGCTTCAGGTTATAGACGCTTCAGGTTACAGACTCCGCTAACCCAGAAATAGTACCTTGGGTTAAGAACTTTGCTTCAGGATGAGAACAGAAATTGTGTGGCGGCAGTGGGAGGCCCCATTAGCTAAAGTGGTGCTTCAGGTTAAGAACAGTTTCAGCTTAAGAACAGACCTCTGGAACAAATTAACCCAAGGTACCACTGTATTACGATGCTGTAAACCAGATATCACCCAGCCTTAGTGTGTGCATATCCAAGGGTTCTGATTCCCAGTCATGGAGGGTGCATGATATGGGGTGGTCTTAAGCTTATTTTGGGGTGCAGGGGTATGCGAAAACCAGTCTCTTATTCAGGCTGGTGTGCTGAATAAGGAACCAGGAACCAAGCTTCGCCTCACATACAGCAGCTCACGAAACCCAAGCTAGACCGAAAGAGGTGCAAGAGTGGTTGCACTGGTACAAGACAACCCACTTAAGACTCTGAAACCATTTGTAGTCCCACCAGCGCTGTCATTCCTGCCCCCAGCGTCCCCCAAAGGACTACTGTTCACCAGAGTCTCTAGAGAAGGATGGCTGTAAAGGAGGAAGAGAACAAACGGAACAGGACAACAGTACAGATGGCATTCCTCCTTTGCGAGGAAAGAAAAACCACGGGTACCTATTCAAAGCTACTCATCAGTTCTTTATATGATCAGGGATTGGGGCGGGGGAGAAAACCTCTGCAAGCCACTTCCCAGAAGACCAAGCCTTGGGAGAGATAACACGCCACCAGGAGTTGGAGGGGGGATTTTAATTAGAAATTAAATTATATATATAATTAATTTTAGAATGAATGATTTTAGAATGTTGTTTATGCTGTACTTTTGTACTGTTTTATTGTTGTTAGCCGCCCTGAGCCTGGCTTCGGATGGGGAGGGCGGGATATAAATAAATTATTTTATTATTATTATTATTATTATTATTATTATTATTATTATTATTATTACCAATGGCTTCCACCACCTGCAATTACGGACAGGTGGATCGGTCTAGTTTGCACGAGTTCATCCTGGATGCCTGTTCCATCCTGTTTCCACTTTAATGTTATCATTTTAAAATCGGTGCCAAGAAAACCCCACCGTATTTAAATTCATCTTTTATCTCAAAGCACACATTTCTAAATGCATTTTATCCTAAAATACACTTCTCGGCTGAAAAAAAGGGGAGAATAAAGAAATAAAATTCAGAGAAGCGCAGAAGTGGGAGAATAATTATGTTCCGATCAGTGGATTTTAGCCTGGGAGACACGAATTAGGTGGGCTTGCTTACAAAATGCAGACCAAACAAAATCCGCCCTCGTCCCTATCTGTAATGCAGTGAGATAACACACACACACACACAAACACATAAAGGATGTCAAATTACATATTGCCAGGGAAGGAAGAAGGCAATCAAAGTTTCCTTATGGAAATAGTGAGAGTTGTGGTGTTATTGTTTATAAAGGCTGGGAGAGGGCTTTTGTGGAGACCCAAGCCCAGAAGGGCTTCACTTAAGGTAGGCTATTCGCGGTCCTCAGCTTTGCCTCTGGAACAAGATTTTCAGAATGAACGAATAGGGAGGCTTGAGGTGAGCCATGAAACTTGACTGCAGTTTCCAGGACTCAAGACGGAAATAACCTAAGCATTAACAAAGGAGAAAGCCTCTAGGCAGCTGCAATTGACCCCTGCGTTATTGGGGATTATGGATTCGCTGCAACTTCCAAACAGACCGGAACTTCTCGCTTCGAAATAAAAACACACTTACCACATTTCCCAAAGGAAGCATTTGGGAATGAAGGGTTGAAAAACTAACTCCAAGAGGTGCCGGATTTAAATTGTTACACTTGTTTCCTCCTTGTTATTAGCTTTAAAATAGTTTCAGGATAAAAGCAGTGATGTAACAGAGAATCCTTCTTTTTTTAAAAAGCTAACAAGAGACAGTGGCAGAGAATTAGAACAGGGGTCAGCAAACTTTTTCAGCAGGGGGCCGGTCCACTGTCCCTCAGACCTTGGGGGGGCAGACTATTTTTTTTGGGGGGGGGAATGAACGAATTCCTATGCCCGACAAATAACTCAGAGATGCATTTTAAATAAAAGGACACATTCTACTCATGTAAAAACATGCTGATTCCCAGCCTGTCCGCAGGCCGGATTCAGAAGGCCGGATTGGGCCGGATCCGGCCCCCGGGCCTTAGTTTGCCCACCCATGAATTAGAACATCCACTGGTGTTCTTAGCAGGAAGACTTAACGTTCCTTTACATTCTCGCCACCCTCCCTCCAGACTTGCAGCCCTTGCAATGCAATAAATTAAGCAGCTGTAACTCCTATTCTCCCTTGCAGACAGTTTCTGTGCTCAGAAATGTTCCTAATCAATTACTTTGGGCATGTGAGCACCACCACCCAAGTGCTCAAATCTCGAAGGGTTTCTGCTCCAAGCTAGCCAAGAGCATTCAAAGCTGCTTTGCCGGACCAGACTGAAAAGCCACCCATTCTGGAGCAGGATTTCAGGGACTGTAGAAGGAATGTCTGAGCCCTGGGTGGAACGAGAGGCTTCATTTATCCCACCAGCAGCATAATCCCTTCCTTGCTGCATGGCAAAGCGCATATGAAACAGGACGGCTAATTTCAAAAGTCCTTTGGGATGTGGCAAACGCACGTGTCATACCCCATAACATTTCTCTGATGAAAATAGGGGCGTCCTATTCCATGATTGGCACGTGGGTGGCACCGTGTTCTAAACCACAGAGCCTAGGGCTTGCCAATCAGAAGGTTGGCGGTTCAAATCCCCGTAATGGGGTGAGCTCTTGTTGCTCGGTCCCTGCTCCTGCCAACCTAGCAGTTCGAAAGCACAACAAAGTGCAAGGAGATAAATAGGTACCGCTCCGGCGGGAAGGTAAACGGCATTTCCGTGCGCTGCTCTGGTTTGCCAGAAGTGGCTTAGTCATGATGGCCACATGACCCGGAAGCTGACTGTGGACAAACGTCGGCTCCCTTGGCCAGTAAAGCAAGTGTGCAACTCCAGAGTCGTTCGCGACTGGACCTAACGGTCAGGGGTCCCTTTACCTTTACCTTTATTCCATGATTATAATAATCACAACAACAACAACAACAACAATTTTATTATTTATACCCTGCCCATCTGACTGGGGCGTCCCAGCCACTCTGGGCAGCTTCCAACATGTATAAAAACACCATTAAACATTGAAAAACTTCCTTATACAGGGCTGCCTTCAGATGTCTTCTAAAGGTTGTATAGTTCCTTATCTCCTTGGCTCGGGGTGTGTGTGTGCATAACTCCATACCCTCCAACATTTCTCTGATGAAAATAGGGGTGTCCTAGGGAAAAGTGGGACATTCCAGGATCTAATCAGAAACCGAGCCGGCTTCTGTAAATCCGGGACTGTCCCTGGAAAATAGGGATACTTGGAGGGTCTGGGGTGTCAGCCAGTGTTCAGAGGCAAAAATCCCCCTACAGAAGTAAGGTAAAGGACCCATGGACAGTTAAGTCCAGTCAAAGGCGACTCTGGGGTTGTGGCGCTCATCTCACTTTCAGGCCGAGGGAGCTGGCGTTTGTCCACAGACAGCTTTCCAGGTCATGTGGCCAGTATGACTAAACCACTTCTGGCTCAACGGGGATGCAGTGAAAGAAGCCAGAGTGCACGGAAACGCTGTTTGCCTTCCCGCTGCAGTGGCACCTATTTATCTACTTGTGCTGGCGTGCTTTCGAACTGCTAGGTTGGCAGGAGCTGGGACAGAGCAACGGGAGCTCACTCTGCTGTGGGGATTCAAACTGCTGACCTTCTGATCAGCAAGTCCAAGAGGCTCAGTGTTTTGGACCACAGTGCCACCCCTCCTGTGACATTAAGAAGCCCTTTCTACCCTGGCTCATATCTGAGGGATGGGGAACCTGGGGCCAGCCACATGTTGCTAGGAAGAAGAAGAAGAGTTTTGGATTTGATATCCCACTTTATCACTACCCGAAGGAGTCTCAAAGCGGCTAACATTCTCCTTTCCCTTCCTCCCCCACAACAAACACTCTGTGAGGTGAGTGGGGCTGAGAGACTTCAGAGAAGTGTGACTAGACCAAGGTCACCCAGCAGCTGCATGTGGAGGAGCGGAGACACGAACCCGGTTCCCCAGATTACGAGTCTACTGCTCTTAACCACTACACCATACTGGCTCTCAGGAGCAACATCCCAGGAGCAACATCCCAGCCTACTGGCTAGGACTTGGTAATCTATCGATGTCCGGTGTGCCACAGGTTGCCCACGCCTTTCCAAGCCAATGGTGGACACCATCCCTAACATCTGGCCAAAAGAAACAGCCTCTCATCTCCCAGTGCAGTTTTCGGTCATTAGCACACACAGCTTAATAGGACACTGATAGACCAACCCTCCGCCAGTTTGCCACAAGCTTAGCTGATCCATTACGAAGCATTCTGCGACTCTCCTCCCTTGGCCAGACTGCAGCGTCTGTGGCTGCAGCTCGCTCGCCTGTTAGCCACGGAACGTTTGCCAGCTCCAAACAACGCTTGCGTCTCTGCGGCGTTAGCTTTCTGATCGTTTTGTGCACCGCGCTCCGGCCTCCCACAGCAGGAGGATTGTTTGCTCGCTTCCTCCTCCCACAGCCCAAGGAAGAGACGCTCTTTTCTCTACCCAGACAGAAGAGCCTTTCTGCAGCCTCCCGAAGAGCCACCGGCAATTTCGCCACAGCTGCACTGCACACAGGAGAGCCCTTTACGCAACTCGACAAAAGCAGGCGAGAGGTGCCGTGCCAAGGGAAGGCTCTGGCCGTGCCAATCGCGAGGCTGCGAAGTTAATAAATGCAAAAGCTGGAGTCGAGGCAGAGGAAAGAAGAAGCCCTGGTAGTTTGGATGAGCCTTCTCTCAAAACAAAACAAAAATGGGGACATTTATTCTACACATCATGGCCAAAGCATTGCATCTTCTTCTGTTCCTCCTCTGTAGCATCAAGACTGAAGCACAACATTCCCCCTTCTCTGGCATATGGAAAACCACAAAGAAATGGTTTTTTTTTTGGGGGGGGGGGAAGGGGATACAAATAAAAGGCAGAAGGCATAAAAGGCAGCCAGGCTGAGCCAGACAACCCCCAGAATCGCTTCCAGGATCCAGCTGCTTCTAAAATGCTGGCAAGAACTCAACGTTCCCTCTTTGCAGGCAAAGAAAGTACGAAAACGGGCCCTTCTCCCCTTACATTCCTTCCAGGGGCGAGGTCTGCCCTCGGATCCGGAGCTTTTCGTGCCTCATTCATTCTTGGCCTCACCCTGAATCTCAGAATTCATACTGTACCTTCTCACAGGTACTCCTAGGCAGGCGATACCAGGAAACAGGACACCAAAAATAAAGTGGCCGCAGAGTGGATAGGAAGGCAGTACTTTAATTACTGCAGGTGAGGGCGGGGGGGGGGAGAGGCAGGGAGGGGTCCTTGAATGAAATTGGAAAGCTCCAACATCATGATTTCCACCCCCACCCAATTTTAGCCAGATCATGTTATCCCCCTATAACCTTTTCAAAAAACTAGGTAAAGCAGGCCAGCCCCACATCATCCAGAGAGGGTTATGAGCGGTGTTAGAGTTGAGGGGGGGGGGGGGATTTTATATAAGGTTTATCCGAGATGGGATTTGAAGCAGGTCTCAACAGCAGAACCTCCTTGTAATGCTGATGCAAACTCTGAGCATATACAAAGAGTCTTTCTCTCACCACCAGTTCATCACAACTGCTCCCCACCACAAAGGGCCTGATGTGTAACTAGGTTTTACTAGACCAGGAGCCAAGCACCAGTGCTTAGCCGAAACATATGAAGTCATACGAAAGAGAGATTTCGCCCTTACCGCATTTGGGATTAAGGGAAAGGGTTTTCCAGAGAACAGCACAGGCCTGAGCCTTGGGGTAAAATTATAATAATCCCAAGAACACAAGGAAGGAGAATGCTGGAAAACACTGCAGGAGTGTTGACGGCAATTTCTGGAGCCAAGAGAAAAAGGGAACCTGATAATCCTTTGTGGAAGTCAGTGGGGGGGGGGGGGATTAAAGCCTGACGGTGGTTTAACTCAGAGTGTTTCCCAAACTTGGGTGCCCAGCTGTTTTCGGACTACAACTCCCATCATCCCTAGCCAGCAAGGATGATGGGAGTTGTAGTCCAAAAACAGCAGGAGACCTAAGTTTGGGAAACACTGGTTAAACTAATGCTCCAAGTTAAAACTATAAGGGAGGAAAGTACCCATCTGAACGCATGCGAAGCACAAAATTTCCAAACCAGGCAGGTGTAGCCAGGAAAGAAAGCTCTTCCAAGCAAAGTTTGGAATGGTCAAGGAAAACAAGGAAACAAACAAATACTGTATTTTTTGCTCTATAAAACTCACTTTTCCCCTCCTAAAAAGTAAGGGGAAATGTGTGTGCGTCTTATGGAGCGAATGCAGGCTGCGCAGCTATCCCAGAAGCCAGAACAGCAAGAGGGATTGCTGCTTTCACTGCGCAGCGATCCCTCTTGCTGTTCTGGCTTCTGAGATTCAGAATATTTTTTTTCTTGTTTTCCTCCTCCAAAAACTAGGTGCGTCTTGTGGTCTGGTGCGTCTTATAGAGCGAAAAATACGGTAAACTGTCCCTTGTATGGAAGTGGTGCTAAAACTCCTGGAATCATTCAGAGGGCACATTCATTTGGGTAAACAGGAATATGTCGCAAAAACCCTCAACTGGGACAGGCAAAATTCACCCCAGTTATCAGTTCCAGAGCGCTCCCTGCCCCCACCCAAGTTTCTGCTCCGCACTCACCTGATGTGTCCCACATGTTGAGTTCGATGCGCTGCTTTTCGATCTCAAAACTGGCCGTGTAGTTCTCAAACACCGTGGGGACATAGTTCTGCAAGGGGGGGGACAGCGGAGACAACAGAACGCATGAAACCACAGAATTTCATGCCATGCCGCCGACTGGGAGAAACACCCCCCCCCCCACTGCAAGCACCCCCAACCCAGATCTCACACGCCTGGGTCCCTGACACACTCGCGGCCAGACCCCACAACCCCAAGAGCAATGCTCCGTTTCTGAAAGCAAACATTTACGGTGCACGCCTCTGCCTCTGGAAGACTTTCGTCCTAATTTGTGGTTCGTGTGGGATCCTGGCCATATTCCAGTAAAAGCAAAAGAGAGGTCCTCCCTGGTTGCTTAGAGGAAGTTCTGTTTCAGGACTCAGCCAAGGCACTGAGCAGAGGCCAACTTTGTGCAAGGACAAAATTTGGTGCCCCCCGCAAAGAAGAATATTTCTTATTTTCACAATAATTCCTTTTGGTAGAGTTGCTTTCTTACGTAGCTACTTAGTAGCTACCTGTATATTATTATTATTATTATTATTATTATTATTATTATTATTATTATTATTATGGCCCTCAGCTAGAGGGAACCAGATGCTCTGCCCTAAATCCAGCCGCCCCACAAAGGGAAGGCAGGCAGGCAGGTTGTTCCGGGTTTCTGACATTCCGCCTGATGTCCCAGCGGTTCCTCAGTTCCATAGTTTCCCTACAGAACCCTAAATCTCCCTCACAGCTTTTCCTGAACCCGACTGCTCACTTGAACCTCCTCCATCTTCTTCACCCCTCTCAAAATTGTCCCCCCACCCACCCACCCAAACTCTCTAACCTAACCTGCTAAGTCAGTCTAACCGAAAAAGAGGGTTTTTGTGGCACCTTGGAAGATGAAGGAATCGATTATGGCAGAAAGGGGGAAGCGCCTTGAACCGCCCCCCTGTGCGGAGAGTCCCTTCTAGGTCCCTTCAGCCCCCCCCCCAAAAAACCCCTATTTTACACCCCACATGACACACTCAAACCCTTGCAATTTGACCCTCCCCTTCCAGAATATTTCAGTTCTCTGTGTTTTGCCTCTTCCTGCTCCCATCTCGCCCCTGGCTCTCCCAACAGGTGACACCAGCCGTATCCCTTCCTAAGACCCCCCCCCCCCAAAATCCCGCAGTCTCCGGCCACATCCGAGGGGACACCCTACCCAGTGGGCACCGTCTAAAAACACGGGCTCTCCTCCGCCCTCTCGGGACGACGCTGCCGTCGAGGATCCAAGACCTGGGACCTCCCGCAAGCGCAAAGCGGGCGCTAACCCCCTTCGACGTCCTGAGACCGGCCGGCCGCCCCCTCGGAGGAACCGGAGACCCCGCTGGCCAACCGGCAGCCCTGCTCGGCTTGCCTGGACGCCGCTCTCCGGCTGCATCTCCCGAGCCCCCCACCCACAACACCCACCCACCCACCGCGACCGTCGGGGGTCCCTTCCTTCCCCTCCGGCTTCCCCGCCCCGTCGGATGGGGCTCCCTCTGCGGGAGGCTGCCATTCCCCCCCCCCACGCCCCGTACCTCGGGGTAGGTGTCCTTGGCGAAGACGTGGAGCAGCGCCGTCTTGCCGCACTGGCTGTCGCCCACCACCACGATCTTGCAGCGGGCCAGCTGGCTCTCCATGGCGCCTTCCGAGGCAAGACGGCGCGGGCCGCCGCTCAGTCCCCGCGCCGGGAAAAGAGCAGGAGCAACATCGCCGCCGCCGCCTCCGCCCGCCTCTCCGCGCTGGCAGACAGGCTCCTGCCGCGGCTCCCCGGCTCCCGATGCCGCACCCCCTGCTCCGCCCTCCCGAGCCCCCGTCTCGCCGCCGGCCCCCTCGCGGCGCTCCTACCCTCCCGTCGCCAGCAGGCGGCGCCCTGGAGCAGGCGTCCCCCAGAGCAGCCTCGCCGGCGCGTCCGGAGGGTCCCTTTGGCTGATGCGCAACCGGGGGAGCGGGTTTAGCTCTCTCCCACCCACCCCCGGGATGCCAATATTTTATTCCAGTATTTTATAATATTGGAATAAAATATAATAAAATAAAATATTGGGGGTGGCGGACCCCAAGCAGTTGATCACAAAACGCACTGTTTGAATGGCAATCTCCATCAATGGGGGGAGGCGGACCCTCAAATATTTTATGGGGGGCGCTGATGAGTTGCTCCTATCTCTCCGCGCGACCCCCCCCCAAAAAAAAAACTCCATCCGCCTCCATGCATCTCGGATATGAGGCTTCTTCGACAGCCCCCCTTTAGGAATTATCCCGCAGAGGCTTACGTCCAAGGTGCAGAACCGCGACCGACCCCCCCCCCCAAAAAAAAACGCCATGCCCCCTCTTTTTTTAAAAAGCCCCCCGCTTGATCATGGAAAGAAGAAGGGGGGAAACTTGCAGGGTCCTTTCCTTTCCGTCTTTTTGCCCCCAGTATCTCCCTCTTCGGGGCCACCACGTGGGGAAAAGAAAAAATGCAGTTGCTTTGACGGGCAAACGCAGATCAGTTTCTTGCTCCCCAGCATTTGTGGGGGTTTATTGCTAAACCCCACTTTAAAAATAAAAAAATCCTGTTGTTTTACCGCCCCCCCCCCGAAATAAGTGCTCTCTCTCTCTCTCTCTCAACGTGCTTCCTTTTCCCCCAAGAAATGAGAAATTAAGATGCAAAGTAGGTTTCCCCCCCCTTTTCCCTAGTACCGAATTTGGGTGGAGGTGGAGTGTTTTTAAAAAGGGGGGGAGATGCCACTCCCAAGACAGAGATGCCGTAATGATGCAGAGAGAGAGAAATTCTCAAAACATTTGCAGAAAGATAAGAGCAGCACACGCGCTTGGTTCCCGGTCGGCGGCGTCATCGCTTCTTTCCTCCTTCGGCCACCGGGGGGCGCCGTTCTTCCCCCAAGCGTGGAGCGAAGGAGGAGGGGGAGGGAACGGTTCTAATTAACGCAACTAATCATGAGAGCTGGGCGAGCCTAAAAATATTTAATTATCCTATATATTGTGCTCGCTCTGCAGGCCTTCGGCCCCCGCAGAAAATGTTACCCTTCTTTTTTGATTGGGATTAATTTAGAGCATTAGCTGAAAATTCACAACCCCTTTTGCTGTCATTAGCACTCAAAGACTGCTCTTGGTGGGGAAAACAAGACACTACCTTGACAGCATCTTAAAAAGCAGAGACATCCCCTTGCCAACAAAGGTCCGTATAGTTAAAGCTATGGTTTTCCCAGTAGTGATGTATGGAAGTGAGAGCTGGACCATAAAGAAGGCTGATCGCCAAAGAAGGGATGCTTTTGAATTATGGTGCTGGAGGAGACTCTTGAGAGTCCCATGGACTGCAAGAAGATCAAACACATCCATTCTTAAGGAAATCATCTCCGAGTGCTCACTGGAAGGACAGATCCTGAAGCTGAGGCTCCAAGACTTTGGCCACCTCATGAGAAGAGAAGACTCCCTGGAAAAGACCCTGATGTTGGGAAAGATGGAGGGCACAAGGAGAAGGGGACGACAGAGGACGAGATGGTTGGACAGTGTTCTCGAAGCTACCAGCATGAGTCTGACCAAACTGCGGGAGGCAGTGGAAGACAGGAGTGCCTGGCGTGCTCTGGTCCAGGGGGTCACAAAGAGTCGGACACGACTAAACGACTAAACAACAACAATAGGTATAGGAAACATGATGGTTGGTGCTCTGCTCTCCAATCGCTCTGCTTCAAATGGTAATGGTAGACTGCCGAGGGCACCTGTATCTCAAAGGAGGCTGCCCGCTGTGTCTCTGCATGAGTCGCTGCTCTGGTTGACCTCTTCCTCTTCTGCCAGGAGGAGGTGGGTAGTTTTAATGCGTTGCTCATGACGCTGGGCACGGTCAAAGAACGCAGTGCAGAATTGCCAGCCCTCAGAAGAAACTGCCCAGTGCCTCTCTGAACGAGTAACTGTTCTAGCATCGGTTGGGTTGGGGGGTCTGCCTCGGCTCTCAGAAAGGTGGGCAAAACAGCTAGCTAGAGGAGAGATCTTTAAAAATGGCTACCGATATTTTGGTAGTACTCAGGTTCCTGGGGTGGAGTGCTAGGGGAGGGGTAGTCCCTTGGTGGAGGACACATCCTGCTCCTTCTGGGGAGCTTTATATTATTATTATTATTATTATTATTATTATTATTATTATTATTATTATTATTAATACCCCGCCCATCTGGCTGGGACACGAGTGGAGCTGTGGGTTAAACCACAGAGCCTAGGACTTGCCGATCAGAAGGTCGGCGGTTCAAATCCCCACGACGGGGTGAGCTCCCATTGCTCGGTCGCTGCTCCTGCCAACCTAGCAGTTCAAAAGCACGTCAAAGTGCAAGTAGATAAATAGGTACCGCTCCGGCAGGAAGATAAACGGCGTTTCCGTGCGCTGCTCTGGTTCGCCAGAAGCGGCTTAGTCACATGACCCGGAAGCTGTACGCCGGCTCCCTCGGCCAGTAAAGCGAGATGAGCGCCACAACCCCAGAGTCGGTCACGACTGGACTTAATGGATCTTTACCCTTACATCTGGCTGGGTTTCCCCAGCCACTCTGGGTGGCTTCCAACAAAATATTAAAATACCGTAATACATCAAACATTAAAAGCTTCTCTAAACAGGGCTGCCTTCAGATGCCTTCTAAAAGTCTGGTAGTTGTTGTTCTCTTTGACATCTGGTGGGAGGGTGTTCCACATGGCGGGCGCCACTACCAAGAAGGCCCCCTGCCTGGTTCCCTATAACTTGGCTTCTCGCAGTGAGGGGACCGCCAGAAGGCCCTCAGCGCTGGACCTCAGTGTCCGGGCAGAACGATGGGGGTGGAGACGCTCCTTCAGGTGTACTTTGTCCACCTTTGGTCCCTGCCCTGTACTCAGCTCTCACCTGCGTCTCCTGGAAGCTGTCAGCATATGACAGCGGCCACACCCTGGGAACAGCTTTGACTTCTCAACTTAACCTGCCCCATAGAAGTCAAAAAGGGGGCCATGTCCCAGCAGAGTCAAGCCTAGATGTCTGCCAGAACTGGCCTCCTTTCAGTGCTTTGTAATGGTGATCATTAAGGAAGTGCAGCGTTTGCTGCTAATCACCCTCTTTAAAAGCACTCTAAGTGCAGCCGGATGCATTATGGTCGCAAATAACTGCTTTAAAAAAAAAAATCTAGTGCCAAAGAGCTATTCCTACTGGGATACGTGGAGAAGGAAGGGGGGATGGTAGGGGTGTTCCTGTCCCCATGCAGAGAGTTTTGTTTTTCCAACACTTTTAAATTCCCAGCATGCCTCGCTGCTACGCACCGGTTGGACGCAGAGGAACGGTGGGAGGAACCAGCTAGGGAACCCCCAAAGGAAGAAGGCTCAGATCCTGGGGAGTTGTGGTCCGAGGGAGAAGCAGTGTCAGAAGCGGGTAACAGGGCTAAGTGAGCTGGGAGAATCTGTGGCAGAGAGTAGTTGAGAATCAGAGGCAGAAGCAGAAGGAGGAGAGGAGGGAGGCCGAGAGGCATACAGAAGTCAGGCTGGTGAAGAATCATGGGGGTCTCTGTCTGTTACTGTGACAAGCTCCCATCTCCCCTGGTCTCCTGGACCAGAAGAGGCATAAAAAGGGCAGAGGAGAGGTTGGCTTCATACAGGCACAGTCTCCGATTGCTTGGGATAAACCCTGGAGAGGAAGGAACCTCGGCAGCTGTGGGGAGGCAGGGACCTGTCAGGAGCTCGTCCTACACTCCAGTAGGACCCTGGCAGAGACACATGCCCGACTGGCATGTTCTTGCCCTCCTGGTCGATCGTTCAGGAGCTTCAAAAGCTTTCTTCAGCCCGAGCATCACAGCGACCAATGCCAACCGACACCGGCACACTTAGGGATCCGCAGTGTCTTCACCGTTCACGTGACAGCAACTCAGCATTTTGGCTAATCTACTTTATTTACATATAAACACACATGGAGCACTGCAACATGGCTCTCTCTCTCTCTCTCTAGCATCAGACAGCAAAGAGAAAAAGAACAAAGGGCAATAGTCCCACTTCAGGAAACACAGTAATACAAAGATCCTGTCTTCATCACTTCCCTGTATAGGGAAGTTATTATATGTTTGATGTTTTGTTATGTTTTTATATAGGTTGGAAGATGGCCAGGGTGGCTGTAGCAACCCAGTCAGATGGGTGGGGTATAAATTTTTATTACAGTGGTACCTCGAGTTACATACGCGTCAGGTTACAGACTCCGCTAACCCAGAAATAGTACCTCAGGTTAAGTACTTTGCTTCAGGATGAGAACAGAAATCGTGTGGCGGCAGTGGGAGGCCCCATTAGCTAAAGTGGTACCTCAGGTTAAGAACAGTTTCAGGTTAAGAACGGACCTCCAGAACGAATTAAGTTCTTAACCCGAGGTACCACTGTATTATTATTATGGAATAGGGTGTCGCTTTTCATCTGAGAAATGTCGGAGGGTATGCATATCCAACCAAAGATCACAGGGTGGTTTACAATATGAAACCACAAAATACATGTCATAATAACAAACCGAAACCTGCCCAACTCAGTATAACAGGCCACAGATATATTTTATTATAATTTATTAAATTCATTAAAGTATGGGCCTTTGCCTCTGGGCAGTAGCAATTATAAGCACATGTGTTTTTGAGTATTTTCTGAAGATTCTTCCCCACAGCCTTTCACCTCTGCAGCTAGGAAGGCAGACAAAAAAGGTAAAGGGACCCCTGACCATTAGGTCCAGTCGTGGATGACTCTGGGGTTATGTGCTCATCTTGCTCTATAGGCTGAGGGAGCCAGCGTTTGTCTGCAGACAGCTTCCGGGTCATGTGGCCAGCATGACTAAGCCGCTTCTGGCGAACCAGAGCAGCACATGGAAACATTGTTTACCTTCCCGCCAGAGTGGTACCTATTTATCTACTTGCACTTTGACATGCTTTCGAACAGCTAGGTGAGCAGGAGCTGGGACTCACCCCGTCGCAGGGATTTGAACCGCCGACCTTCTGATCAGCAAGCCCTAGGCTCTGTGGTTTACACCACAGCACCACCCGCGTCCCAGAAAGGCAGACTACCTGCTCTGAAAAAGGCACAACCAATTTACAAGATGAGAGGGGCTGGGTTCATAGCTCAGATGCAGTGGCAAGCCTTGGGAACTCGAGCAATGAGCATAGGCTAATGCATTTCTACTCCTCGGGGTCAGAGGTCCTCACAACCTGCGCAGAACTGCAGGCAGGATGGAGGCACCTGTGTCAGCCTTAGACACGTTTCCACTTAAAGACAGATCTCAGTTTCTCTCTCTCTCCTCTGGAAGCTGCCGCTCCATGTCAAGAGGGATGAATCGTGTCAGCCTTGCCACTCTAATGTCCTAAAAATGTCTATCTGTGACTCCTCGCCATTTCAATTAGCCGAGTTATTTATTTATTTATTTATTGGAACAGAGCTCTCAGCTAATATCCGGCAGCCTGAGTCATGGAGCTAAAGACAAGAGAACTGCAAAGATTTACTGTAATGGGAAATTTTAATTTGTCAAGAATGGGACAAAATATAAGAGAGAGCGAGAGCGAGAGCGAGAGCGAGAGAGAGAGAGAGAGAGAGAGACGCAGTGGAGATTAAAACATTGTTGGCAGCGTCACTGAGACATTTATTAATGGATGAGCAGTTGAGTCTAGTTTCTTATTTCTCCAAGCAGGTTCATCTTTCATGAATAAATGTTAGCGTTTTCCCAACTGGAAGCAGAGACATCTCCTGGCATTGGTCCCCATGCAAACGGCCCCTGCAAAATTTATCACCAGTGCAAAGTGAGATAAAGATGTGCAGATTTGCTCAACGAAACTACAGCTGTGCCCCAGATAGAAAAATCCAAATTGCAGGTTATAGCACATGTACATGAGGACAGACGATTGTCACCATCCACAGAAATATTCTTGATGTCTTTGTAGCTTTGGCTAGAGTGCCTCTAATCATGCGTATGTGTCTAAACGTGGGCATGTTGCATAACTCAGTCATTAGAACATGCAGTTCTTAATCTCATGTTCATGGGTTAGAACCCCATGTTGGGCAAAAGATGTCTGCATTTCAGGGGCATAGCTGTCAACCGTCCCTTATTTGGCGGGAAAGTCCCTTATCCCAGCGCCGTGTCCCACTGCTGTCCCTTATTGATGATGTCACTTAAATTTCCCGGGTTTCAAAGGAAGCAGCTCCTCTCCCTCCCTCCCTGCCGGCCAGGGAGGAGGGAGGCTCCAACTGGGTTGCTTGGCTGCGTTGCTCACCCAATAAGGAGTCTAAGAACGACTGGGGGGTGGAGCTTGCATGCCTTGTGCTGATCAAATCGGCCACGTTGCCTGGGGACTCGCCTTTGCTCAGCGCTTCCCAGCGGAGAGGTGATGGTGGTTTTCCTTGCTACATCCCCTTTGCCAGGTTGCTGCGCTGTGGGAACCACCGCCTGAGGCTTCGTTTGGCTGCTGGCTGGTCTTTCTGCCTTTGCCTTGGAGGGGCTCAGAAGTTGAACATACCTGTGCTCGCAAAATCCCTTATTTTGGCTGCTGATCCCTTATTTTCGAGGCTGCTGGTCCCTTATTTTCAAATCTGTAAGTTGATAGCTATGTTCAGGGGGTTGGACTAGATGACCCTCGCAGTCAAGGCCTCGTAGGACGCCTCTACTGCCATCACCTCCTGTCAGTGCCATGAGTCCCCGCAGGCCGCTGCCACGAGGACTCGCAGGCCCCACCACCGTTTCTGCTGCCAAATCCTGTTGCCACTGCTAGGCCTCACAGGCCAATGCCATGACTGCTGCCTCTTCCCATCACCACCACAAGGCCTCACAGCCCACTGCCATCACTGCCACCACTTTCCGTCACCACCATGAGGTCTCGCAGCCGCCACCGCTACTGCTGCCACCTCCCATCACTGCTGTGAGTCCTTGCAGTCAACTGCCGCTACTGCCATCACTCTCTATCACCGCTGAAAGGCCTCGCAGGCCACCACTGTTTTGTCATCGCGGCAAGGCCTTGCAGGCTGCTGCCATACTGACGGCACCTCCTGAAGCCTTGCAGGGTGCTATTACTGCCGTTACTGTTACGTACTGAAGTTCTCACCCTGGGCCAGCAGGGGGAGACTGTAGATAGTTTTCACTCAGGTCCACATATGCAAATAAGGAATTGAAAGAGACGTTCAGTGATTGGATAGTTACAGAAAGTTGTTACTGTTGCCTTGTAGTGGAGCTCTATATAAGCAGGTTGGCTGAACCCTTCAGTTCAGTTCTCTTCTGGGCCTGTGAATAAATAAGAGCTGTTTGAAGAATTGCTGTGTTGTCTGATATGTTCACCCACAACTTAACAGTTAATCCCTGTCATGGCCGTGAGGCCTCGCAGCCCACCGCCACTGCTGTCACTCCGTCACCGCCTTGCAGGCTGCCGCCGTTACTGCCAACACTTTCCATCACTGCCATGTGGCCTCACAAGCTACCACCGCTATTGCCGCCACCTCCCGTCGCTGCTGCAAAGCCACGCACTCTGCCGCTGCCACCGTTACTCACTGTTGTGAGATTTTGCAGGCTGCCGCCATTACTGCCGCCACCTCTCGTTGCAGCCACAAGGCCTCGCAGGCCACCACTGCTACTGCCGCCACCTCCCGTCACTGCAGTGAGTGACAGGTCGCTGCTGATACTGCCATCACTCTCTATCACCGCCACAAGGCCTCGCAGGCTGCCACCGCAACTGCCGCCAGCTCCTGTCACTGCTGCGAGTCTTTGCAAGTCGCCACTGATTTTTCCGCCGCCACAACGCCTAGCAGGCTGCCGCTGCCCCCCTCCCATCACCACCACAAAGACTCTCAGGCTACCGCTGATTGAGCCGCCACCGCAAGTCCTTGCAGGTTGTCGTGGTTGTTGCCCCTACAGCCGACACATACAGTGGTACCTCTCGTTGTGAACGGGATCCGTTCCAGAGGCCCGTTCGCAACTTGAATAGGATGCATCCCTCAGCTGCACATCTGCGCACACGCAGGTTGCAATTCGCTGCTTCTGCGCATGACGTCATTTTGCGCGTCTGCGCATGTACAAGTGGCGAAACCCGGAAGTAACCTCTTCCGGTACTTCCAGGTCGCCGCGGGACGCAACCTGAAAAAACGTATCATGAAGCAAACGTAACATGACGTATGACTGTACTGTGATCATGGCAAGCTGTTTCTGCCACTGCTGCTTCTGCCTCCATCATTCCTGCTGGCAGCCTGGCAGTCCCAGATTATTTGTATTCACAATGTCTCATCATCGTACTTTGGATTCCCCTGAATACCACTGTTAGATAGCCAAGCCCCAAACCGAAAGTCCGTGTTGGGATGCTTTTTGGCTTGCCTGCTGATGAAACCGAGTGTGTGATGTTTGATAATGTTGTCATGTAACCATTTTAGACCCCTAAGTATACTAGTAGTCATCAGGACATTGTCCTGTTCGCCACTGTATACAGTAGTTCCGTCCTCATTTCAGACATTGTGGTAGATTGCAATGTTCAGCTGGTGACAACATTGCAGCGTTTAGCAGGTGATAGTGTGAGGTTTAGTTGCTGATAACATTGCAGTGCTTAGTTGGGGAGTTATCGCGATGTTGAAAACCAGATATTGCCTAGCTTTTACACACAGGGCTGGATTTAGGTTTGATGAGGCCCTAAGCTACTGAAGGGGACGCGGGTGGCGCTGTGGGTTAAACCACAGAGCCTAGAGCTTGCCGATCAGAAGGTCAGCAGTTCGAATCCCTGTGACGGGGTGAGCTCTGGTTGCTCTGTCCCTGCTCCTGCCCACCTAGCAGTTCAAAAGCATGTCAAAGTGCAAGTAGATAAATACCGGTAGGTACTGCTCCGGCGGGAAGGTAAACGGTGTTTCCATGCGCTGCTCTGGTTCGCCAGAAGCGGCTTAGTCATGCTGGCCACATGACCCGGAAGCTGTACACCGGCTCCCTTGGCCAATAGAGTGAGATGAGCGCCGCAACCCCAGAGTCGGTCACAACTGGACCTAATGGTCAGGGGTCCCCTAAGCTACTGAAGGTAATGGGGCCCTTTATATGTCCAGCTGTCCTTTGTCAACAACAAATTGTCGCTGTTTTTTTGTGTTGAATATATGCTATACGGCAATTTATGGAGCCATTTGCACATAACAAAATATGTATTTTATCAATGTAATTGTTGAACTTATCTTATATTTTGGAAATGTACATCCAGTTTTTTCCCCTTTAATTTTTTTGAGGGCCCCCCAAGAGAGTGGGGCCTTAAGCTATAGCTCGTTTAGCTTATACGTAAATTCGGCACTGCTTACACACGTGGTGATTCGCGATATATTGTCAGCTCAAATATTATGAAACAATTATAATGTGAACTTCAATCCGGTTTTGGACCATAAATGAATATATCGGCCAGCCCTAGCGTGAGCTAGCTGAAATTGAGTAGGTTAAGTAGCTCTCTGTGTTCAGCAACAATGAAATCCAGTGGGCTGCTTCAGGGGACACACGAGGCCCCAACAGCCAGTCCTTTTTATTTGCAGTATTTCGTTTTGCAGGCTGGCAATGTTTGGTCACTTCCTTGTTAAGGCTGAATTTCCTCGAGTCATTTCGCAAAGTTCCCTGTTTCACCAGAAGAGGGCAGGCCATCCCAGAAGCCGGGAGAAAACAGTTACCAGCTGCAGCCACAAGAGGGCGAAGCTGCGGTTTCCTCCAGATCCGAGTTTGAGCCAAGAGCTGCTTCTTCGGTCATGCAAATTATATAGTGTGTTGTTTTTAATTACCGGTTGGGGAATAACTGCAATTCATAACGTAGTGCCATAGATAGATATTGAGATATAAGATTGCACAATTGAGAAAATAAAAGAAAAAAAAAAACCCTTAATGCAAAAAAGGAGAACATTTCAAAACATTTCGTTCCCAGTTCTGCTTGTTTTTCAACTCCTTACCTTAATTTACGGTATACCTTCTGGAATTAATTAATATTTATTTCCCAGAGCATTGTTGTATATTCCCCCCTTTATTATGGTTTAAAAAAACCAAACAAACCCCCCAAAACCCCACCCTCTTTCCTCTCTTCCTGCTTCAAATTTCTTATTAAGCCTTAAGTTCAAATTTATTAAATGCCTCTGAAAAAGCTTTTTGGGGTTTTTCATACAGTCATGCTTTGGGGGGGGAGAGAGAAATTAAGGGGTGCTCCACTCACTGAAGGGCCGTCTTGCTTAAAGAGAAAGCACCCTCTGAAATGAGGGCAGGTGGGCCTTGAATCTGACTGTCAAGACGTAGCACCTGGACAACAGATAGGCACACAGGTAACCATTTAAATTTACAATTTACAGTAGAATCACAGAACCATAGAATTGTAGAATTGAAGGGGACCCTAGTCCAACCCCCTGCAATGCAGGAATCTCAGCTAAAGCCTCCATGACAGATGGCCATCCCACCTCTGCTTAAAAACCTCCAATGAAAGAGAGTCCACCACCTCTTGTGGGAGTCTGTTCCACCGTCTAACTGCTCTTACTGCCA
Source organism: Podarcis muralis (assembly GCF_964188315.1). NCBI lineage: Eukaryota > Metazoa > Chordata > Lepidosauria > Squamata > Lacertidae > Podarcis > Podarcis muralis. The sequence goes on from NC_135667.1 coordinate 46,379,133, forward strand.
GGAAGTTCTTCCTGATGTTTCATCGGAATCTCCTTTCTTGGAGCTTCAAGCCCTTAGTTCGAGTCCTGCCCTCCAGAGGAGGAGAAAACAAGCTTGCTCCATCCTCCATGGGACAGCCCTTGAGATATTTGGAGAGCGCTATCCCATCTCCTCTCACTCTCCTCTTTTCCAGGCTAAGCATACCCAGCTCCTTCAACCATTCTTCATATGGCTTGGTGGTTGTTGATTAAATTTGTTAATGGTTATTATTGTTGTGGTTGTTCATTAAATTTGTATACTGCCCTATACAAGGTCTCAGGGTGGTCCACAACGTCAAAATAAAATATAAAAACTCAAAATACTTAATAAAAATAAGAACAAGAACAACCCCATAATAATAAACAATTGTTGTTGTTTAGTCGTTTAGTCGTGTCCAACTCTTCGTGACCCCATGGACCAGAGCACGCCAGGCACTCCTGTCTTTCACTGCCTCCCACAGTTTGGTCAAGCTCATGTTTGCAGCTTCGACAACACTGTCTCACCATCTCATCCTCTGTCGTTCCCTTCTCCTTGTGCCCTCAATCTTACCCAACATCAGGGTCTTTTCTTCTCTTCTCAAGAGGTGGACAAAGTATTGGAGCCTCAGCTTCACGATCTGTCCTTCCAGTGAGCACTCAGGGCTGATTAACTTAAGAATGGATCGGTTTGATCTTCTTGCAGTCCATGGGACTCTCAAGAGTCTCCTCCAGCACCATAATCCAAAAGCATCAATTCTTCGCCATTCAGCCTTCTTTATGGTCCAGCTCTCACTTCCATACATCACTACTAGGAAAAGCATAGCTTTAACTATATGGAGCTTTGTTGGCAAGGTGATGTCTCTGCTTTTTAAGATGTTGTCTAGGTTTGCCATTGCCTTTCTCCCAAGGAGCAGGCGTCTTTTAATTTCGTGACTGCTGTCACCTTCTGCAGTGATCATGGAGCCCAAGAAAATAAAATCTCTCACTGCCTCCATTTCTTCCCCTTCTATTTGCCAGGAGGTGATGGGACCAGTGGCCATGATCTTCGTTTTTTTGATGTTGAGCTTCAGACCATATTTTGCGCTCTCCTCTTTCACCCTCATTAAAAGGTTCTTTAATTCCTCCTCACTTTCTGCCATCAAGGTTGTGTCATCTGCATATCTGAGGTTGTTGATATTTCTTCCGGCAATCTTAATTCCAGCTTGGGATTCACCCAGTCCAGCCTTTCGCATGATGAATTCTGCATATAAGTTAAATAAGCAGGGAGACAAAATGCAGCCTTGCCGTACTCCTTTCCCAGTTTTGAACCAATCAGTTATTCCATATCCAGTTCTAACTGCGGCTTCTTGTCCCACATAGAGATTTCTCAGGAGACAGATGAGGTGATCAGGCACTCCCGTTTCTTTAAAAACTTGCCATAGTTTGCTGTGGTCGACACAGTCAAAGGCTTTTGCATAGTCAATGAAGCAGAAGTAGATGTCTTTCTGGAACTCTCTAGCTTTCTCCATAATCCAGCGCATGTTTGCAATTTGGTCTTTTTTAAAGCAAACCATGTCGTTTCCCCCCTCCACGATGCATTGCCTATTCCCTATTCCCCCCCCCCCGTCCCCCGTCCCCGGTGATGCATAAGCAATGGCACAACTAAAATGGAAATGTTCCACCTTGACAGCACCCCTGCTGCTCTGCTGTACGGTCCAGGCGCCCTGCCGGGTTGCCTAGCTGTTCCTGATGCTGTCGGATCAAAGCGTCCGCTTTGCCTCAGGTGTTTCTTTGTCGCTGGATGCTGCTAGGTAGGGGTCCTTCTCCCACCCCCTCATTCAGTCTGACCTCAGCTGCCCCCAGGATGAGACCCTGGCTATGGGCACACTGGCCCTTTAAAGAACGTTCAAGCACATTCTTTCCCTTCAAAGAATTCTGGCCCATATCTCTAATATAAACCCAGAGATATGGGCCAGAAAGGGGTTTCTATTAGGAATAAGGTTTGCTTGCATTTCTTAAAAAGAAGAGTTTATGAGACAGGGTTTCTTTTTCTTTTCTATTTTCTCTTTTTACCTTTCCTCTTCTTTATTTTTGTTCTTTTTCTTTCTCCTAATTTTATTTTTATCTTTCACTCTTCAGTACATGTTAGTCTTGTCGTAGGTTAAGTCAATGTAACTTGTTTGTTTTACCCCCCGTTGTACAATTGTTTTCTTTTTTGTATGTACGGCAAGGCTGTATATTGTCTCCCTGCTAATTTAACTTATATGCAGAATTCATCATGCAAAAGGCCGGGCTGGATGAATCCCAAGCCGGAATTAAGATTGCCGGAAGAAATATCAACAACCTCAGATATGCAGATGACACAACCTTGATGGCAGAAAGTGAGGAGGAATTAAAGAACCTTTCAATGAGGGTGAAGGAGGAGAGGGCAAAATATGGTCTGAAGCTCAACATCAAAAAAACCAAGATCATGGCCACTGGTCCCATCAACTCCTGGCAAATAGAAGGGGAAGAAATGGAGGCAGTGAGCGATTTTACTTTCTTGGGGTCCATGATCACTGCAGATGGTGACAGCAGCCACGAGATTAAAAGACGCCTGCTTCTTGGGAGAAAAGCAATGACAAACCTAGACAGCATCTTAAAAAGCAGAGACATCACCTTGCCAACAAAGGTCCGTATAGTTAAAGCTATGCTTTTCCCAGTAGTGATGTATGAAAGTGAGAGCTGGACTATAAAGAAGGCTGATCGCCGAAGAATTGATGCTTTTGAATTATGGTGCTGGAGGAGACTCTTGAGAGTCCCATGGACTGAAAGAAGATCAAACCTATCCACTCTGAAGGAAATCAGCCCTGAGTGCTCACTGGAAGGACAGATCCTGAAGCCGAGGCTCCAATACTTTGGCCACCTCATGAGAAGAGAAGACTCCCTGGAAAAGACCCTGATGCTGGGAAAGATTGAAGGCACAAGGAGAAGGGGACGACAGAGGACGAGATGGCTGGACAGTGTTCTTGAAGCTACCAGCATGAGTTTGACCAAACTGTGAGAGGCAGTGGAAGAAAGGAGTGCCTGGAGGGCTCTGGTCCATGGGGTCACGAAGAGTCAGTCACAACTAAATGACTAAACAACAACAACATGTATATTGCAAATAAAATTATTTTAAAAGGAAAAAGAATTCTGGCCCTTGTAGTTTAAGGATTGCTGGGAATTCTTAACTCTTTGAATGCCCAGAATTCTTCAAGGCAAAGGAAACACTTTAAGTTTTATTGTCAACACAACTGTAGGCTCTGAACACACCATAAAGCACCTTTAAAGCATGTTTCCCCAGCACCATAGAATCCTGGGAACTGTAGTATGTTAACTGGGTATTATTAAACTATAGTTTCCAAGAATCTTGGTGGGTACTTTAAATGTTTATCAAATGTGCTTTCTTTCAATGTTTAGTGTGGATTTGCCATGAAAGCACTCATGTGCACAAAAACATTTGGGGGGTGGGAATCAGATTTGTGTGACCCATATGCATGTTAAGACAGTGGTACCTTGGTTCTCAAACTTAATCCATTCCGGAAGTCCGTTCCAAAACCAAAGCGTTCCAAAACCAAGGCGCACTTTCCCATAGAAAGTAATGCAAAATGGATTAATCTGTTCCAGACTTTTAAAAACTACCCCTAAACCAGCAATTTAACATGAATTTTACTATCTAATGAGACCCTTGATCCATAAAATGAAAGCAATAAACAATGTACTGCAGTCACACAATCAATCAATCAGTAGCTGAACTGGGTTCCACACAGTCACAAAAACAAAACAAAAAGAGCCGCAAAAGCAAAAACACAAAATAAATAGCAAAAACAGACAGACCTCAGCATAACACTCAAAACAGAAGTGTAGCACTCAAATCGGAAGCGTAACACTCAAAACGGAGCGCTGTTCCTGCGAGATCTTTTCCCTCTCAGTGGAGACTCAGCAACACAGCTGCAAATATAACATTTTAAGAGCACTATAAAAATGTGACACTAGATGGCGATGGTGAGCTTATGGCAAATTCAATATATTTTTCTTTTTATATATATATTAATTTTTATTCATTTTCCAAACTTTAACAAATCGATCCAAATTATTTAAATTTAATACAATTTTTTAAAAAGATAATTAGGTTTCCCGCTCCTGTTACAAACATACGTGCTTCCTGATGTTGCCACTTCATTATTCTTCTTTAATCACCTTCTCATCCTCCTATTAATTTTATTCCATTTTCATAGCTGGACTTTCTTGTTTCCTTGCAATCAGCACCTTTGTTGTTTCCCAACAAATATCCATTTCACGTGTGCAACCCTTCCATGACTCTGTTCCCAGACCTGGTGTGTAGCCATAATTTATTGCCATCGTCCTTTGTCCATTCACATTCCACTCCTTTAACAAATTCAATATATTTTTCAAAACGTTTTTAAAAAGGCATTTTCTCAGTGTTTTTTATATGTGTCTATATTCCAGATTGCATATCTCTCTCTCTCTCTCTCTCTCTCTCTCTCTCTATCTCTCTGCAGGCTTAATATTCTTTTTTTAAAAATACCGTTTATAGAAAAAGTTACACATATTTTGGATGGGATACTTAATTCGGATTTAAAATTGCACAGTAGCTGATCTGCATTAAATCACAGCCCTTCATTTGGACGAAGCCAACCCACGTTTATTTTAAAAGACAACAACATTAACAAAAAGTTTAGTCCATTCGCACGTTGACCTATAATTCAGAACCAAGTCTGACCTCCTAAGTACAGACTTAAATGCCAGGCAATCTCTGTACTTAAAGACTCCTGAGCTCTGCAATAAGGATCAGTTTGCTAGTTGTATACACGACGCCGGTTTTCCTAATAGGTTCACCCATATAGAACCACAAGCTGCTAGAGGAGTCTGTTTTCTGAGCGGCTGTTTACATATGCAATCAGACAATTTCACGGTTTATAAAAATCATCTGCAAACACTGACTTTCTGGATTTCCTCAGCTGATTAGTCACTTCCTCGGCCAATGCTGCGGCCCAATGCTGCTGTTATACACCAGTCTTGTAACCCAAGTGTTGCCTTTTCTTTTTAGGATTAACGCAGAACTCAATATTTTGGTGAGAAAACATTGCACCAGTTCGACTGGTGACTGGGGGCGGCCGCCGAGACCATATAACACCGGTCTTGAAAAACCTGCATTGGCTCCCAGTACGTTTCCGAGCACAATTCAAAGTGTTGGTGCTGACCTTTAAAGCCCTAAACGGCCAGTATACTTGAAGGAGCGTCTCCCCCTCCATTCTTCTGCCCCAACACTGAGGTCCACTGCCAAGGGCCTTCTTGTGGTTCCCTCACTGTGAGAAGCAAAGCTACAGGGAACCAGGCAGATGAGCAGGGTACAAATGTTGTTGTTGTTGTTGTTGTTGTTGTTGTTGTTGTTGTTGTTGTTGTTGTTACTACTACTACTACTTCCCTATAAAGGTAAAGGGACCCCTGAGCATTAGGTCCAGTCGTGGCCAACTCTGGGGTTGCGGCGCTCATCTTGCTTTACTGGCCGAGGGAGCCGGTGTACAGCTGTGGTCATGTGGCCAGCATGACTAAGCCGCTTCTGGCGAACTAGAGCAGCGCACAGAAACGCCATTTACCTTCCCGCCGGAGCGGTACCTATCTATCTACTTGCACTTTGACGTGATTTCGAACTGCCAGGTTGGCAGGAGCAGGGACCGAGCAACGGGAGCTCACTCTGTCGCGGGGATTCAAACCGCCGACCTTCTGATCGGCAAGTCCTAGGCTCTGTGGTTTAACCCACAGCGCCACCCGCGTCCCACAACTTCCCTATAGGGTGTCCCTATTATCATCAGAGAAATGTTGGAGGGTATGGAGTTCCCTGGAACAGCTGTGAGAATGGCAGGTGGACGTTTCTGTGACTAAAGAACAGCAGCAAAGCAAGACACTAGCGGACCACCACCCGCCCGCCCCACCTCCCCTTAACTGCCAAAGAGCAATAACAAGCATCCTTCCTCACATGTCTGGGGTTGGAAAGAAGGGCTTTGGGGTTAGATGCTGCTGTTTGCAAGCAGTCTTGAGCCCTGGCACCTTTTCTTGCAGAAGTTCCCCTTCTCAGTTTACTTACAGTGCAGTCCTGACCCATGTCTACTCAGAGAAGTAAGCCCTATTGAATTCAATGGGGCTTAAAAGGTAAAGGTACCCCTGCCCGTACGGGCCAGTCTTGACAGACTCTAGGGTTGTGTGCTCATCTCACTCTAGAGGCCTGGAGCCAGCGCTGTCCGGAGACACTTCCGGGTCACGTGGCCAGCGTGACAAGCTGCATCTGGCGAGCCAGCGCAGCACACGGTACGACGGGAGCTCACCCCGCTGCGGGGATTCGAACCGCCAGCCATGCGATCGGCAAGTCCTAGGCGCTGAGGTTTTACCCACAGCGCCACCCGCGTCCCGCTTCAATGGGGCTTACTCCTAGGTAAGCTGGGTTAGGTTTGCAGCCTTGTTCTCCAGACAGAATACCACCACTCCCTTCCTGCTCCAAAACTCCTTGCGATCGCACATTCTTGGCTTTAAGGCTGAACCGGATGGGTCAGCAGATTGGTTCTTTTCCACAGCAACCCCACCCTTTGGATGCGTGTTCCCCTTCTTCCACAGTCATGCGGATCCCCAGGCCTCTAAGCTCACGAGGAAACGCCCCTGAAACAGCAGCAGCAGCAGCGCTGAGGCCCTTCTCTGGCAAGCAGCCAAAATCTTGGAATTCGTTCCAGCAGCCTCTGAGTTCCAGCAAGACACTTTGCTTCCATCGCTCCTCCAGATAAGGCGCAGAACCGGAACTCGCCCTGTGCAGGAGAAATGAAAAGGCAATGCTGTCGTTCTCCATGGCTGGGAGGAAAAGAAGAGAGATATCTTAAATGTGCCATTGATTATGCAGGCAAGCAGGGTGGATTTGATTTAAATCAAATCAACTTAAATCACAATTTAAATCACTAGTCAGTAAGACTTGATTTAAATCTTTTTTCACAGAAAGACTCGTTCTTGCTGGTATAATCTTAATACAGTGGTACCTCGGGTTACATACACTTCAGGTTACATACACTTCAGGTTACAGACTCTGCTAACCCAGAAATAGTACCTCAGGTTAAGAACTTTGCTTCAGGATAAGAACAGAAATCTTGCTCCAGCGGCGTGGCGGTAGCAGGAGGCCCCATTAGCTAACGTGGTGCTTCAGGTTAAGAACAGTTTCAGGTTAAGAACGGACCTCCAGAACGAATTAAGTACTTAACCCGAGGTACCACTGTATTTACAACCAGATGAAGGTTTCATTTTTCAGAATAATAAATTTTGAGAGTAGTTTTTACAGTTACGTATATCACAAATTACTGATTTGGTTATACTATTAGAAATACGAAGACAGGTAATTTTGAAATTATTGTTTATATTTGGACAACTTTTCTGCTGTACTTTATTGGAAGGAGAAAAACAATTTCCTTAATAACAATTTAAACAATTTATTTAACTAAAACAATAACATTATAGCATATACATGCTTGTTAACTGATGTAGTTAAACGATTTATTTTTTTTAACTTAGACTTAGCACACATGAAAAACTTAACACAAATCCTTATTTCCTGATGTAGCCTTTGAACTACAGTGGTACCGCGGGTTCCATACGCTTCAGGTTACATACATTTCAGGTTACATACGTTTCAGGTTACAGACTCTGCTAACCCTGAAATAGTACATAGGGTTAAGAACTTTGCTTCAGGATGAGAACAGAAATCGTGCTCTGGCGGCACGGCGGCAGTGGGAGGCCCCATTAGCTAAAGTGGTGCTTCAGGTTAAGAACAGTTTCAGGTTAAGAATGGAGCTCCGGAACGAATTAAGTACTTAACCCGAGGTACCACTGCATAATGTAGCTTAAATAGAAAACTATCTTTAGAAAGATTTTTCCTCCAAAAGCATTTTATCAAAAAATTCTGATTTTTACAGGTGGGACGCGGGTGGCGCTGTGGGTAAAAGCCTCAGTGCCTAGAACTTGCCGATCGAAAGGTCGGCGGTTTGAATCCCCGCGGTGGGGTGCGCTCCCGTTGCTCGGTCCCAGCGCCTGCCAACCTAGCAGTTCGAAAGCACCCCCGGGTGCAAGTAGATAAATAGGGACAGCTTACTGGCAGGAATGTAAACGGCGTTTCCGTGTGCTGCGCTGGCTCGCCAGAGCAGCGATGTCACGCTGGCCACGTGACCCGGAAGTGTCTCCGGACAGCGCTGGCCCCCGGCCTCTTAAGTGAGATGGGCGCACAACCCTAGAGTCTGTCAAGACTGGCCCGTACGGGCAGGGGTACCTTTACCTTTTTATTTTCAAAAACCATTGATTTTTATCCACCCCGCAGGAAACCAATCAACATGTTAAGCAGTGGCGTAGCGTGGGGGGTGCAGGGGGGGCCGGCCGCACCGGGCGCAACATCTGGGGGGGCGCGCTCGCCGCCTCCGGAGTCGCCGAAGAGCCTCGGGCGCAGGCTGTAGCAGAGCCCCATGTCTCGCGGAACCGACGAGCTGGCAGCAGCTCTCAGCGCTTGCCGCGGTCCCCGCGCGTCAGGGCCATGGAGGGCGCGCCAGGCAGCCCCTCCTCACAGCCCCGCCGCTGCCGCTGCTGCTGCTGGGCTGTGTTGCATTTTCCTCACCTCTCTGCCCTCCTCCTCCTCCGGGCAAGTGGCGTCATTTGGGCGGCAGCGCCAGCGGCAACTCGCCTCAGATCACCTGACACGGACCCGCTGCCGTCGTCGTGGCTACCTTACCGTAAATACCCCAGCCCAGGCAGCAGCAAGAAGAAGCTGGCAGCGGCGGCAGGTTAGGGGTTAGGGGGCGCAAATTACTTGCCTTGCCCCGGGTTAGGGGGCGCAAATTACTTGCCTTGCCCCGGGTGCTGACAACCCACGCTACGCCACTGCTTGCCCCCTTCCCTTTTGTGTGAGAATTGCTGTTACATAAACGCCTGCCTGGTGGGCTCTGATGCAGGAGAAGGAAAAAGCCAGTGGGGAGCGGGATCTCTCCTTTCTTCCCCAAGTCTCCCGACCAGAACAGTAGAAGGTCTTCCTTTTCCTGGGTGCAGACACAAAATTTGGGCTTGCAATTCTGCTTGGAGGGAGTTTGCTTAAACCTCACGGAAGGGCCTTGACATTTAGCATCCTGAGTGCAGCCTGGTTGGGTTGTATACACAATACCACTTCCTTGGGCTCCAGTGCGTTCCCACTGCTGGTGTTTGATGCTGAGGAAACTGGGTGTGTCCCCCCCCCCCTAATATTTATTAAGTTTCATACAAATACAACACATACTATAAAATAAATGAAACAAGAATAAAAGAAAATGGAAAAAGAAATAAAACAAATATAGCAAATGATAACCAAAAATACAAACACATAAACATTAAAGGTTAATTAATTAATTAATTAATTAACATCCAACTCCTTAAACATATTACTTGACTTCCTATAATCTCTTCCATCTGAATTTCCTTGTAACTGAATGTAGCAGTTTTCCAATATCATTATTCAAAAATACAATATTCCAATTATAATCAAATTTCTTAACTTTTCTTAACATCTATGTCTCATTTATTTAGGCCTATTTAGTACCTTCAAGTAACTACTAATCTTTAATATTACAATATTTATTCAAATATGCTTTAAATTTCTTCCAGTCTTCTTGATATTCCTCTTCTTTCTGGTCGCGGATTCTCCCAGCGAGATCAGCCAGCTCCATAAAGTCCATCATCTTCATCTGCCATTCTTCCGCAGTTGGTAGTTCTTGTGTTTTCCACTTTTTGGCTATTAAAATTCGTGCAGGGGATTCGTGCACTGGGTGTTAGCTGCAATTCATAGAGACGCCGTAGCTTCTTGAGCAGCACTCCAGTTCGATGTGTTTTCCCAGGGCCGTGGGTTCGAATCCCACGTTGGGCAAAAGATTCCTGCCTTGCAGGGCGTTGGACTAGAAGATGACCCTCGCGGCTCGTTCCAATTCTATGCTTCTGTGATTCCCTTAAGCCAGGGGTCTGCAACCCGCGGCTCCAGAGCCGCATGTGGCTCTTTTACACCTTTGCCATGGCTCCGGGGCGGATACTAGCGAGGGGAGGAGGCGCATTGTGCGCCCCGACACTCCCCACTGTGGCGGGCGCTGTACTGGCTGTGACGTCGCATGGGGGCGGTGTGTGCGTTAGTCATGCACCGTCCCGACGTCACCTTCCCACCCGCCCGCCCGCTACATTGTAAGGGGCATGTACGCTGGTCACTGCATTGAAAGGGGGCATGTATGCTGGTCACTGTTTTGAAGGGGAGTGAAGAACACACACACAAAAAAGGTAACTTGTTAATGTAACGTTTATTTCTATGAGGAAGAGTAATTCTGAGGGGTCAAACAAAGAAATAATAAAAAAGTGACAAAAAAGTTATTTTTATAATGACGAGTTTTGCGGCTCCCAGTTTTTTTTTTCCTTCGGAAACGGGTCCAAGTGGCTCTTTTTGTCTTAAAGGTTGCAGACCCCTGCCTTAAGCCATGGGTAGGCAAACTAAGGCCCGGGGCCTGGATCCGGCCCAATCGCCTTCTAAATCTGCCCCATGGACGTTCCAGGAATCAGCATGTTTTTACATCAGTAGAATGTGTCCTTTTATTTAAAATGCATCTCTGGGTTATTTGTGGGGCATAGGAATTAGTTCATTTTTCCCCTTCAAATTATAGTCCGGCCCCCCACAAGGTCTGAGGGACAGTGGACAGCTGAAAAAGTTTGCTGACCCCTGTCTTGAGCCATCTTCCATCGGATTAGGGAAGGGATGCCACGGTGAAGTTGAGGCTGGCACACCGGAGGCAGCCCTTGCTGGTGTGCACATAAAAAAACCCCAACACACTCTCTTGAAGCATAGCCATGGGTTGAGGATGACCTCGCTGCCTTTGAGGCCACTAAATGTGTACATAACCTTGGTCCTCTTCCCACAGCACACAAATGATTCTGCAAAAAGCCACCCGTTAGCCGTGAAATGAAGTCAAATTCCAAAACGTAGGAACAGCTGGCTTTTTAAAATTTTATCTATACTTTTCAGATATATACATTTCACTGATTTTGACATTTTAAAACTCGACTTCCTTCCCCCTCTTTCTGCGGTTCTATTTTCAATATCTTCTGCATACCCAAATTAACTTAACTTACTCATTTATTTGAAGGGACGCGGGTGGCGCTGTGGGTTAAACCACAGAGCCTAGAAGGTCGGCGGTTCGAATCCCCGCGACGGGGTGAGCTCCCATTGCTCGGTCCCTGCTCCTGCCAACCTAGCAGTTCGAAAAAACGTCAAAGTGCAAGTAGATAAATAAGTACCACTCTGGCGGGAAGGTAAACGGCGTTTCCGTGCGCTGCTCTGGGTTGCCAGAAGCGGCTTAGTCATGCTGGCCAAATGACCCGGAAGTTGTACGCCGGCTCCCTCGGCCAATAAAGCGAGATGAGCGCCGCAACCCCCGAGTCGGCCATGACTGGACCTAATGGTCAGGGGTCCCTTTACCTTTAACTTATTCATTTATTTATCTTCTTTAAATATAGACTCTTATGCAACTGCAGGTTATTACAATAATCCTGCCAGTGTTTTTATCTGTTTGCAATTTATCTGTAAATATTCAATAAACCATTTCCATTCTTTTGTAAAAAGTTTGTTGTCTTAATTTCTTAAGTTTCGCCATTTCTGGATATTCCGTAAGTTTTTGTATCTGTTCTTCCTTTGCTGGGACTTCTGCTTCTTTCCATTTTGGGGCAAGTAACATTCTTGCCGCTGTAGTCACATACATGAATAAGTTTCTATACAATTTAGGTAGTTCTGTCCCTATAATTCCCAAGAGAAAGGCTTCTGGGTTGTTGTTTTTTAACAAACATTATTTTAAACATCCTTTTCATTGCATTGCATATCATTTCCCAGTAAGACTTAACTTTACTACAAGACCACCAAAGGAACACCTGGCTTTTGCCTGGCTGGATTGTAGGCAACTGTATGAATAGTCACCTCCATTGCCCCGCCCACTTTGCACTTGCCCCGCCCACTTTGCACTTGCCCCGCCCCCACCCTTGGCATGAGGTTCCTGGAAAATTGTCAAGGAAGAAATGGGGCCCTTGACACACAAACACACCCCGCTGAAATTAAGAGGTCAAAATGATGAACTTTTTGTAGCAGAATGGAGGCTTTTCCAGGACTATTTTAAAAAGTACTACGGAGATGGGAAGAAGAAATAGTACGGACCAGAGAAGAGTGGCAGATGAAGCTGATGGAATTTGCAGAAATGGCAACACTGACGTGAAAGATCAGAAATCAGGAAGACCAAGTATTTTTTAAAAGACTGGAATAACTTTCTAACACAGCTGCGAGAGAGATCACTGTAAATAGCTGAAACCATTGGCAGGAATACAATGACACTTGTAACGTGGATTTTGGATACTATGATTATATAACAGATAGATTACAGTAAAAGGTGCAGGAATAAAATTTAGAATTGGAATCCATGGAGGGAAGGAAGGAGGTCTCAAAGTTTGAAAGAACCCTTTTCTTAATGTGTGAAAATGTTATGTTTATGGTGTATAACTTTTATGTAAAGCCAATAAAAAAAGTAATTAAAAAAAATTACAGTTGAATGAAATCACGGGCAGGATTTGAGATAAAAGCAACAGAAGGAAAATGCTAATTGTAACAGAGCAGCTTTGTGTAATAAATAAAAAACATAATGCAGTTTGAGCAAAACCACTGCGGAAGTGGGGGTGGGAAGTCAACTTATGAAACAATGTTATTATTTGTTAGGAAGATTATTGTGAAAATGTTTGAATTTTTTAAATAAAAAAATATATTCCCGAAAAAGGGCACCCCGGTGCTGATTACGTGTTTTGGAGAATCTGAAAGCTTGTACAGTGTTTTGTGACATTCTGGTTGGCCTAACACAAGTATTGCTCAGATTTTGGATTTTTTTTTCTTTTTCATTATGCACCAACGATGCCTCCTTACGTATGTTTTGTGTCGGTCATTCTTTTTCTCAAGTCAGTTCAAAGATCTGGAAGGGGAGCATGCATCAAAATGCAGCATTTCATAAGACGCGATGGGAAAGATACAGGATAGATATGGATTGTGGCCAAGGTTGTGGTGGGCTCTGGTTGCAAAAGGAGTGTGTAGGCAGCCTGAGTACACGGAAAAAAAGGAGGAACTGCAGTTTAGGATTCGCAAGGCTTGCAGAATCTGTTTGCAGCCAGCGAAGCTGACTTGAGAAGCTGAAACTGATGCGAAGGAAGCTGCCCATTCAGAGATCAAGTTTCGCTGTGTTGGAAGGATGACTTAAAAGTCAGGCATTTCCTTTGCTCAATGGGCTTGTTGCCAAGTCGAGAGTCAGTTCCTGACCCCAACTTTGCCCCTTGCAATAAAGGCTTTTATCTTCCCCAGAGCGACACCCAAGTGTGGTAAACAGCAGCGTAAAATGGTAGCTTTGCGACAGTGAAAACAACAGCCTTTGGGAAACAAGCTGATCTAACTTTTATTGCCAGCACAAACTGCTGCAGCCTGGAAACTACGGTACTTGTGTGATAGGAATTTTATGGTATTAGATATATGTTGCTGTTTAGTCATTTAATCGTGTCCGACTCTTCGTGACCCCATGGACCAGAGCACGCCAGGCACTTCTGCCTCCCGCAGTTTGGTCAAACTCATGCTTCTGTGATAGCTGTGCAGCCTGCATTCACTCCATAAGACGCACACACATTTCCCTTTACTTTTTAGGAGGGAAAAAGTGAGTCTTATACAGCAAAAAATACAGTAATTAGACAACCTTTAGAAGACATCTGGAGGAGCCCTGTATAGGGAAGATTTTTTTTTTTAATGTTTAATGTTTTATTATGTTTTTATATAAGTTGAAAGCTGCCCAGAGTGGCTGGGCTGACCTAGTCAGATGGGTGGGATTAATAATAATAATAATAATAATAATAATAATAATTTATTTATATCCCACCCTCTCCAGCCAAAGCCGGGCTCAGAGCAGCTAACATCAATAAAAGTAACACAGCATTTATATATCATAAAATTGTTGTTGAATAGGATGTCCCTATTTTCATCAGAGAAATGTTGGAGGCTACAGCAAACCCTTCAGGAATCACAGTGCCCAGAATTCTCTGAGGAGGGAAATATGCTTCAAATATGCTTTAAAGGCACACAGTCTGTGCGCAGAGCTCTCTCCCTCCACCATGAAGCACCTATGGAAAAAGCTGGAAAATATATTATGCTGCCTAGGAAAGGCTCTTCACACCATTTCTTGCCACCACTGTGCTCCTGCGCAATATAACCAGCATCAGGGGGCCTGAGGCTCAAAAGGTAAAATGGTAAAGGACCCCTGGATGGTTAAGTCCAGTCCAAGGCGACTATGGGGTCGCGGCGCTCATCTCGCTTTCAGGATGAGGGAGCCAGTGTTTGTCCACAGACAGCTTTCCGGGTCATGTGGCCAGCAGGACTAAACTGCTTCTGATGCAATGGGACACCATGACGGAAACCAGAGCGCACGGAAACGCCATTTACCTTCCCGCTGCAGCAGTACCTATTTATCTACTTGCACTGGTGTGCTTTTGAACTGCTAGGTTGGCAGGAGCTGGGACAGAGCAACGGGAGCTCACCCTGTTGCGGGGATTCGAACCGCCAACCTTCTGACCAGCAAGCCCAATGGGCTCAATGCTTTAGACCACAGCGCCACCCACATCCCTGTGACTCAAAAGCACTGCAATAAGACACTATAGCAGTTTCATCTGCAGTGTACAATACTCTCCCATTTTACCTGTGGCATCTCCATCTTTGAGTAGTGTCAAAGATGTGGAGCACAACTTAAAGGCCGTGGCTCTCAGCCTCCGTATCTTCAAAGCACCGCATGTGGCAAAGAATCATGGGAACTATAGTTTGTTAAGGGCGCTGGGAACTGTAGCGCTGTGGGGGGGCAAACTACAGCCACCAGGATTTTGTGTGTGTGATGGGGAGATTGTTTTAAATGTATGGTGTGTATGCAGCCCATATGCTTTCTGAGTTGTTTCCATGTAGGTTTCTGGTCCATGTTAAACCACCTTGGGGAAACCTCTAAACTGGACTTTCGCAGGGTGCAAAATTAGTCTGGGAGCACAGGAAATAAGCTGCCCTGGATATTGGGTTCTCCTCCCCTGCACCCACTCAGTTTGCTTCCTGTGAACCTTAGAAAATGCAGGTGCCGTTTACTAATAATGAACGAGAGAAAGAGAGAGAGAGATTTGTTTTGTTTCTAGTGACCCTGGACAGCATCCAACTGCCGTCATAAGGTCTGGTCACATGACGGTTCCCCTGGGAAACAGAATATGCTTTGGGGGGGGGCGGTTTCAGAGGCATCAGGTGGCCAACCAGGGACGACAGCCCTGCAAACATCAAACTCTTGAGGGTCTGGCCTGATCCGGCTCCTAATTCCCTGCGGATTGTGCCCTTGTGTTTTGCAAGCCTGCTTTTATCAGCGCAGATGTCTCCATCTGCAGCCTGGGGGAGGTATTTAGTAAATGAACCCACAAACTCTGCAAAGCTCCACATGGCTGCAGCACAGGAGGTTTGCAAACAAATCTCTCTGTGAGCATGCGACGTCCCTCTGTTTCAGCAGAGCTGCCTGAGAAAAAGCCAACTTGGCGCGTTTGAGGAGCGACGGCGGAAAGGTGCCGTCTTCCTCGCGCTCCTGCAACCCACAGGATTTGAAAAGCAGTTTCATAATATAGCAGGATAGCGCTTAACCTGAGACAGGAGGACGGACAGCTTGTGCCAGGGGGTAGAATTAACCAGGAAGCCGAGAATGGAAGACCTGGAGTGGACTGGGGAGAATCTTACCCTGAATCCGTTTCATTTATTCCATGCATGCCCAGCCTTTATTTCCCTTATTGACAGCGCTCAAGCACCAAGCGCAGAGAGGAAACCCTTGACTTAGGCCCTGAAACCCAGAGAGAGGCAAAACTGAGTGACGAGCCCATTACCATGAAGGGAAAACCGAGGCCGAACTGTGGCTCTGGCTTCATAAAGTTCACTCTAGTTTATTTTCACCGCATTTATATGGGGTGCCCAGATCTTGTAAGATTTCAGCGAGGTTTCTACCCATCGGAAGCAGCATTTGAACAAGCCAAGCTGCTTCGCCTTTCTTAGAGCAGAGGGAGATTTCAGGCTGAGAGGTAGAGAGGTGCGTACCTAACTGCTAGTCTCCCGCAGTTCCTGCTGGCGTTTCCTATGCCAACAGAGTTGCAGGATAGAGGCACAAACACTGCTTGGGGCACTGGGTGTCTACAGAGTCCATCCACAGAAGATCCCGCAGACAGGGAACAATTCCTGAAACAGTTCCATCTTGCGTGTGATTTACCGTATTTTTTGCTCTCTAAGACTCACTTTTCCGCTCCTAAAAAGTAAGGGGAAATGTGTGTGCGTCTTATGGAGCGAATGCAGGCTGCGCAGCTATCCCAGAAGCCAGAACAGCAAGAGGGATTGCTGCTTTCACTGCACAGCGATCCCTCTTGCTGTTCTGGCTTCTGAGATTCAGAATATTTCCCCCCCTGGTTTTCTCCTCCAAAAACTAGGTGCGTCTTATCGTCTGGTGCATCTTATAGAGCGAAAAATACGGTACATGCCTCCGTGTTTCACTGTTACAAGGCCGGCCCTACTATGAGACATCAGGGCAACCGGAACTGCGCACAGTTCCAAACGTGGTCCCACCAGAGCTTTATACAAGGATCCCACAGCCCTGGCAGTTTCCATGGAATCGTGGAATTGTAGAGATGGAAGGGACCCCGAAGGTCATCCAATCCAGCCCGCTGCAAATGCAGGAATCTCAGCTAAAGGATCCCTGACAGATGACCACCCACAACCTCCACTTAAAACCTCCCAGGAATGAGTCCACCACCTCCCGTCCCAATGTTATTACTGTCCAAAGTTTCATTTCCTAATAATCATAGCAAGGAATTTGCCCTTTTCACAACAGCTGCACATTATGTCAGCATCTCTCTTTTTTTTTTTTAAAAAAAAAATATTTTTTATTACGTTTCTTTTCGTAGTTTTATACATTCCAAATAGTACAGGAGAAACCAAATACAAGAAACAATTTTTTGATTTTTTTTTAACATAAAAAAGGAAAAAACCTTAATGAATTTATAAATATATAAACATTCCACTTTCCGTAAATCCTCTTTTGACCTCCCCACACCTTCCAAATCTGCGTTCTTTGTAATAACAATATCAGCAATTTGTTACCTTATTTCAAACCTTGTTGCAACTTTCAGTTATTATGTCTCCGTATTCAATATGTTGTATCTCAATTATAATACCTTTAAAATAAACATAATATGTTTGGTTCACTTGTCATCTTTTCTCATTTGTAACTTATTTTACCATTTGCTTAATCAAATTTGCTAAAGCATAACATTTCCAATAACATGCACTATCTTAAGATTCATACAACTTATAATATTTTTGCAAATAGTCTTTAAATTTTTTCCAATCACCCTCAACTGATTCTTCATCCAAATCTCGGATTCTGCCGGTCATTTCAGCTAATTCCATGTAGTCCATCAACTGCGTCTGCCATTCCTCCAACGTGGGTAAATCTTGTGTCTTCCAGTTCTTTGCGATGAGTATTCTTGCTGCTGTGGTAGCATACATAAACAACGTTCTATCTTTCTTTGACACTTTCTGGTCTACCATGCCCAGCAGGAAGGCCTCTGGCTTCTTAGGGAAGGTATACCTAAATACCTTTTTCAGTTCATTATAAATCATTTCCCAGAAGGCCTTCACTTTTGGGCAGGTCCACCAGAGATGGAAAAATGTCCCTTCTGCTTCCTTACATTTCCAACATTTATTATCAGACAGATGATATATCTTAGCTAGCTTGACTGGGGTCATGTACCACCGGTATATCATTTTCATAATATTTTCTTTCAGGGCAGTGCATGCCATGAATTTTATTCCGGTGTTCCATAACCTTTCCCAGTCTTCAAACATAATGTTATGCCCCACATCCTGTGCCCATTTTATCATGGCAGATTTAACTGTCTCATCCTGTGTGTTCCACACACATTATGTCAGCATCTCCACTGAGCTCAAGATCTCTGTCCTGATTAGTCACTGCCAGTTCAGGCTCATCACGGTATATAGAAATATTTTTTTAAAAAAATGCAGCCAGGATGGCTCTTCAACTGCTTTGGGCTACAGCTATCATTACCTCTGATGGTTGGCCAGAATGACGGTATCTGGGATATCTGCCACAGGTCTTCATCTCTGGTTTGCATTTCTTTGCAATGGACGACATTTGCCATTGTCTTGCCTGCTTTTTGTTCGGAGAGATCCTTTCGGAGCTCTTTTCAATCTACTTGGGTTTTCACCACAAATAATTCAGGCCCCATCTGCGCAATACATTTTAAGCAGTATCATACCACTGTTAAAAGAGGGAAGCGGGTGGCGCTGTGGGTTAAACCACAGAGCCTAGGGCTTGCCGATCAGAAGGTCGGCGGTTCGAATCCCCGCGACGTAGTGAGCTCCCGTTGCTCAGTCCCAGCTCCTGCCAACCTAGCAGTTCGAAAGCACACCAAAGCGCAAGTAGATAAATAGGTACCACTCTGGCGGGAAGGTAAATGGCGTTTCCGTGTGCTGCTCTGGTTCGCCAGAAGCGGCTTAGTCATGCTGGCCACATGACCCAGAAGCTGTACGCTGGCTCCCTCGGCCAATAAAGCGAGATGAGCGCCGCAACCCCAGAGTCGGCCACGACTGGACCTTTACCTTACCAGTGTAAAAAAGTCACGGCTTCTTCCCAATGAATCCTGGGAAATGTAGTTTGGGAAGGGTGCTGAGAGTTCCTGGGAAGGTCTCTATTCCCGCCACAGAGCTACAGTGCCCAGAGTTCCTTGGCAAAAGGGACTGACAGCTAAATTACTCCAGGACCTGTCGCTCTGTGTGTGGAATTGGGGGGGTCTCCTAACAATGATCAGCACCCTTAATGGACTACAATTCCCAGGATTCTTTGAGGGATGCAGCAACTGTTTAAAGTGGTACACTGCTTTAAGGTATAGCGCAGATGGAGCTCAATTTAGCGCAAACCTAGGACACCTCAGTGCTAACCCATAAATCAGGATAATCTATGAATCCTTTTTAAATCACCAGGCTATTTAAACTACTGAACATTCGGCCACACAAAGTAACTTACAACCTTTAGAAGACACCTGAAGGCAGCCCTGTACGGGGAAGTTTTTAACGTTTAATGTTTTATTGTGTTTTCGTAAGCCACCCTGAGTGGCAACCCAGTCAGATGAGCTAGCTTATGATGAGGATGAATGGGAGGGATGGAATGAGTTTTTTGGGGGGGGTGTGTGACAGAATAGTGGTCCACTCCCTAGTGAGTCACGGGATTCAAACTGGACTCACTGATCAATTTTTGGGTCCAATCCATGCACAAAAAGCAAGTTGTGCAGCACAACTCTAGGTGCAAGTTACAAGAATTTGGGGCGGGGGGGGGGGAGAGAAAGGAACAAATTAGTAGAATTAGTAGAACAGAAGAAGGCCAATTTATGCAAGGAAGACAAATTATGACCAGCACAATGGATTGAGAGAAACGTGACTATAGTTTACAAGTTGATAAGGGGATTTAGAAAAAATAGAAATAGCATAATAGAGATGGGTGCTAAGACGCGAGAAACGGAAGCGCATTTAGGATTAAGACCATTTGAACTCAGGGAGGCTTACTCGCAAGGAGACCAGGTGGCTGGATGGTAATTCTACGTGTATGCTCACATCGGAGCAAGGCCCTTTCAGTGCAGCAAGGCTTACTCCTAGGTAAACGCGCATCTGCACGCACTTACTTGGGAGTAAACGCCATGGGGGGGAGAAGCGGGCTGCCTTTTGCGTCAGAAAGGCGCACCCAGCCTCCTCCTCCTTCCAGTCTCCGCCTCGCTTCCTGGAAGCCAAGCCGAGTGGGCGTCCAGGATTGACGGACGGACGGAAGGAGGGAGGGAGGCAGTCCCCGGCTCCGCTCCGTGTTCCGCGCTCCGGGTTCTCCTTCCCGCCGCCGCCCGCTTCCAGCTCCGGCTCTTGCGCGCCGCCTCCCCTCTCCAGCTGTTTTACGCATCTGGCCAGCCGCGCCCTCCTCGCCTTCTCTCTCTCGCCCTCGCAGCAGCAGCAGCAGCATCTGCGCGCCCGACGGCTCTCTGCCAGCTCCGAAGCTGCCATGTCCGGGGAAGAGGCGGCCGGGGGCGACGCGGGCGCCCCGCAAAGCGCCACCGCGGCGCCACCCGAGCAGCAGCAAGAAGCCACTCCGGCCGCGCAGCCCGCCGAGGAGGGCAAGGCTGCGGGGGCCCCGTCGGAGGCGGCTGCCGCTGCTCCCGGGCGCCAGTACCGGGCGCTGGTGCTGAGCGGCTTCGGCGGCTACGAGAAAGTGAAGGTGCAGACGCGGCAGCTGCCGGCCGCCGAGCCCAGCCCGGCCGCGGGCCAAGTCAGCGTCGAGGTGCGGGCCTGCGGGCTCAACTTCGCAGATCTGCTGGCCCGACAGGGGGTGTACGACAGGCTGCCGCCGCTGCCCTTCAGCCCGGGCATGGAGGCGGCCGGCACCGTCTTGGCCGTGGGCGAGGGCGTCTCCAGCCCCAAGGTGGGTGTCGACCGGGGGGGGGGGGAAGCGTCTCCGGTTCGACGGCGGCTGGGCGCGGACTCGGTTTCCTTTCCCCCGCAGTGCAGGGAACGGTGGGCGTGGCGGGGGAGCGGGGGGGGGGGGTTAGCAGCCCCCCCAGGAGGGCATCTAGATGCGGGGAGGGGGTACGTGGGCGCGCAGCCCCCCTCACCCGTGGGGAACCCGAAGGTTCGAGGGTGGCGCTGGAGAAGGTGCCTAACCTTAGGGAGCTAACGGGCGGGGCTGGGAGGAACGTGGCGAGGCGAAGGATCCTACCCTGCAAGGAGTGGGGGGGGGGGTCGAGAGATGGGCGCGATCCCCTCCCGCCCCAGGGGGTTCTACCTGTCTGGAAAGTGGGCGTGGAGCTGAGACAATGGAAGGGTGGGGTGGGGGTGCGTGGGATCCTTCAGCTAAAGTGGGCGCCCCAGAGAGAAGGCACCCCACCCCCACGAGAAGAGGGTGCGATCCGGGATCCACCCAGAAGGGGAAATAGATGTGGGCAGGAAGACTGCCTAGGGCAGGGAGTGTCTACGTCTTGGCTGGCTTGGGGAGACGACCGAAATGCTTTCGGGGTTTTTTTGGGGGGGGGCAGGATCACGCCTCCCTCCCGCTTATGCAAGAGGCACGGGGCTTTGTTCCTGATCTCATGCTTTGCCTCGGGCTTGTGGGGTGGGGTCATTCCTTCGCATCTGTCCAGAAATGCAATGTGGAAATGACACAGCCCCACCTTCTCCCCACAGCCTTGGGATTTGGGGGTGGCGCAGCAGCGACAGAGGGTGGTCCCAGCTGCTGGGCTGCACTCTGCACATGCCTGGAGCACAGCATACCCTCAGCAGGATGGGAAGGAGGCTGGAGTTTGTCACGTTCTTCGGAGGGGGACAACCGCACCCTGGTGACTGGGGTTATGGACCCACACACCCCGCTGTGTGTTGTGCAGGGAGCTGCACGTCAGTGGGAAGAGATGCAGAGTTTCTTTTGGTGGCTGCTGTTTACAATCCCTTCCTTCTCCAGGGTCTCCACAGAGGGTTCTTCCGAGAGATTAAGTATTTATTTATTTTCTAAATAACAGCCGCTGCCGCCACCCTGCATCTGAGGGGTTAATTTATCCCACCCTGTCACCTCAGCTCTTCCCACAGCCACTATTTTGGCAGTAAGCTTTATAATACCAATAAGGCTCATTCGAGAAATATAGCAATACAGTGGTACCTCGGGTTACATACGCTTCAGGTTACATAGGCTTCAGGTTACAGACTCCGCTAACCCAGAAATAGTACTTCAGGTTAAGACCTTTGCTTCAGGATGAGAACAGAAATCGCGTGCAACACCATCAGGAGGCTCCATTAGCTAAAGTGGTGCTTCAGGTTAAGAACAGTTTCAGGTTAAGAACGGACCTCTGGAACGAATTAAGCACGTAACCAGAGGTACCACAGTACCTGTTTCTTTTCTGTGTGTTCATATGGCACACGGTTATAAGGTGCAGTGTGTATTTAAAGTGTACCGGTTATCTCAACCAGTTCATTAATCACGTGACTTAAAAGCGGGCTTGAGGCTGTGAGTGCAAAAGAGAAAATAAAGCAAATCTTAACTCATATGGGTTTTGGGGGGGCATATAGGAGGGCGGGGACCTTATCCGCAACTTCTGCTTCACCTCAAAGGCATTCCCGGAGACTTGAGGGAGAATTCAGGCGAACCCTGTTAATACTTTAAAAGAGAATACTCTGGTTTCACCTCAGATCGTATAAATCTTTCGCCTTTTTAAAAGAACCCTGGAGCTATGAAAAGGGGCCCTATGCACATTTTATAATTAATTTTTGTTCCTATCCTGCTTCCGCGCCACCGCCACCCCGACCTCAAGGTGGCGTAAGTGGTTCTCCCCCCCCCCCAAAAAAAAATCCCATTCAATCCTCACCACAACCTTGGGATGTTCCAGGATTACCCAGTGAGTTTCGTGGGTCTGTGGGGATTTGAACCAGTGTCTCCGAGGTCCTAGTCCAACACGCTAACCACTGCACCACACAGGCATACATCCTGATGGACCTATGTGGAGCTCTGCACCCAAGGGAGAATTATAAGTGACCCAGGGTCTCCCATTGCATGGAGGAGCCCGTTCTCCACCTTGCTGAGCATCCGTTGTTGTGGGGCGTGGCCTCTGGTTGTGACTTCACTCTCCCTCCCCCTTGTCATGGCTGTTGATATGAACATCCCTTTGGTGTGAAGTGAGCAGTGGCTTACCTGCAAATTCCATTAGCTTCTGTAGCCAGACTCTCCAGGGGCGTGGGCGTAATCATAAAAACATAGCAATTTCAAATATTTTCTGGTATCGATTGCTTTCCAGCTAGAGGCAAAGCACGTTGAAGCTTCCTTCAAGGTTTATTTTTGCAAGGATCAGGCAGGCCCACTTTCCTTTGCACGCCGTTGCTTGAGAAGAATAGGACTCTTTTGCAAATTCAGAGAGATTGCTGGATTGCCATGGATTTCTTCAATAAACTTGATGTGCAACCGTTTTCATCGTTGCCACTTGATAAGTGGTAATTAAGACTCGGGTGTCTTCAGTCTGGTTCTTCAAATTAGCTAATCTTGCGATGAAAAGCCATGCTGGTTTCTGCTTCCTGTCTTGAAAAGTACAGGGTTTGGTCCCTGGGTTTTCACCACAAGAAGCCAGTTTTGAACCTGTTTTACTGGCTGCGTTCCAACAGAACCCCAGAAACAAGGCCTATAGTATTCTGTTGTTCTTTGAAGAGGCTAAGAAGAGGTCAGGTGGGAAGGGCCATAGCGCAGAAGGTTTGGATGCAGAAGGTTCCTGGTTCAATCCCTTCCATCTCTAGGTCAGGCCAGGAGAGAGCTCTGCCTGAAGAGTGCTGGAGAGTTATTGCCAGTCACTTTAGTAGCAACCCTGAGCGACGGCCTCTGCAGACATCCTTTTAATGCTGCGTTCATAATGATTTGCCCTCGTGATGGTTATACACGATCCCACTCTCGATACTGTCTTCACCTGCGAAGGTTTTGCGGCAGACGTACTGCTTCATCTCTAGTTTTTTCATTTCCTGAAATGTGGTATCTTTTCATGCCGCAAGTGTGCGTCCCGCAGTCATTGTGCTGTAGTGCAAAGCAATAATGCAATAACACATTGTGGGACAAATAATAAAGTGGGAATAATGAAGTGGATGTGCAGACAGTCCAGTATAACTCCGCCACTGTTGCATTAATGATATGATGCGGAATACACCTGCAAAACAAAAGCAGCAACCTAGAATATGGGCCAAGGGTCTAACTTCGGCATGAGGTATCTTCCTACGTAAGATGACCAACACCACAATTCCAGAGGCAGTGGTGAATTTAGCATGGGATATGAGATTTCCATCCTTCTGGTTCAGCAAGACCTGCATATATATATATAGATTTGTAAAGTATAATTCCTATAGCATTGGAGATATGCCTCAAAAACCTCCAGTTTTGCAACCAGAGATTTCCGGAGTCAATTCCATGCAAGCCTTCGTAAATTTGGCCCTATGTTCTGGTTTTATTCCTGTTGAAGAACTATGGCATACTCTGGCCTGGAATTTGAATAGAACTATGGCATACCCACAAGGGACGCGGGTGGCGCTGTGGGTGAAACCACAGAGCCTAGGACTTGCCGATCAGAAGGTTGGCAGTTCGAATCCCCACGATGGGGTGAGCTCCCATTGCTCGGTCCCTGCTCCTGCCAGCCTAGCAGTTCAAAAGCACGTCAAAGTGCTAGTAGATAAATAGGTACCACTCCGGCGGGAAGGTAACCGGCGTTTCCGTGCGCTGCTCTGGTTTGCCAGAAGCGGCTTAGTCATGCTGGCCACATGACCCGGAAGCTGTACGCCGGCTCCCTCGGCCAGTAAAGTGAGATGAGCACCGCAACCCCAGAGTCGGCCACGACTGGACCTAATGGTCAGGGGTCCCTTTACCCTTTACCTTTATGGCATACTCTGGCCTGGAATTTGAATAGTTGCAATAATATGTAGAAGTCCTAGCCCATGGATTTCTAGGCAGGCTTTGTCCTTACTGAAAGGCCCCAAAGGTTCAAAATAAATTGGACCAGAACATTGAAACACCAGTTGGACCAGTTAAGGCGGCCAACCTACTTGAAAGTCACCTTGGCAACCAAGTTCATTGGCTGGGCGCCTATCTTGCAAGCAGAGAGTTGGCTGGTTACTTCAAACTGATTATGGGTAATTCAGCCACCAACCTGCTTCCTTTTTTGCCCTCTGCGAGCCACCGCCCCTCAAGTTCCTTTGTTTGGTCAACTGTGTCTTTAGAGGCAGCCCTAGAAAGCATCTTTGGAGGAGACCAGGTGATCTAGCTACCTGGCGACAGTTCCACAGGCCGCATCTTTGGACCAGAAGAAGTGGCCAATGAACTTGGGGGGTCGAGAGAATGTCCTGCAGTCTCATTGTGCTATGCCTCCTTCCCGGCCTGATCCAGCTAGCTTCACTTCTGACCAGTGATGATTCATAGAGTGGCTTATGGGATTGCTGAGTTAATGGGGAAGGACTGTACCCCACGGGCAGAGCGGAAGGTCCCTGGGACAACCCCCAGGATACCCAGGTGGGTACTGGAGTGAATGGGTGTTAGGGGAAGGGTAATCGTACACCTTGGAGTAAATTGTCCACCTTTGGTCTCTGTTATATACTGAAGTTCTCACCCTGGGCCAACAGGGGGATACTGTAGATAGTTTTCACTCAGGTCCACATATTCAAATAAGGAATTGAAAGTGACGTTCAGTGATTGGATAGTTACAGAAAGTTGTTAGTGTTGCGTTGTAGTGGCGCTCTGTATAAGCAGGCTGGCTGAACCCTTCAGTTCAGTTCTGTTCTGGCCTGTGAATAAACAAGAGCTGTTTGAAGAATCGCTGTGTCGTCTGATATGTTCACCCACAACTTAACAGTCCCCATCCTGCACTTGGCTCCCAACTGTGGCTCCTAGAAGCTGTCAGCATGTGACAGCGGCCACACCCTGGGAATGGCTTCAAAGGTTTCAAGCCCTGGGTGAGTTAGGGACTTCCCCTGCATGCGAAGACAGGCTCCGGAGGACTGAATGGCCGAGACCAATTGTGGGTCCAATGGTCAAGAAGGAGGTTTCTGCACCTGCCGTAGAGGGAAGTGAGGGGCAGGTGGGGCTCGTCAACCTGTGAAGGTAGCCCATCTCTGAGAAGGAAAACCAATACAGTGGTACCTTGGTTTATGAACTTAATCCATTCTGGAAGTCCGTTCTTAAACCAAGGTGTGCTTTCCCATAGCAGCGGGGGGCTCAATTTACAAATGGAACAGACTCAACAGGAAGCGAAACTTGTTCTTCTTCCAAGGCAAAGTTCACAAACCAAAACACCTACTTCCGGGTTTGCAGCGTTCTTAATCCAGGTTTTTCATAAACTAAGCTGTTCTTAAATCAAGGTACCACTGTATACTGCCGGGTCAAAAAACTCTGGTGCCGCTCAGTTCAAGCCGTGTTCTGTGTGCATTGTGTCACTCGTGGAAGAGGTAGCAAATTTAGGGGGAAAGTTTTTCTCAAGTACGCGAGGCTTCCAAAAGGGCTTTGAGTCTATCGGTTTTGCTTGGGGGGGGGGTTCCCCAACTGCCCCCTGCCCTGTGTCCAATTTCTCATTGGAGTTACGGTTGTTGCCAGGTACTCAGGCGGCAACGCACAGTTTGTCAGTCTACTGCACTTGTCTGCTCCTGTAATAGGATGCAAATTCGATGTTCCAGGCTTAGTGGGGGTGTTGTGGTTTTGTGTGTGTGTGTGTGTGTTTGCCAGAGATGGGCTGTTCTGGGCATTGGGGAATCTTGCCGCTGCCATTCCCACAAGAGACAACAGCTGGCTTTTTTGCTACCTAAATGGGCCTCCTGCTGGGAAAACGCAGACATGCAGCAGCTCCTAGACAACGTCCCCTGGTGTTCTCTAATTATTTCTGCCTCTTTACCTGTGAGGTGGGTGCGAGGGTAATACAGCATCTCCATTATCCTTAAGGAGGAGCGGAAGATTCAGTGGAGGGTTGGGCACAGCGGTCTCTGCCCTGCCTGTTCCTTGCAAGACTTCGAAACCTTCAACTGCAAGAAATGATTTTCAGCGTTCGTATAATTAAAATACCGTAGTTTTCACTCTATAAGACGCACCAGACCACAAGACGCACCTAGTTTTTGGAGGAGGAAAACAAGAAAAAAAATATTCTGAATCTCAGAAGCCAGAACAGCAAGAGGGATCACTGCGCAGTGAAAGCAGCAATCCCTCTTGCTGTTCTGGCTTCTGGGATAGCTGTGCAGCCTGCATTCGCTCCATAAGACGCACACACATTTCCCCTTACTTTTTAGGAGGGAAAAAAGTGAGTCGTATAGAGCAAAAAATACGGTATATACACATAAAAGATCACGTGCAAATCATTATACAGTGGTACCTTGGGTTAAGTACTTAATTCGTTCCAGAGGTCTGTACTTAACCTGAAACTGTTCTTAACCTGAAGCACCACTTTAGCTAATGGGGCCTCCTGCTGCTGCCGCGCCACCAGAGCACGATTTCTGTTCTCATCCTGAAGCAAAGTTCTTAACCTGAGGTGCTATTTCTGGGTTAGCGGAGTCTGTAACCTGAAGCGTATGTAACCCGAGGTACCACTGTAATACAAACATTGCGGCACCAGCCCTTTCCTTACAAGTACAGTGGTACCTCAGGTTAAGTACTTAATTCATTCTGGAGGTCCGTACTTAACCTGAAACTGTTATTAACCTGAAGCGTATGTAACCTGAAGTGTATGTAACCTGAGGTACCACTGTAAGCAGCTGTAACAGAGAAGGAAGTGCCAAAGAGCTGATTGCCACTAGCTGCTGATTCTGTAGGTTCACCCTATCTGTATTCAAATAGAGTCATAAAACAGGAAGAATAAAATTGCGAGATAATGAAATAATCCTCCTAGGCCTTTACTGATCTCTGAGCCAGCTCATGTAGCCTCAAACCCTTACAAAGCAGAAAACAAATAAGGCACTGTAAGCAGTCATAGTTCACCCTTCCAGGGCTTGCGTGGCCTCGCCTGATTCAGACGTTCCAGAAAAATAGTCCTGTGCTGGTGACACCTTGCCCCCAGATCTCTTAAGAGGTTGCTCCCGATGGGGACAGGTTAGTGCAGTGTTTCCCAACCTTGGGCCTCCAGCTGTTTTTGGACTACAACTCCCATCATCCCTAGCTAGCAAGACCAGTGGTCAGGGATGATGGGAATTGTAGTTCAAAAACAGCTGGAGGCCCAAGGTTGGGAAACACTGGGTTAGTGTTCAGAGACACCCGACATCACAACTGCCAGGGGGCTGGGAGATCATCACTCAGTGCTGTTCTCTGAAATTGATCCTGGAAGATAGGACTGGAACCAGTGCCTTCAATACCCAACTCATAGAACTGGTTCAATGGTATCAAAAGCCACTGAGAGATTAGGTAAAAGCCAAAGAGTCACACTCCCCTTGACTCCCCTCTCAGGGCGGCCAAGGTCGGATTCAGTCCCATATCCTTGCCTGAACCCCAATTGGAATAAGTCGAGATAATAGGCTTCATCCAAGCATATGTGCAACTGTTGCTGTGTAGGCCCTGGTATTTTGCTTTTGGTGCATTTCCTCAGGAGACAGGACATGTTCTTCTGTCGCTTTCAGAATGGTAGAGTAAGTGTGGACCACCAGGTTGGATTACCTGAGAACCTTGCGTAATCAAGGAAAGATCCGACAATTTCCTTTCCCCTTGAGTTAGAGGCCTCGCCATGTTTTTATGTGTGTTCTTTCTTTACATTGCCTGTAGTTTCAGCTTCTGTTTCAAACTACAGGTAGGTAGCCATGCTGTAATTGAAACAAAACAAAACAAATAAAATAAAATATATATTTTTTTAAAAATCCTTCCAGTAGTACCTTAAAAAGGTAAAGATACCCCTGCCCGTACGGGCCAGTCTTGACAGACTCTAGGGTTGTGCACCCATCTCACTCAAGAGGCCGGGGGCCAGCGCTGTCCGGAGACACTTCCGGGTCACGTGGCCAGCGTGACATCGCTGCTCTGGCGAGCCAGCGCAGCACACGGAAACGCCGTTTACCTTCCCGCTAGTAAGCGGTCCCTATTTATCTACTTGCACCCGGGAGTGCTTTCGAACTGCTAGGTTGGCAGGCACTGGGACTGAACAACGGGAGCACACCCCGCCGCGGGGATTTGAACCGCCGACCTTTCGATCGGCTTTTACCCACAGCGCCACCCGCGTCCCTTAGTAGTACCTTAGAGAGCAACTAAGTTAGTTCTTGGTATGAGCTTTCGTGTGCATGCACACTTCTTCAGATACACTGAAACAGAAGTCACCAGACCCTTATATATAGTGAGAGGGTGGGGAGGGGTATTACTCAGAAGGGTGGTGGGAATGGGTGATTGGCTGATAGGTGTGCTAAACCTGTTGACTACTGTTAAGGACTGCAATTGGTCTTACAGGAAAAAGCAAGGGGTGAGAGGGCTCAAAATAGCTTTATCATGTATAATGAGATAAGAATCCAATGTCTCTGTTCAGGCCAGGTCTCTCCATGGTTCTAAGTTTGGTAATACGTTGCAATTCAGCAACTTCCCTTTCCAGTCTATTTCTGAAATTCTTTTGTAATATGACATCTACTTTGAGATCTTGTGATGTCAGGAATCACAAGACAGAGAAACCAGCAGAATACTTCAATCTCCCAGGGCATTCTATACAAGATTAATAAAAAGAAAGAAAGAAAAAAAAGAAATGGTATGGGCGCTAAAATAAGGTTACCAAATTTGTTTCAATGAATCCGGGGGGACACTTCAAATTCGATGGATTTTGTATGGGGACCGATTTGTAAATCTGGGGACTGTCCCCGGGAAACAGGGACGTCTGGTAAAACCAATGGCAAAAAACCACAAGGGACGAAAGCTTAAAAACACATGGATACAAATAAAGTCCGGATCTTGCAAATCCTGCCCCATTCAAAGAGGCCAGGCTGATGAGCTGGTTCTTGGACAATAGCCCTGTAACTGATACCTGTCAACTTGGGGATGGCTCCGTCTGTGGTCATGCAGTGCATCCAGTCTGTGTTGATTTTGGCACTGCTCTGTGGATGAGGAATGTAACATCCATCACAATGGCTTGATTCTCATCATGCACCTATCTTATGCTGCTCCTCCCCTGAATATCTTGTTTATTCGAGCAGTGATCTTCCTTCCTGGCTGCAGCAAGAGAAGTCCCTTTATAGCATGTGGCAGCTGCTTGCCAGTTCTCCCACCCCAAAACCCACCCGCTTCCCTTGGCTATTGTAAATTAATTGCTAATACACAAGGCACTGGACGCGGGTGGCGCTGTGGGTTAAAGCCTCAGCGCCTAGGGCTTGCCGATTGAAAGGTCGGCGGTTCGAATCCCCGTGGCGGGGTGCGCTCCCGTCGCTCGGTCCCAGCGCCTGCCAACCTAGCAGTTCGAAAGCACCTTCGGGTGCAAGTAGATAAATAGGGACCACTTACTAGCGGGAAGGTAAACGGTGTTCCGTGTGCTGCGCTGGCTCGCCAGATGCAGCTTGTCACGCTGGCCACGTGACCCGGAAGTGTCTGCGGACAGCGCTGGCTCCCGGCCTCTTAAGCGAGATGGGCGCACAACCCTAGAGTCTGTCAAGACTGGCCCGTACGGGCAGGGGTACCTTTACCTTTAATACACAAGGCAATAGCTGGACCTGAGGAAGAGCAGGGAATTAGGTCAGTGCATTCCAGCTAATGCCAGAAGAAGTGCGTGCTACGTATTACATTTCAATAATAATTATAATAATAATAAATAATAATTTATTATTTATATCCCACCCATCTGGCTGAGTTTCCCCAGCCACTCTGGGCTGCTCCCAATTGAGTGTTAAAAACAATACAGCATTAAATTAAAATAAGCATAAATTAAAATAAGCATAAAGCCATGAGGTAATACTTGGTATCCTCCTTTGGGGCGGCCATTTTTGTTTTTCTGCATTTTATTAGAGACGCAGCTTTGGCAGAATTCTCCCAGAAAGAACTTTCGCTCAGAAACGCCGCCGTGCTTTCTTATGTGAAGCACGTCTTCCTGATTTCTGACCTAGGTTATTGGAAAACTGTGGAGATGAGGTCATTGTCGCCAAGAGAAACTTGGCTGAGCAGGTCTAGGGCCCTGGCTGATGCAGGCGTTCCTTCTAACGTAAAAGGAGAGGGTGCCCTGGAGGCCTTTGCAGTGGTCCTTATGATTTGCGCTGAGATGCTCTTGCTAGGTTCAAAGCTGGCCCAAGTGGTCTGTCATTGAACCATGACTGGCTCCATTGGAGGCACGTTCAGGCATCCTGCTTGCATGCAGAATCTCAGTGGTGTCCAAACTTTTCACAAAGAGGGCCAGATTTGAAGGGCCGACCAAAGTTTTTGAGCTTTTTTTAGGACTGAAGTTGTTAAGGTGGATTTTTAGGACTTTACCCCAGGAAATAAACTGCCACAGGGGCTGGATTCAACTGACCGGCGGGCTGGATTAGGTCCCCAAAATGGATTTTGGACATGCCTGATGTATATCCTACAATAAGCTCAGCCCCTGCCTCACTATTCCCTTTGAGTAGTTCGAGAGTGAAGTCTGAAGCGGGCAATCTCTTCTCCCCGTGCGTATTTCTGGCATGAGACAGAACCCTGCAAAACTGGGAGCGGCCATAGTTTTGTGGTAGAGGATTTGCAGAAGGTTCAAGATAGAGCAGCTGGGAATGTCCTCTGTGTGAAACCCTGGAGAGCCGTCATTGTTTCCCAATCTTGGGTCTCCAGCTGTTGTTGGACTACAACTCCCATCATCCCTTGGGAGCAGTGGTCAAGGATTGTGGGAACTGTTGTCCGAAAACAACTGGAGACCAGGATTGGGAAACACTGGACTAGACAGTAGTGAGCTTGATGGACTGGTGGTCTGATTCTGCCTGTGGCAGCTTCCTACATCCCTTAATTGGGATCCTAAATTGTGAGGAGAAGGGAAACCTTCTGCTTTTACCTTCCAAGTTCTGGAGGACCTCAGAGATAGTGATGTGGAGGGAGTGAATTATTCCTATTTTTTAAATTAAATTAGTTTGCTGCCCTTCATCCCTAGATCTCCAGTCGGTTCACAAAACCTAACAATACATCCAGGATTTGCGGGTGACCTTTGAGGCTTTTCCAAATACCGTATTTTTTGCTCTATAAGACTCACTTTTCCCCTCCTAAAAAGTAAGGGGAAATGTGTGTGCGTCTTATGGAGCGAGTGCAGGCTGCGCAGCTATTCCAGAAGCCAGAACAGCAAGAGGGATTGCTGCTTTCACTGCGCAGCGATCCCTCTTGCTGTTCTGGCTTCTGGGATTCAGAATATTTTTTTTCTTGTTTTCCTCCTCCAAAAACTAGGTGCGTCTTGTGGTCTGGTGCGTCTTATAGAGCGAAAAATATGGTAGTTCTCTTCTTACTAATGTTGCCTCTTTGAAGCTCCTTAAGCACTAGTTTGATACTGAATATGAAATCCTGTTAACTGTTTGTCTTGGACCAGTATGTAAAAAAGCAGTTCATTAGGGTTCCCCACCCCCACCCCCTACAAAGTTTATCCTCTTTCACACTGGTAACTTGGAGGCAAAGTGGAACGTGTGTCTAGAGGTAGTTTTCAAAGGCGGCTTGTATTTTTAATCAGTAAATGGAGGCTGGGGAGGAAACCACACACAGTTATGGAAGTAGCCGCTGCAGCCTTCTGTGCGCAGTGATGCTCTGTGTGTGGCTGCTTCGGAAGTCACACTGTTCCTGCAAACAGGCTGCTTTTGAGTGGCCCATTGCAGAGGCCAATGAGCTGCCGAAATGTCCGCATCAGCTTTGTTGCAGCAGTTGAAAGCATGTGATGTTTGCTGATGCTTCCTTGCCTATCAAAATCTGCAAGACAACCTTCCAGAACTGGCTGGGGCTGATGGGAGCTGTAGTTCTGGACTGTGCTGCTATAGGCTGCTATAAGGGAAGTTACCGTATTTTTCGCTCTATAAGACACACCAGACCACAAGACGCACCTAGTTTTTGGAGGAGGAAAACAAGAAAAAAAAATATTCTGAATCTCAGAAGCCAGAACAGCAAGAGAGATCGCTGCGCAGCGAAAGCAGCGATCCCTCTTGCTGTTCTGGCTTCTGGGATAGCTGCGCAGCCTGCATTCGCTCCATAAGACGCACACACATTTCCCCTTACTTTTTAGGAGGGGAAAAGTGAGTCTTATAGAGCAAAAAATACGGTATACAGTAGTACCTCTGCTTATTTAACCCTCTGGTTACGTAAACTTTGGGATACGTAGGCGGCAAACCTGGAAATATTTTACCGGGTTTTGCCGCATGCGCAGAAGCCGTCCTCTGGTTGCGAAAACCTCGGGATCCGGCCGGACCTCCGGAACGGATCCCGGCCGCAACTGGAAGTACCTCTGTACACCTTTAGGCGTCAGGCAAAATGTTCCTATAAAACCAGGCCTTTGGCTGAGTTACATGCAATGCCCTTTTAAAATGTGTTGCCAGGGGCGCGCACGTTATTGGGTTGTTTTTTGGTTTATTATGTATTTTGTATTTTTATATTGTGATTTTATGTTGTAAACACCCAGAAAGCTGCGGGTATAGGGCGGTATACATTTTTTAATAATAATAATAATAGTAGTAGTAGTAGTAGTTATTGGAAGCCTGAACAAGCAGACACACTTCATGCATTTTCTCCGAACAGGGAAGTTGGATTTCGCCTCCCTTGGCCTTCGCATTCTTTAACTAGAAACATAACCAAGCAAACCCACCCAGAGTTGGCGTTGCAAACGCACTGTCTCTTTCTTGAACGCATTAATAACCCTGGGGTGCCTTTCATCTTTCCTCCCTGAATGTGCAATGTGTGCTGGTTTGCATATTTCAAAAGGAGCGTGCAAACTGTGTCCCATCTGGCGGTAGTTTTACGAGGATTTTAATTATTGATTGTAAGGTGCTTGCGCGTGAGAAGCAACCATGTGTAAGAACAGCCTGGCACTTTCCTTAAAAAAAGAAGAAGGAAAGCTGTTTTGGGGGAGGTAGAATGGAAATGCAGCATGGGTGTGTGTGTGTATGGACGATGACAACAACAACAACAGCTTATTATTATTTATACCCCACCCATCTGGCTAGGTTTCCCCAGCCACTCTGGGCTGCTTCCAACAAAAGTTTTAAAATACATTAAAACATCAGTCATTAAAAACTTCCGTAAACAGGGCTGCCTTCAGATGTCTTCTAAACGTCACATAGTTGTTTATTTCCTTGACATCTGGTGGGAGGGTGTTCCACAGGGTGGGTGCCACTACCGAGAAGGCCCTCTCTGCCTGCTTCCCTGTAACCTCACTTCTCGCAATGAGGGAACTGCCAGAAGGCCCTCGGAGCTGGACCTCAGTGTCTGGGCAGAACGATGGGGGTGGAGACGCTCCTTCAGGTATACCTTCAGGTATGCATGCAGACTTAACCCTGTCCTCACTGCTGTGACCATCCCTCAAAGGAGCCACTTTCTTCGGTTTCCAAATTTGCATGTTTGCAAGGGCAAGGATTAGTACACACAGCACACGTGTTGCTTCTCTGTTGGGAAGGTCTGTAAGCTCTGTGATGGAGCTTCAAATCCGGGCATTGCCAGGTGGGGTTGGGAAGATCTGCCAGAAACCCTGGAAAGCTGCTGCCAACATAGGCATAGCCGGGGGAGGGACGGAAGGGCAGTCCCCCCCCCAATAAATACAAATCAGTAAAAATACATAGCAAACAGAGGTTCTGCCCCCCCCCAAACAAAAATCCTGGCTACGCCCATGGCTGCCAATGTTATTACTTTTTTTAAACAAGTTTTATTAGGATGTATAGAGAAAAATGCAAGTCTTAATATCAAATATCTTTCCCCCCTTTTTTATCCAAATTAAGACTTTGATCTAAATACATTAAAAAACATAAAGGGAAAAGGGGGGAGAGAGAAAGGAGTAGAAAAAGAAAGAGAAAAAAAGAGTAGAAAAGAGGTTAAATGAGAATGATAGAAAAATTCAGAAAGTAAAGAACTTCCGATTGTCTGTCTGCTATATATAAATTATACAGTGGTGCCTCGCAAGACGAAAAGAATCCGTTCCGCGAGTCTCTTCGTCTTGCGGTTTTTTCGTCTTGCGAAGCAAGCCCATTAGCAGCTTAGCGGATTAGTGCTATTAGCCGCTTAGCGGATCAGCTGTTACGCGGCTTAGCGGATCAGCTGTTAAGCGGCTTAGCGGATCAGCTGATAAGCGGCTTAGCGGCTTGGGGAAAGGGGGGGGGAGGGAAAAAACCCTGCAGGAACTCACAATACATTTTCGTCTTGTGAAGCAAGCCCATAGGAAATTCGTTTTGCGAAGCACCTCCAAAACGGAAAACCCTTTTGTCTAGCGGGTTTTCCGTCTTGCGAGGCATTCGTCTTGTGGGGCACCACTGTATTCACTCTGCCTACTCCGATATAACACGCAACAAAGCCACTTTCTATAATCAGTTGTCCTCAAATCCAAACATTATTTCTTTTTCACACAAAAAGTCCACGAGAGGTTTCCAGTCTTTTGCAAATGTTAACGACTTTTCTCTGATCAAACGTCGATCTCTTCATTTCACCTAAGTCCATTAGTTTTAACAGCCATTCTTCCATTGTTGGTAACAATGGGTTCTTTCCGTCTTTGTGCATATAAAAGTATCACAGCGGTAATCATATATTGTAACAAAGTTCCAACTTCCTTTTCTAACTGTATATCTGTAAGTCCCAGCAGGAAGAGTTCTGGCATCAGTTTATAAAAACAGTCTTCAAAATTCTCCATGTAAATGTACATATTTGTACCCAATATTGTAACTTAAACATGTGCTGGGAGAGGGGAGGCCCTCATGCAACTCAGATTTGCCGTAATTTGATCTGGCAGAATCCTGGGTCATCCCAATCAGTGGCGTAGCGTGGGTTGTCAGCACCCGGGGCAAAGCAAGTAATTTGCGCCCCCTAACCCGTGGAGCCAGGTAGGGGCAGAGAGCTGCGAGTGTGAGCGCGCCCCCCCCAGATGTTGCGCCCGGTGCGGCCGGCCCCCCCTGCACCCCCCATGCTACGCCACTGATCCCAATTCAGGTTGAAACAAAATAAAAAAATTCCTTCCAGTCGCACCTTAGAGACCAACTAAGTTTGTTATTGGTATGAGCTTTCGTGTGCATGCACACTTCTTCAGATACTGCATGCACACGAAAGCTCATACCAATAACAAACTTAGTTGGTCTCTAAGGTGCGACTGGAAGGAATTTTTTTATTTTGTTTCGACTACGGCAGACCAACACGACTACCTACCTGTAACCCAATTCAGGTTGTTATCCAGGATTTGGCTGGATCCGTTGCACAGCCCTCCTGTCTTGTTGTTAGGAAGCTTCCTGTGTCCCCCCCCTCCAAAGCTGCTTTTCTCTTCTTTTAAATAAGGAGGGGGGAGACACCACTTGCATGTGGCTGCCCCTAATCCGTATATGAATTTAAGAAGGCAGCATGACCAGTGTTTTATGGAAGAACGGGTGTCTCTTTCGGATTACTCAGAGAAGTATTGCAGTGTGGTGAGCTCGCGAGCTGGGTTTGAGCTATGAGCAACGGAAGTTAATTAGACTATAATGTCGTGATTGTGATTTAACAGATGGGAGAAACAACTCAGTGGAAAATGGGAGCGGGGGGAGTTGACAAAAATGAGAGAAAAAGGCAGAATTGTGTTTTGATTATGTTTAAAATGCTGAAACTTATGAAAATATAATTGAAATGAAAAAGAAAGGGGAGGCAGTAGCGTGTTCGATGCGTACATAGGATTTGTTTGTTTACCACAGGCTTCCTCAACCTCGGCCCTCCAGATGTTTTGAGACTACAATTCCCATCATCCCTGACCACTGGTCCTGCTAGCTAGGGATCATGGGAGTTGTAGTCTCAAAACATCTGGAGGGTCGAGGTTGAGGAAGCCTGGTTTACCACATGTGCAGTCAATGTACACAGTCAGGGGCCTAGTTCAGTTGTGGCTGCATACTTTTCATAGCTCTTGCATCCCATTTTCCCCATCCCTGTTTCCCAATATCTGCTTCTCATGGACATTATACGGCTTTGGGAACAGGGAAAAACCAGTATATTCAGCCTCGGCAGCCAAAGATTGGGTTGGTAACTTTCAACGAACACGTGCTATTCAGCTGCAAGGCTTGTTACAACCAGCCGTCTTCCAGAGTAGATAAGAACATTTGTCCTTGTGTAATATCACGCAGGAACTCATCCAGTGTTTGGGAAAAGCTTGCATTAGGCAACAGCCAGCTTCTCCACCCACCTGCGGACAAGGGCCTTGTTTTTTTGCACTAAGGCCCTGGAATTAGGAATCTGAACGAACCATGCTAATTTTGTTAGCAGTATGTGAATGCGCTAAGGGGAGGGGGCTGGCTATTAGCTCTGCTCCGGCAGCGAAAGGTGACGTTCTCTGTATTCTGAACCAGCCGCCGCATTTCAGCAGGAGGCAACTAAATTGCACACCGGGATTAGATAACGAGCATTTGCATTTTTAGCATTTGCATGCATCTTGTCTTCTGTGGGAACACCTGGGAAGGCAGAAGGCAGATACAAAGTGTTTCATTACTAAAAGCCTGTGAGGAATAGGTCTCTTGTACCCAACAGTAATATAGAATCACGGGGATTTTAGTGCCAAGAAATTGGAAAAATACTAAAACACCTAATATAGCAGACTGGTATACTTAATGGTAGAATACTTGCAGCTGGGGACGCGGATGGCGCTGTGGGTAAAAGCCTCATTGCCTAGGGCTTGCCGATCGAAAGGTCGGCGGTTCGAATCCCCGCGGCGGGGTGCGCTCCCGTTGTTCGGTCCCAGCGCCTGCCAACCTAGCAGTTCGAAAGCACCCCCGGGTGCAAGTAGATAAATAGGGACCGCTTACTAGCGGGAAGGTAAACGGCGTTCCGTGTGCTGCGCTGGCTCGCCAGATGCAGCTTGTCACGCTGGCCACGTGACCCGGAAGTGTCTGCGGACAGCGCTGGCCCCCGGCCTATAGAGTGAGATGAGCGCACAACCCTAGAGTCTGTCAAGACTGGCCCGTACGGGCAGGGGTACCTTTACCTTTACCTTACTTGCAGCTAGCAGAGGTGACAGGAAGAGTTAGAGGCCAAACAAAACAAAAAGTCCACAAGGAATGGAGAATATTTAAAGAATAGTTGAAGAACCATGGTATAAGGGGTAATCTCCTGGCAGACTTAGACTGAGCCTTGTAGTATATAAAGGTAATTGACAATTTACATAGAAATACGATAAAAAATAGAAGAAATAAGTAACTGTGCGGTAAAAGTGTATTTAACAGATAACGTACAATGAAAATGTTTGGAAGTCTTTTTAAAACCTCAACTACTTTTAACTGTTTACAATGCTCTTTAAGATAAGTCATAAATTTCTCCAATTCCTTATTAAAATGTTGGTCTTCCTGATTTCTGACTCTTCTGGACATTTTTGCCATTTTGGCATAGTCCATCAACTTCTATCTGCTATTCTTCTCTGGTAGGAACTTTATCTTCTGTCCATCTCTGGGCCAGTAACATACGTGCATTTGTGGTCGCATAAGGATTGGATTTCTTTCTTGGTCAGAATCGTTTGCCCTCTCTATGGCCCTTTGAGATTTGAGCAGCTCGTCTGTCCAAATTTTATCGATGGGCATTGGAAGTTGAGTTCTGGGGAACTTGCCTTCCAGTATATATCCGTGGTTGCGATGCAGTTTGAACCTGTCTGTCCCGAGATTGAACTGCCTCACTGCGCTGGGTTTCTCTTGTCCTGTGTTGCTGTGGAAACCAACTCTCTTCCTTCTGCTACTTTGGGCCAAGAGGCTTCATCTGTTTGGCTTTCCACACGCATGCAAAGTATTTATGACTGCTGCAGAGGGAGGTTCACGCCGAAGGTGAAGGATGCTGGGCTACAGTTATGCTCCTTTCCTGAGAGCAGAGCCAAATAAACACAGGATTTCCCCCTCTGCAAAGGAAATGGTTGTGTTTTCTTTCAGCAGGAGAGATACGTGGCCGGGGGGAAATCTGGAAATGGCGCCAGAGAGGTGCATTGTTTCCATGGGCCCTCCGGGAGCCCAGTCGCCATAAAAGATAGCCTGGGCACAAGAAACAATCTTATTAGTCGATTTAATGCAAACATTGCCGTGCTAGATCAAGCTTCTGAAAATTTGGGGTTTTTTTTTGCTGGAGGGAATAAATATACCAAGTCTGTATCATTTCTGGTGGAGCTGGGAACAGAACCGTAGTTAGACCCAGCCTCTGAGACACTTGTGTCCCAAGTCTACCCATCCATTGTTTCCATAATCTCCAATCTTCTGCATACACTTCACAGACCCCACCTCCATTGCATGTCTCTAAAATATAAATAAAATCTCGGCAACACCAGCACATCAACCCTGGACTATGCTTTATGGGTGTCGTGCACTCTTCCCTCGCCGACCCCCAGCAAAAGGAATGTAGCCATGGGTTACTTGTCTTCTTAGGAAGACAGGCGAACTAATGCCAGTGTACCGAAAAGAGCAAAGATCACCAGTGTCGAAGCAATGATTCTTCAACATCAGCTTTGTTGGACTGGTTGTGTTGTTCGGATGCCTGATGATCGTCTTCCAAAGCAACTACTCTATTCTGAACTTAAAAATGGAAAGCGTAATGCTGGTGGTCAACACAAGAGGTTTAAAGACTCTCTCAAGGCAAATTAAAAAAAAAAAGGAGTATAAACACTGACAACTGGGAAACACTGGCCTGCGAGCGCTCCAGTTGGAGAACAGCCTTTACCAAAGGTGTCATGGGCTTTGAAGACACTCAAACTCAGGATCCAGAATTGGCCTTCATAGTCACTTACTGACTCACTGTTAAGACTGTATTAATGGAAGACCATCTTACTCAGCTACGAGTGATCGCAGAAGAAGAAGAAGAAGAAGAAGAAGAAGAAGAAGAAGACGACGAAAGTGCCAGTGATGGACTTTCTCTGCATTGGCCTAAGCAGAGTAATTTTTAAATGTGTGCAAACTCACAAGTGTGGGACTGGAATATGACCCGAATGTGAAATGTTATGATCACCTGTCTGGACTTGAAAACAGAAGATAGCAATGGACGTACAGTGGTGCCCCGCAAGACGAATGCCTCGCAAGACGAAAAACTCGCTAGACGAAAGGGTTTTCCGTTTTTTGAGTCGTTCCGCAAGACGAATTTCCCTATGGGCTTGCTTCGCAAGACGAAACGTCTTGCGAGTTCTTGCGAGTTTGTTTCCTTTTTCTTAAAGCCGCTAAGCCGTTAATAGCCGCTAATAGCCGCTAATAGCCGCTAAGCCGCTAATAGCCGTGCTTCGCAAGACGAAAAAACCGCAAGACGAAGAGACTTGCGGAATGGATTAATTTCGTCTTGCGAGGCACCACTGTATTGCTTCGCAAAAGGAAGCTAAAAATGGCTGTGGTTGAGCAGCTGTGAGTTCGACGCAGCCTGCTCTGCTCTTTCTCATTCCTGCATTGCAGGGGGTTGGGCTGCATGACCGTTTGGGTCTCTTCCAGCTCCATGAGTCTATAATTCTGTATATCTGAGCTGTTTTCTGTGGGGCAGCCTCCACCAGGGAAGGCCAGCATAGAAAAAAAGCTTTAAAGATGAACCAAGAATTCCTGCCTTTTGCGCCTGGACAATGGGTGTTTCGCTGTAGCTTTCTCTTTGTCCAAGATCTGCTTTCCCAGATGCTGAAATCATTTCTGTGACTTCATTCCTCGACTAAAGGTGAGAGCGGGCTAGTTTCTTGCAGTGGGAGTTTGCCTCCTATCTTGATTTCTGCCAAAAAAATGCTAGAAAGTTACTTAAAACCAAACAAGCCTAGGAATCTGCGGCTTTCCCTGGAGAGGCAACTGGTCCTTGGACGCCCAGGGGGTCTTTGTAGGGTCTTTGGGAGCCCTAGTGTATGTGGTAGAGGACCTAGGGTTAAAATGGGCTTTGTATGGTGACCTCCCCATCACACTGTGAAAACTGAGAGGGTTCTTGAGAGCTCAACCCTGTCCTCTTTTCCAGCTGCACATTGCTGAAGAAGGGAAAGAATCTGTTTCTTCCCTCTCCTGGCCTCCTACCCACAAGGGAAGTTCATGTGCTGTTTCTGGGCCTTTGAACTGTTTCTAGGAATCTTGGGTTTCAGATTGAGAAACACAAGAATACCTTAAATTAACATAATGGGCGACCGTGCTCAACCTTGAGTGTTGGCCGGCAGTTTCTAGTGGGTGGAGACGATGCGCTTGGCTCTCTGGACTTATTAGGCAGAGCATTTTCCACTTTTCAATCTAGCCCTCTAATCCAGAAAATATCACCCAGAGTTCTGTGGTGTTGCATTCCAAAGAACGGTTATGCATTACGAAGAATTTTCCCTTCCCTTCAGAATGATGCAGCTGCATGTATTTCTGAAGCATGTGAGGAAACCTAATATTGCAGGTGGGGACAATCCTTGCATACAGTTATACCTCGGGTTAAGTACGTAATTCGTTCTGGAGGTCTGTTCCTAACCTGAAACTGTTCTTAACCTGAAGCAGCACTTTAGCTAATGGGGCCTCCTGTTGCTGCTGCGCTGCCACTGCACAATTTCTGTTCTCATCCTGAAGCAAAGTTCTTAACCTGAGGTAATATTTCTGGGTTAGTGGAGCCTGTAACCTGAAGCGTCTGTAACCCGAGGTACCACTGTATTGAGCAGCTTCCAGCTGAGCCCCTTTGGCTGTGACAAAAGTGTGTGTGTGTGTGTGTGTATTTGCTCAAGCATTTATTGCCAAGCCCACACAAATACGAGCTGTTTTGGCTCAGTGCGTTGCCATGTGCTTTTGTGCTTGGGCCTATGTTTTTCTCTCACCCACTCCCTCCACAACCCAAAGGGCTAGGATCCTTTTTAACAAGTTGTAGAACTTGTACTGAGCAGCTGTTTCCACCCTCACTTGTGAGGCGAGACCCATTTGTACTATACATTTAAAGCAGTTTCATATTGCTTCAAACAGCCAAGGCCTACCCCCCCCAAAAAAATCCTGGGAACTGTAGTTTGTTAAGGGTGCCTTGTAAAGGTAAAGGGACCCCTGACCATTAGGTCCAGTCGCGACCGACTCTGGGGTTGCGGCGCTCATCTCGCTTTATTGGCAGAGGGAGCCGGCGTACAGCTTCCGGGTCATGTGGCCAGCATTACTAAGCAGCTTCTGGCGAACCAGAGCAGCACACGGAAACACCGTTTACCTTCCCGCCGGAGTGGTACCTATTTATCTACTTGCACTTTGACGTGCTTTTGAACTGCTAGGTTGGCAGGAGCAGGGACCAAGCAACGGGAGCTCACCCCGTCGCAGGGATTCGAACCGCCGACCTTCTGATTGGCAAGTCCTAGGCTCTGTGGTTTAACCCACAGCGCCACCCGCGTCCCCTACCCACGTAGTTTGTTAAGGGTAAGTGGGCCAGATAGTAAGTGGCAGGAGCAGTACACATAATTCTCCATGGTTTTCTGCTATTACCCTCAAACTCAGGCAAATGGGGATTGCAATAGATTCCCTTCTTCTGTTGGAAGACTCACAGATCTTCTCTCTCATCAAGCAGAGACTGCTAGATCATGAAATCCAAAAGCTCTACCCCTCCCAACCTTTTGTATGTTCATCTGCTTACTTAGGATCACAGCCTCACCATGGAGTCACACCTAATTACTTTTACAATTTAGAAACTCAATCGCAACACAGAGTTTTTATGCTAGCTCATCTAAATGCATTCCCCTCATCTTTATGGTTTGGAAGGTTTCAAAAAAATCCGCTTCCAGAGCAGATTTTGTTCCTGTGATAAGAAAACACCAGATATAGTCAAACCTTGGTTGTCAAACATAATCCAGAAGACTGTTTGACGTCCGAAACGTTCGACAACCAAGACGCAGCATCTGATTGGTTGCAGGAGCTTCCTGCACTCAAGCGGAAGCCATGTCGGATGTTGACTTCCGAAAAACGTTCAAAAACCAGAGCATTTACTTCTGGGTTTTCGGCATTTGGAAGCCAAAACGTATGATAACAAAGGTGTTCGGGAACCGAGGTTAGATTGTACAATATATCACATAATTTTGGATCACCCTCTTCTCGACACCCATCGCAGGGATCTCCTAGTGACTCCCTTAAATATCAAAATAATGATTTGCAGAGAGTCTGTAATCCGATATTTGTTGAGGGATAATACTCCTGAAACTACCAAGATTGTTTCGGGGTACTTAGCCCGAGATCTTTAAAGCTAAATGTAAAGTTGCCTGGTTTATTCAGTGGTGGTTATTTAGTCTTTTGTATATTGCATGTGTTTGGATTATCCATGTATTTGGATGGCTTTGTATGATTTTACTGTTTTAACTTATGCCAATAAAGGCTGGTTGCAAGTTGCAACTCCCAAACCCTTGGGTGGTGCAGAGTTAAAAAGGGCAATGGCTACTTCCCCAAAAGTCAACGCCTCAAGGCAGTAAACAAGGAGGTGTGGGGTCCTTTCCGCCCACCAACTGCCATGCAAGCCAGACTTCCTCCCTCCAGGCTTGAGTTTGTGGTCAATTCTTTGCAAGCCTGCTAAGGGCAGCCAATGAGAACGGGCTGGAAAAAAGCTCTTCTTGGATTGTGTATTTTTCATCTGTGACTGCCCAGATGGGTGGAGGGGTCTTCAGAGAGAAAGGGGGGAGCACTGTGCTTTCAGACCTTTTTTCAGGTCAGCGTAAGGTTACCATAGGGACGCGGGTGGCGCTATGGGTTAAACCACAGAGCCTAGGACTTGCCGATCAGAAGGTCGGCTGTTCGAATCCCCACGACGGGGTGAGCTCCCGTTGCTCGGTCCCTGCTCCTGCCAACCTAGCAGTTCGAAAGCACGTCAAAGTGCAAGTAGATAAAAAGGTACCGCTCCGGCAGGAAGGTAAACGGCATTTCTGTGCGCTGCTCTGGTTCGCCAGAAGTGGCTTAGTCATGCTGGCCACATGACCCGGAAGCTGTATGCCGGCTCCCTCGGCCAATAAAGCGAGATGAGCGCCGCAACCCCAGAGTCGGCCACGACTGGACCTAATGGTCAGGGGTCCCCTTTACCTTTAAGGTTACCATATTTTTTTCAATGAATCCGGGGACACTTTTCAACTTCAATGGATTTTGTACGGGGACTGATTTGTAAATCCGGGGACTGTCCCCGGGAAATGGAGACGTCTGGTAACCTTAGGTCAGCGGTGGGGCCCAGGGTCAGCGCGTGCCCCTCCAGGTCTCTCTGTCTGGCCTTTGAGACTTTCTTAGCTACACCGCTCTCTGCCAATGTGTTTGCCTGGCTGCCCAGGCTTTGTGCCCTTGTGTTGTGATGATGCCTCTTGGTTGCCTGGGTGAAGCAGAGAGAGAGGTGTGGGGCATGTGCTGGAAACCTCTGACTTTTACCATGCAAAGGGAAGTCACGCCCATTG
Source organism: Podarcis muralis (assembly GCF_964188315.1). Taxonomy (NCBI): domain Eukaryota; kingdom Metazoa; phylum Chordata; class Lepidosauria; order Squamata; family Lacertidae; genus Podarcis; species Podarcis muralis. The sequence continues at coordinate 46,423,253 of NC_135667.1, forward strand.
CTCCGCCCAGTTTTTCCCCTGGCCCCGCCCACCACCAGCACACACCTCTGGCAGATTGCCAGCGAGGCCCTCTGGACTGTAAAAGGTTATCCACCACCGCCGGCATGGCCAATAAAAGGTAAAGGTAAAGGGACCCCTGACCATTAGGTCCAGTCTTGACTGACTGTGGGGTTGCGGCGCTCATCTCGCTTTATTGGCTGAGGGAGCCGGCGCACAGCTTCCGGGTCATGTGGCCAGCATGACTGAGCCGCTTCTGGCGAACCAGAGCAGCGCACGGAAACACTGTTTACCTTCCCGCTGGAGCGGTACCTATTTATCTACTTGCACTATGACGTGCTTTCGAACTGCTAGGTTGGCAGGAGCAGGGACCGAGCAACGGGAACCCACCCCATCGTGGGGATTCGAACCGCTGACCTTCTGATCAGCAAGCCCTAGGCTCTGTGGTTTAACCCACAGCGCCACCCGTGTCCCAGCATGGCCAGTAGTCAGGGTTAATGCGCGGCCCATCAGCACCCAGAGAGATGAAGATTCCGCATCCCAGGACTAGCCTGTGATGGTCTTCCATTTGGGCTTGAGTCCACCAGCCCTGATTGTCCTCTTCTCTCTCCCGTACCAGGTAGGTGAGAAGGTGATGGTGATGGCCAGGTCGGGGCTCTGGCAGGAAATTGTGACCGTCCAAGCCAACCAGACATTCCCCATGCCGGAAGGGATGAGTTTTGAGGAAGCAGCTGCTTTTTTGGTCAACTACATCACCGCCTATATGGTCCTCTTTGACTTCGGCAACCTGCGACCCAACCAGAGCGTCCTGGTCCACATGGCAGCAGGTAACCAAGGATTTCCCTCTCTGCAGTAGGAAGCTATAGATCAATGAAAGAGGAACTCGCAGAGCAGTCCTTGTCTTCCTGCTTGTCTTCCTGTACTACGAATGTATCTATTACATTTGTATCCTTCCTTCTCTCCAAGATAGTGCGCAAGGTTCTCTTTCCCACCCTTTCCCCATATGTCACAAGGCCGCTTGGTCAAAGCTGGGGTCATGGTTTGTTTCTCCCTAACAAGCCGGGATCACGACCCAGGCTTAGCTGCTGTGTAGACTTGTGAAATCCTGGCTTGTTACGGAGAAAGAAACCACAATTCCAGGTTCAGACATCGCAGTGATTTGACTTTGTGACCTGGTAGCACCATAGAAGGAGTGAAAACAGGCTATGCGCACCAGCCTTCTGCTCATGTATCTTGTTGACGTGTGAGCGCAGCCATTGCGCAATAGAACGGGACCTCCTACTCACTGCCAAAGTGTTTACAGTGGTGCCCCGCAAGACGAATGCCTCGCAAGACGAAAAACTTGCTAGACGAAAGGGTTTTCCGTTTTTTGAGTCGTTCCGCAAGACAAATTTCCCTATGGGCTTGCTTCGCAAGACGAAACGTCTTGCGAGTTCTTGCGAGTTTGTTTCCTTTTTCTTAAAGCCGCTAAGCCGTTAATAGCCTCTAAGCCGTTAATAGCCACTAAGCCGCTAATAGCCGCTAAGCCGTTAAGAGCCGCTAAGCCGCTAAGCCGTTAATAGCCGCTAAGCCGCTAATAGCCGTGCTTCGCAAGACGAAAAAACCGCAAGACGAAGAGACTCACGGAACGGATTAATTTCGTCTTGCGAGGCACCACTGTAATTGCCGTGATTCTCAAACTAGCTTAATTCGATAGCATAGATCAGCGGCCACCAATCCTTGGGGGCCTGTGGGAATGCTTGCAAACTGGAAAAATGGTTGTCAGCACCACAGCTGCAGCCCGCAACTTATTCTATTGGCTAAAATATGCTTCTTTCGATCCAAATTTCAGGGGTGGGGGCCCTGTGAGGACCCAGTTCCTGGCATACATATTCCCTTGAAGCTTTTTTTGATTTGATATTACCGGAGAGAACATCTCTGATGGATCTTAACTTAGGCAGGTTTAGGCTCGGGAAGCGATGAACGCTGATACACTTCCGTGAAACCAACTTTTCCTTGGCTCTTCGTAAGCCAATCCGCGTCGTCTTCTGTATGGGCCAACGGAGCAGCTACTGTTTACTGAATTTGGCAGCGAGTGGAGAGAATATTTCCCGCGTTGGGATGGAGTTGAACAAGGCCCCTCGGCTGGCAGTGGCGCCACAATGCGCGGCTTCATTTGCTTCTGTTTCCTCCTTCCAGGTGGCGTGGGGACTGCAGCCGTCCAGCTCTGCAAAACTGTGGAGAACGTCACCATTTTTGGTACAGCTTCTGCCTCCAAACATGAAATCCTCAAGGAGAATGGGGTCACCCACCCAATCGACTACCGGACAGCTGATTATGTGGCAGAAGTACGGAAAATCTCCCCCAAAGGTCAGTAACAGAGCAGAGGCAGAGAGCTCTGGAACCAGGGTGCAGCAGGCAAAAACTTTCCTCCATATAACTAGACCTTTGGCCCTTAACTATCTGTGGCCTTTTAGAAGTGTATGGGTTGTTCTTAAAAAAATTCTCTTCCTCCTGGTTTTAACGTACCTATGTGGGGTTTATTGCCTGCCTGCCTGCCTGTTGGATTGGTAGAACGTTGCTTTGGGGTTACCCTGGGCAAGATAAAGCAACCAACATATTCAGTAAATAATAATAACAATAAAATAACAATCATTATCATTATCTCCATCTCTGGGTTTTTGCTTGCGACGTGGTTTTCAGTCGAATTGTGATAACCTGTTGCAAAACTCCACAAAGTTTTTTTTAATAATTATTCTGATTTGTAAAGCTGTTAAGGGGATAATTAATCGTAGTAATTTAAATTAAGCAATTAATTCTGCTGATAAGAACAAGAGGCCTGGAGAGAAAAACACTCTTTCCTTTCATTAGACTAGAGTGCTGTTCAAATTTGGCCAAGGGAACACATCACATTATAGTCTTTTTGATATTAAAAAAAATCAGGGTTTTCCCTTCTGCATTTTTTGGAATGTTCCCCTAAGGGAAATGTGTTTACAACTATCCAGAAACAGATATTTCAAACGTGGAACTGGACATTTGTTCCTGAATACTGGAAGGTCCTTATAAATCTTTTGTAACGGCAACTTTCTCTCTTTGTCTTGTTAGGTGTAGATGTCGTCTTAGACCCTCTGGGGGGTTCAGATACCACAAAAGGCTTTAATCTCCTGAAGCCAATGGGGAAACTAGTCACCTATGGTGAGTAAAGAAAACTTGTTGGGTAACTGAATTGAGGCTCCATCCAGCCCTGGAATCTTTTGGATCCCAAAGCGCAAAATTCGAATCTTCGGATAAGAAAATGCCTCTGAGCATGTGCAGAATGCTGCGCTTTAGATGTGGAGCTCAGCTCTGCGCTGGAGCCAGTTTGCAATGCCCCAAGGCTCAGCCTCTGGAGCCTGAGAAATGGAAATGTACAAGGACTGGCTTCCTGGGGTCAGACCAAAAGCTCCCATCGTTCTATCTCCAAAAGAGCCTTTGAAGCACCCCCCCCCCTTTATCTGAGTCAACTGAGCACCCTGCAGCTGTGACAGAAGCTTTGTGGCATGTGGCAGTCAAACGCCAAAGCTGTTGAATGCTTCTCTCCCCCTGCTTCCGGCAGTGAGCACACTGTAATTCTGTGCTCGCAGACAAAGCCTTTACACAGTCGAACTGGCAGCCGAGATCAGAATCTTGCAACCCTGGGGTGGCCATCTAGAAGTTTCAGAGTTGAAACTTGCAGGCCTTTGCAGACGCCAACATGGTGTTCCCAAAAAGGTCACTGTCATTTCCAGTTCTGCAGTGTAAAGACACCCCACATACCAGGCTGCCGTTTATGGTTATGAATTCATTACAAAACCTAAATTTGTTTCAGCCTGATTTTGACCCTCGTTTTGACATAGGTGGCCTACATTGGGAGAAGGAGGGTGGAGAATAATAATAATAATAATAATAATAATAATAATAATAATAATAATAATAATAATAATAATATAATATTTATATGCTGCCCATCTGACTGGGTTACCCCAGCCACTCCGGGCAGCTTCCAACAGATTCTTAAAAACACATTACAACTTCGCTGAACAGGGCTGCCTTCAGATGTTTTCTAAAAGCCAAATGCAGTTGTACCTTGGTTGTCGAACGCCCTGGTACTTGGACATTTTGGCTCCCGAACGCCGCAAACCCGGAAGTGATTCTTCCGGTTTGCGAACGTTCTTTTTGGAACCCGATTAGCCAATCAGAAGCCGTGATTTGGTTTTTGAATGTTTTGGAAGTCGAATGGACTTCCGGAACGGATTCCGTTCGACCTCCAGTTTACGACTGCAGTCATTTATTTCCTTGACATCTGACAGGAGGGCATTCCACAGGGAGGGTGCCACTACCGAGAAGGCCCTCTGCCCGGTTCCCAGTAACTTCACTTCTCGCAGTGAGGGAAATGCTACAAGGCCCTCACAGCTGGTACTGCTAAGTCTCTCAGTGGCTATGGGCATCATTGGCCATGTTATCCTTCTGTGGTTCAGGGCCACTGAGTTCCAGTAGCCTTGTGGTTTATTCCTTGTGCCGCCTTTCAACCACATGAAACCACCCAGTAAGATCACCTGGGGTTCTGGAGTGTCGGCAGGTACTGATGACCGCCCCCTTCAAAACTCCAGGTCACCTCGCTCCATCTCTCCTTGACATCTAATTCTGGCGAGGCACAGGAAGCCTTGAATTGGCTATCAGTAACGAACTAGATAAGGGCGATAAACTGAAGCTCAGTTGCAAAAGAGGGGAGGTACTGGTATAGCTCAGGGCCCCATTGTTCTGGAGGGGGGAAGCGTAGGTCCTTGGCCTTTGAAGCCCTGTGGGGCTGGGGACCTGGGTGCTGCAGAGATCGTCTGCCTCCACTTTGGGCAGAGTAGCTAAATTGCACCTAGGAAGCCAAATCATGTGCAGTACTGACGCTTTTCTTGAGATCAAGGCCATGTCCAAGCACTTGTTAAAATATTCCAAGGCCTTTACTAGCAGGACATATAGCTAAGGAAGAATACATGCAAAGGATTTACATTCACATGCTCTTCCAAGCATGGGTTTAGTTTTTCCGAGTTGAAGATTTCAGCCTCTGCCTAAGAGAATGATCCAATGTGAGACAGCGGCTTTGAACACATGCACACCACTTTGTCAGTTGCCCCTAAGCAACTCTTGTGTAATAGCACACAACAAAATTAACTCTCGAAACACCAGCAAATAATAATTAAGCAGAAATTCACTCAGAACAATTACAATATAATTACTAAACGATGACCAATGAAGATAACTGGAAGCCCCAGTGCATAAAATACCACAATACATGCAAAATCATGTAAAAGGAACAAATTGAGAAACAAAGACGCACAACTTATAAAATCGTGGTGTTTTTTTTTAAAAAAATCCTCCCTTCCCAGCTGCTTTTCCTGTTCTTAAAGTCATGGCCTGGGAGAGGCTAATTGCTCAGCTAGACTTGACTGAGGTTGCCTGTGTAGGAGAATAGAGCTAACCTTCCAAGACATCCTGGCCGCTGTATGCTACTACACTGGTACCTTGGGTTACAGACACTTCAGGTTACAGACTCCGCTAACCCAGAAATAGTACCTCGGGTTAAGAACTTTGCTTCAGGATAAGAACAGAAATTGCGTGGCAGCAGCGCAGCGGCAGCAGGAGGCCCCATTAGCTAAAGTGGTGCTTCAGGTTAAGAACGGACCTCCAGAACGAATTAAGTTCTTAACCCAAGGTACCACTGTACTGCGGCCCATGTTTTGTTAGCCCAAAAATGTAAAACGAGCGAAGTCCCAACTAAAGAAGAATGGCAACTGAAGCTGACGGAATATGTGCAGCTTTCAGACCTAACACACAGAATAAGAGAACAAGAAGAACATACGTTTAGAGAAGATTGGAAAATGTTTATTGAATATATGGGGGGAGGGAATTGTGTACACTTGAAAATGTTGGACAGCATTAAGATAAACAGTGTAAATAAATTTTGATGGATGTAATAATGGAATACTGAATGGAATAGTTTATGTAAAATATGCAGGGATTTAAGATTTGCAGAATGAACCATGGAAAGAGAAGAAGGGAAGTCATGGATATTTTAAGGCTGTTTAAATGAGTATTCTAAATTGTAAAACAGAAAATTTAATACAAATTTACACATATATAAAACAAGACACCCTGGCTGCTGTGCAGCAGCACCCAGGCAGTTGCTAAACGATACGTCTTTCCGCTTGGCAGGTGTAGCCAACTTGGTAACAGGGCAGAGGAAGAACCTGATGGCCATGGCTAAGACCTGGTGGAACCAGTTCAGCATCAATGCCTTGCAGCTCCTTCATCTCAACAAGGCCGTCTGCGGCTACCACCTGGGCTACCTAGATGAGGAGGTGGAGCTCTTGACCAGTGTGGTGAACAAGCTGGTTGCCCTCTACAACCAAGGCAAAATCAAGCCCAAGGTGGACTCCGTTTGGCCCTTTGATCAGGTGAGTGTGGGCGGCAGCGCAACGGGCTCTTCGTGTGCTTAATGCGATCGGTTTCTAGGTGTGATTCCAGGGCTTTGGCCATTCACTGGAGACCCTCCATTGAGGAGCAGGAAATCAAAGGAAGGCCTATAGGACTGGGGGCGGGGCGGACCTGGCTTGTACACGTGCAAAGAGATTATGGGGCTTTAGGCGTGAGAACAAGCTGAAGAGGAGAAAGCAGCGAGATGCAGCAGCTAAAAAGGCTAACACAATCTTAGGCTGCGTTAACAGCAGCACAGTCTCCAGATCACGCGGGGAACAATGGTTCTGCTCTGTTCAGGTTGCGTTGTGGATCTGAGTGTGCCACATATAACAAAAAGACGTTGCTAAACTGTGTTGTGTTTCCAGAGGAGGGTGACCACAATGTTGAGGAAGCTGGAAACTGAGCCTTGTGAGGAAAGAGTTGAAATAGCAGGGGGGGATGTGCAGCCTGGAGATGAGAAAGTCAAGGGGGGAGCATTTTAGCGTTCTTCTTCAGGAGGTGGCGTAGACTAGGGTCCCATCCACACCATATAGCATTTCAACACACGCTGGTTCCCTCCAGGAATTATGGGGATTGCATCTTACTGTTACGGACTGGTTGAACGCAGGGGAATGGTGGGAGAAACTAGCTGGGGAACCCCCCCCCCCCAGGGAAGAAGACTCAGAGACCGGGGATGGGTGGTGGGACAGAGGGAGAAGATGGAGAAGACTGGGAGGAGGCGGTGCCGGAAGCTGAAGAGGCAACAGGGTTTAGTGAGCTGGGAGACTCTGTGGCAGATAGAAGTCCAGAATAAGAAGTAGAGGCTGAAGCTGGGGGGGGGGGGGAGTCAGAGATGAAACAGACTGGGAAGAGTCTGTTGCTGCGACCAGCTCCCCTCCTCCCTGGTTTTTTAGAACCAGTAGAGGCACGGAGAGAGAGGATGAGAAATTAGCTTCAGGGAGGCACAGGTGCATAGCTGTCAACTTACAGATTTGAAAATAAGGGACCTGCAGCCTCAACAATAAGGGATCAGCAGCCAAAATAAGGGATTTCCCGGGCACAGGTATGTTCAACTTCTGAGCCCCTCCGAGCCAAAGGCAGAAAGCCCAGCCAGCAGCCAAACGAAGCCTCAAGCGGTGGTTCCCACAACACAGCAACCCAGCAAAGGGGATGCAGCAAGGGAAACCACCATCACCTCTCCGCTGGGAAGCGCTGAGCAAAGGCGAGTCCCCAGGCAACGCGGCCGATTTGATCAGCACAAGGCATGCAAGCTCCACCCCCCAGCCGTTCTTAGATTCCTTATTGGGTGAGCAACGCAGCCAAGCAACACAGTTGGAGCCTCCCTCCTCCCTGGCCGGCAGGGAGGGAGGGAGAGGAGCTGCTTCCTTTGAAACCTGGGAAATTTAAGGGACATCATCAATAAGGGACAGCAGCAGGACACGGCGCTGGGATAAGGGAGTTTCCCGCCAAATAAGGGACACTTGACAGCTATGCACAGGTGGTGGCCTGCGATACTTCACGGCGGTGACGGGAGATGGCGGCAGTAGCGGTGGTGGCCTGCGAGGCTTCATGGCGGTGACGGGAGATGGCAGCAGTAGCGGTGGTGGCCTGCGAGGCCTCGCAGCAGCAGCAGCACAAACAGTAACAGCCTGCGAGGCCTTGCGGCGGTGATAGAGAGTGGCGGCAGTAGCAGCGGCGGCCTGCGAGGACTCGCAGCAGTGGCGGGAAGTGGCGGCAGCGGACTGTGAGGCCTCGCGGTGGCGATGGGAAGTGGCAGCAGTAACGGCACTGGCCTGAGAGGCCCTGCAGTGGCGACAGGATTTGGCAGCAGAAGCGGCAGCGGCCTGCAAGTCCTCCTGGCAGTAGTGGGAGGCAGTGGCAGAAGCTGTGGCGGCCTGCCTCAGCGAGGCCTCAGCTTCTGCCGCTGTCTCCTGCCGCCACTGCAAGGCCTCACAGGCCGCCACTATTGCCACTGCCATGGCAAGGCCTTGCAGGCTGCCCCTGCCACCCACTGCCATGGCAATGCTTCGCAGGCTGCTGATTATTGTGCCCCTTATGCCAGGGTGCTGCCGCTTCTGCCTCCTAGCAGGCCTGCTGGCAGCCTGGCAGTCCCAGATTATTTGCATTCACTATGACTCAACAGCGTACTTTGGATTCCCCTGAATTTGGTAGCCAAGTCCAAAACCCAAAGTCCTGTTGGAATGTATTTTGGCTTGCCTGCTGATGAAACGGAGTGTGTGTCGATTGAGAATGTTGTCATTTAACCATTTTGGACCCCTAAGTACCAGTAGTCGTCAGGACATTGTCCTGTTCGCCTCTGTATAGTTCCTTCCTTATTTCAGATATCGTCAGATATCGATATATCGCGATGTCCTGCTGGTGATACGTTGCGATACCATAGCTGCCAACCTTCCCTTTTTTTTGCGGGAAATTCCCTTATTCCAGCGCTGTTTCCCGCTGCTTCCCGCTCCTATCCCAGATTGTTATATATCCAGTAGGCTGTCCCCGGGGCAGGTGAGGCTGCTGATCCCTTATTTTCAAATCTGAAAGTTGACATCTATGTGCAATACTGATAACCAGTTATCGCTCAGCCCTAGTGTGGAGAGCAGGGTGATTTCGAACAAAGCCTTTCACTGCGTGACTTTGCGTTTAGTCATGAGGCGGGGTGCTGTGGGGAGCGAGTGAAGAAACAAGTTGAGTCATTAGATCACATGTGTATTTGCTGCTCATTAAGAGAGAGAAGGAACAGGGGACAAACCCAACCCCAGCAAATCTAGTGCTGGGCTTTAGTTAGTAAGTTCATTGTGTGGTTTTTATTTTCACAAAAGCTTCAATCCTTTGCATTTGCACGCAGGAGTGCAAGAGAACCCCTAATTCAGATGTAGGCAGCAGTGAGCAACAGTCTGATTCTCTGTGACAACCACTCTTCCCAGTCTTGGCATTTGCCTCTTGCAGGGCTGAGCCTTTTAAAAGAGGCTCCCAGGCGCTGAATCCTTGTTTAGAGATCTCCTGGCCTTGTTGCCTTACGTGTTCCAAGACCTGACACTGAAAACTGGCTTGGGAAATGAACGGGACACAGTGACGGAAACCAGAGTGCACGGAAATTCCACCACAGCGGAACCTATTTATCTACTTGCACTGGTGTGCTTTCGAACTGTTTTGGAGATTCGGCCCGGTTGCTTATGATCCCTGCTTGGGAATCTCTTATTGGGGGTGGGGGGAAGAAGAGGCAGGCGAACCAGAAAGGGGGCAAGGATGGGGGGAGTTTCTCCTGAGATTACTTCCTTCTGTTGCCTTCTGGCTGTGCATTCTGATGCACACAGTAACAAGTGGATTCCAGCCACTTTTAATTAAGCTGAAAATGTGTGGGGTGGAAAGGGGAAAAAAAACACCCCTTTGCTGCATCTGAGCTGTAAAAAGCTCCTGTTCCTTGAAATCGGTTTCCAAAAAGGGTTAAGGAATTGCAGAATCAGAAGAGTCTAGACAGTGGTGTCCAAACTTCTTTCAAAGAGGGCCAGATTTGATGACGTGAAGGGCCTTGAGGGCCGAAAAGGGCCAACCCCAGTTGTTTACCTTATTTTAGGATTGAAGTTGTTGAGGTTTTTTTAGGATTTTACCCCAGGAAATAAACTGCCACAGGGGCCGGATTAAACTGATTAGGCCCCTGAAATGGACTTTGGACTTGCCTTGTCTAGGAGAGATTTGATAGCGGCTGAATGCAACATTCCTTTCTGCTGTTAGGGTGGTTCATTAGCAGTTGGTAAGGGATGTGGGTGGCGCTGTGGACTTGCCGATTGGAAGGTCGGCGGATCGAATCCCCGTGACGGGGTGAGCTCCCGTTGCTCTGTCCCAGCTCCTGCCAACCTAGCAGTTGAAAAGCACACCAGTGCAAGTAGATAATTAGTTACTGCTGCGGTGGGAAGGCAAATAGCATTTCCGTGCGCTCTGGTTTCCGTCACTGTGTCCCGTTGCGCCAAAAGCGGTTTAGTCCTGCTGGCCACATGACCCAGAAAGCTGTCTGTGGACAAATGCCAGCTCCCTCGGCCTGAAAGCGAGATGAGCGCCACAACCCCATAGTCGCCTTTGACTGGACTTAACCGTCCAGGGGTCCTTTACCTTTTGATTAGCAGTAATTCTGCCATGGTAAAAAGTAAACGCTCACACATTGAATTGCGAACTGGCTGAGTTTGTTGGCAGTGGATGTTGCAAAAGCTGCAGCTATCTGAATAGCATTCAAGGACTGCACAAATTCATGAAGCGTTTGTCAATCCAAGGCTGAAAATCAGTGGCTGGGTACTTCTGTTTCTCAGAGGCTGCGGGGGGGGGGGGGGCGCAATCTCCCTTTGGCTGTTGTATCTGGCTGACCAACGTTGCAGATGGAATTTTGACCCTATTCCAAGGGGACCAGTTCCGAGAGATCCCACAATTGCCTTTGCCGCCTAATAGGATTGATGTGTGTGTATTGGGGAGGGAGGAGGACAGGACTAGTGCCAGCTGAAAGGCCCTTAAGGAAGAAAATGAAGCCCCTCCTCCTTCTCCCCCTGCAGGTGGTAGATGCCATGAAGCAGATGCAAGAGAAGAAGAACGTTGGGAAAGTTGTGCTGATTCCCGAAGCACCACCGAAGGACGAAAGCAAAGCAGCAGAGAACTAAAGAGAAAGGCGTGGGTGGATTGTCTGACCTCAGGTCCTCATGTTGTTGTATTTTGGGTTGTGTTATTTTTTTTATTTTATTTTTTAAAACCTGTCCCCCCTCCCCATGTCTGACCCTTTGATGGAAGTAGGAATGGGCATATAGATCTCTCACTGCTGTTCATGGAATAAGTGGTGTAAGGACTGAAAAGACACATGTATTGTCGTCGGCTGGAGGCGATGCAAGCTTCTGGGTTTCACAGAACGCTTTGCACCATCTCTAAAGCATTGGCCGGCCTCCTTTCAAAAGTAAATAAATAGAAAGTAATCACAGAGAGGAATTGCATTGATCCTACATCTCTGCTCCTGTAGCGTTAACACTTCATTAAAGGAATAACGAGGCCCAATGTGAACTTGCAGGTGCCTGAGTCAAGTTCACACCCACTGAAATTTCCTCTTGATTTCTGGCTCCTTCTTTTACCTTTATTTGTAACCTACCCACAACTCCACAAAATCCATGCCAAATTCACCTCCGGAGCCCGCTTCTCTTCCCGCCCAGTCCCTCCCCTGCCTCTGGTGACTAATAACTTTAGAGCACGTAAAACTCACATTATTATTACAGCAGCCATCGAAAGTCTCCATGGAAACGGAGCTTCAAACCTGCCGCTTCCGATGGGCAAATTTAATAAGCAGGACGCATCCAACTTTTTCAGCTCTGCTGTGACACGAAGAATGGAGGAGAGGCAGAGAATTGTGCCTCTGCGTTATCTTGATGCAGACATGCTCTTGATCCTGTTACCTCCTCCAGTACGCAAATGTCCGTTTGCTACGCTGGCAACCTTAGCATATCTAAACCATTTTTTAAATAAATAAAAAAAAACCCTGCCCTGGCAATTGCAATGGTTATGTGAAGGAGGCAACAGAAAGTACCTAGGTTTCTTTTGAGAGACACCTTGGGGTTCCCCCCCCCCCACTCTAATTGGGTTGTGTAGACACATACACAACAGTGCCAAGCAGCTGACTAGTCTGCAACCAGCTGACTTGTCGGCAATCTCAAAAATCGTGCTATCGCTTGCAGAATCAGCTGTCCTGGTCATGTAAATGGCACATGACTTGGTGGTTGGATGTTTGAATGGGGAAAACAATCTGTATGCAATCTAGCTGGAGGGAGGGACACTGAAACCCTTCCCTGCTGCAACTCTTGGTTGTCGTTTTTTCTTCGAGAGCAAGAGCACTTTCAGGTGCGTGGCACAGGCTGGTTGCCTTCCAGAACGCAGCTAGCAGAATTAAACGCCGGCTAAATGTTCCCTCTACGTTTGCATTTCCTGTCAGGCTGTGGGAGAACAGAAATTTAGCAGTTGTCTGCAACGAGCAGAGAGTTTCTGCTTCCGGTCCTGTCACTTTTGGTTAGTGGTCTGTGTGGAAAATGAGTCGCTGTGCTGCCTTAAGCTGTGTTGTGTTTATATCCAGGTTCATCTGCCACTTCTGCGGGCTCTAATCTCTTCTTCGAGCCTTCTTTCCCCCCTCTCTTCCATTTCAGCAAACCTCTCGACCTTTTTAAGTCCTCGGGCCACAAAGCATCGCTCTGTAGCTCGACACATGGAGTAGATACGGCCCTTAAAAATTGCGCCAGTTTTGAGTTTCCCCTCGAAGCACTGCTGTATCTGCCTTGGGGTCAGCTCTGGCCCACCTTCCAGGAAGCTGCTCTAGGTCCAACCAAAGGGATCCAACTCACTTCCCCTTGATGTTCATTCCTGGCAAAGGCAGCAAACCTCCAAGGCTAGTGTTCTGCCTCTGCCTGGCGTAAAGAAACGACAAAAAGCACAGGGAATCGCAGCAGTAAAACCTGGGCATTTTCCCCTGGTTCCCTTTCCCCCTCTTCCCAGCCTGTAGTGAGAGTGGAAGGCAACCGTGGGCTGTGTTTTGGCTCACGGCGAACCCTTGGTGCCAGGAATTGGTGTCAGGAATTGCCTGCAGGAGTGTTTCCACCTTACCTTATGGTAAGAAGGGACAGACAACCTGAGGCCCGCTAGAGCTCCCATCAGTCACAGCCAGCATGGCCAGTCGCCCAGCAACATACAGAGGGATGCGAGTTCTCCATCCCTGCCTTTTAGGCCCTGTTGCGGGAGGCACGGAGACTTCACACCTTATAATAATAATAATAATAATTTATTATTTATACCCCACCCATCTGGCTGAGTTTCCCCAGCCACTCTGGGCGGCTCCCAATCGAGTGTTAAAAACAACACAGCATCATAAATTAAAAACTTCCCTAAACAGGGCTGCCTTCAGATGTTTTTTAAAAATAAGACAGCTGCTTATTTCCTTGACATCTGAAGGGAGGGTGTTCCACAGGGCGGGTGCCACCACCGAGAAGGCCCTCTGTGTGGTTCCCTGTAATCTCACTTCTCGCAATGAGGGAACCGCCAGAAGGCTCTCGGCACTGGATCTCTGTGTCTGGGCTGAACGATGGGGGTGGAGACACTCCTTCAGGTATACAGGACCGAGGCCGTTTAGGGCTTTAAAGGTCAGCACCAACATTTTGAATCTCGCAACTTCAGCGTGTGAGAGTGCTGCGTGCCCAAAAAGAGCCTTTCCTAGTCCATCCAAGCATTTGGCTGCTGAAGCAGTTGCTGATGCCGACGTTTTTCAAGGCGTTCCCTTTAGCTACCCACACACGCAACAAACAGGTCCATTAGCAATTTCTGCGAGTGAGCTAGGCAAGGAGGTTTCTTACGCCATCAGCATGGAAAATAACTTAACAACCGAAAGTCAGAAGGATTATTCTAACCAAAAGTTGCAAAGAGCCGATTCTGGGAACTATTTTCTTTTTCCTTGCTGCGCCTCTTTTCTTTTTGTCCCAGGATATATTAACCCTCCATGTAAAGTGCTGGAATATTTTTTTTTTTTGGGGGGGGGGGTTGTCCCATCTTCTCAAGCAACTTGGATTTAAGGCCATTTAGCATGGGTCAAGCATCCTTCATCCTACCATGCCACGCTTAGCAAAGGGTATCGCAAATGTCAGATTAATTCTTACAGGGCCCTAGAGTTGGGTGCGGCCAAAAGTGGAGCACATGATCTGATCTGCAGGCAGGTGGTCGCAAGTTCAGTCCTTGCTGGCTATTGTTGAAAGATGTCGGGAAAGACTGATGGCACGAAAGACTCCCGGCTGTGAAATCCTGGCCACTGGCGCTCCATATTCTGACTTGGCACAAGCCAGCTTAACGCATGTTCACAAGGCAAGGTCGGCTGGCTCACAGATCAGTCAAATGCAACCCAGGCCAAGATGGGCTGTTAGTGGTGAGCGGCTATACTGAAGAACAAACATTGCCTGGTGACTTGCTGAGGCTGCGAACCTCCCAACATAGTCCTTTCTTCTCCTCTAAGTCCAGGTCACTTGTGTGTTCACCCAGTAGTAAGCCCCACTGAGTTCAGTGGGACTTACTCCAAGGTAAGTTTGCATAGGATTGCAACATTTGCCGGCGGGACTCCCAACTCTGCCGTGTGCTAAGTGAAAAAAAGATAACACATGGAGCTTCCATCTCCCACAGAGAGAGGGGAAATGGTGCAAAAATTCACTATTCCGTGTTTTTTTAAAAAAATATATAGCCTCCTTTCTGTCTTGCCTTCCTCCTTGCTGCTGCCTGGTGCCTTATTCCGGATGGCATTCCAAAACTCTTGTAACCTCATCCTGTTTAATACTGCAAGGGACCAGACTTGCCTTGGTAAGAACTGATATGCTGCATTGTTACTCCACCCCACCCTGTCGCCAGTGCCTTGTTCAGACATTGAGTAAGGTCTATCTAACCCCAGAAGCCTTTGCCAAAATCTGAGTTGTTTAGAAAATTTCTCCTCCCTCTCGCTGGGAACTTGTGTGAACACACAAATATTTATGGCTTGTATTTTACACAAGCAGCGATGAGGCTGGCACATTTCAGTGTGCCTCTGCGCAAGCGCATGAACCCGTGGTGCTCTCTGAGAACTTGAGCTGAGCTCTCCTGAGATCCCAAATGCTGTGGTCATTGGACATTTTCAGAGATGTGCTGAGAAGGTCTTTCTGCTGTGCAATCTTACACACACACCTCCTCAAAAGGAAGACCTATTATGCTCAATTAGACTTTCTCCCAGGTAAAATATATGTAAGGTTGCAGCCTTAAATCTTCCAGAGCACCACTTCTGAATATTAATGTGCTCTAGGAAGCTACAAGGAGCATGAATTTGGCTCAGTAGCTTTTAAAAAAAAATGGTTATCCCACTGCTCTTGGGAAGAGAGAGGTGAAAAGGCATTCGTCCCATGTGCAAAAACACTTACAAAAACCTGAAAACATGAACCCGTAGCAACAGCAAGTGATGATCCTATTCCCTTCCTGTTCGTGTGTTTATTTGCAGCTCCCCCCACACCTGACAGTTCTGAAACACTCCTCCTGAACAGTAAAATATCTCCCCCTTTGTGCTAGACATTTAACACAGACTTGTCTTAGTGCTCAGTACCTAAAGTTTTTTTAAAAAGATAAATACAGGAGACATCCAATCTTAAAGCACTATAACTTTGCTCTTTGTTGCCTTGCTGATTAACACTGTAATCTTGAATTTTATAGTAACGCCCCCTTATTTTGTGACTTAATTGTGTGAGAGTATGAGTGTTGAGTGTGTGTTTAAGACAACTGTTTTTTGGTTTGTTTTTTTAACGGGCCACAGGTATTAAATAAAGGCCCTTGGCCCTCTTAAAAAAATAAATAATTTGTTAAAACTGCATGTACTTAACTTCAAGGACCAAAGTGGGGGTGGGGAGAAAGATAAGCTGTCACCTGAGTTTTCTTGACTCCAAAGGGCAAAACTTGTCACAATAAGAACGCTCTTGTTTTCTGTACGGATTTTTGTTGCACTGTTTCAAGATAAGATGAAATGGCGTTTTGAGCTAAAGCGAGGCAGGTGAAGGCTGCTGTTTAGGATATGGTGGGCTATAATGGAGGGCCAAAGTCTGAACAATTCAATTGCAAGTGTGCCTTCTCACCCCTTCTCCCCTCCAGCTCAATGGACTTTAAGCACAACACCACACCCAAGCTATTACGGAAGGCAATGAGGCTATCTCAGTTTCACTGCCTTCCTAAGCTACTGGCCCCCATGTGAGCTACAGTTCGGCGCATTTTGGTGTGGCATGGACAGCGCCAGTTCCCACCATGTAAGGAACCATTCACACAACATAGGTGTGAGAGGCAAAGTAGCCTCAGAGTGATTTAAAAATAAAACCATCACGTGCCAAAACTGAGCACGGATTTTATCCAGAAAATCCTCACGACGGTGGGCCTCCTTGCAAATTATCAAAATCACAGTTGCCTAATCCACATTTTGCGGGACGCGGGTGGCGCTGTGGGAAAAACCTCAGTGCCTCGGACTTGCCGATCACATGGTCGGCAGTTTGAATCCCTGCGGCGGGGTGCGCTCCCGTCGTTCGGTCCCAGCGCCTGCCAACCTAGCAGTTTGAAAGCACCCCCGGGTGCAAGTAGATAAATAGGGACCGCTTACTAGCGGGAAGGTAAACGGCGTTTCCATGTGCTGCGCTGGCTCGCCAGATGCAGCTTGTCACGCTGGCCACGTGACCCGGAAGTGTCTGCGGACAACGCTGGCTCCCGGCCTATAGAGTGAGATTAGCGCACAACCCTAGAGTCTGGCAAGACTGGCCCGTACGGGCAGGGGTATCTTTACCTTTTAATCCACATTTTTACAACGTTCCTATTCATAGTGTCGTCTGTAACTCTTTTGGTGGTGGAGGGAGTTGGGGGTGGGTTAAAAGCACTCGGTTTTTCACCTCTGCGATAAAGAACATTGATCCTCAGGCAGATTGGCAGGACACACCAGACTTGGCGTAAACGTCCTTCAGAATTTGAAGAGCTGCATCTGTGCCGCTCTTCCCCCCAAAAAAAATGTTCTCCCAAGTTTTGGATTGGGTTGAGCTTGGCTCGCGAGAACGTTAACAAGGAACATTGCGTGAGAGATGGTAGAAGGGAAAACTAGAGTCAAGGTGGTTGAGGGAGGGGAGGAAGATGCAAGGAAGGCCCTGCCTGTGTCAATACATTTTATTTGCATGTTTGTGTTTTTGTGTGGTGTCGTCTTGAGTGACAAGTGAGGAGCCTCCAGGCGTTATGGTCGTCGGCAGCTGTGCCTGATGCAGCTCAAATCACCTGTGGAGCCACCACTAATGTTGCCAGATATCCTTAAGGCCTGGGGCGCCTCTGCTGAGCGAAGGGCAGTTAGCAGCCAGGGCGCATGGCCGCAGTCCCTATCACTGCAGGCTATGGCACAATGTCCCATTCGTTCCTCTTTTGATGGTTCGTGATGAGCAGCTTGTGTGTTTTCTTATGGTTCAAGGCGCTTCTTTAAAAGTCTCGTATGGTGTTTCGAAAGAAGCTCGCTCTTTTCTGCTTGCGCACGTGTGTGTATGTGTGTGTGTGCGTGTGCGTCGACCACGCAAATGTGCCAATGCTGTTTACACAGATTTCAGACATGAAATGCTAGTCTGCCTAATGTTACCATATGCCTTATGTGTTTTCTGGGTGTTCATTAAAAGCATAACGAAAAAGAAAGATAAGCGTTGTCCTGTGATCCTCGGCTCTTCTGTTCATTCAAAAGCAGTTTGGTGGTTATTCACTCTGAGCTTTGCAGCCAAGAATGAGAATCCTTTATTTGCGTTTTCTGGGAAGTTTCCAGATCCACAGCTGGCAGGGAGAGGTACAGGAATATGTGCACCGATATTCACATGGCTGTAACTTACCACATCTGCCAACTGGGGGGGAAATAATAATATAATGGTACTCTACATGTGAAGAAAGACTTGGCACATTTTGGGTTCAGAAAAAAAGACAACCCAAAGGAAGAGTTATAAAACTGTGGCCAGGCAGGATAAAAATAAAACTTCTCTTTATTATAACTTCACAATTTCTAGGTGCTGTGTGTCCTTGCATTCAGAATATCAGGCTTCCTCAAATCCGGCCCTCCAGATGTTTTTGGCCTACCACTCCCATGATCCCTAGCTAGCAGGACCAATGGTCAGGGATGATGGGAACTGTAGTCTCAAAACATCTGGAGGGCCGAGGTTGAGGAAGCCTGGAATAGATTCTGGAGTTCAACTTTCGTCTTGCAACTTTCTAAGGCAGAAAACTTCTTTCATATGGCCCACAACATGTCTGTGTTACATATTCATACTGGTTTTTATTTGTAATCTTATTGCTTTTATTCTTCGCATATTGTATTACAATTTGAATTCTATGGAATGCAATTGTAATGCGATAACACATTAAAACCGGAAATGCAATCAAATTCACCCAGCACAGTGTGTTATGATTTCTATAACAGGCAGACCAGTTGTCTGCCATCAGCTATTTTTTGAGTGGTACATGGAAAAACATTTGAGAAGCGCTGTTCTAAGGTATATATTTGGTCTATCGGTGCAACACAGGGTCCATTACAGTTACAGCCGCATTTAAAGATAAGCAAACCTTGCAATGTACAGCAGACTGGGCAACCTGGCCATCATGGAGAAGGAAGCAAGACTGGAGAATTAATACAGCTTTATTTGCAAGTTTCTCAAACACTCAAGCTACAAGGCACAAGTGGAGACACAGGACAAGAGCTTTTATTTACAGTAGAACCGCAACTTGCCAGGTGTGTCAAACTGAATGCATGCCAGTAAGCGGCAGGTCTACTGTAAGTGCTTGCTTTTTAACCCCTCCCTCCCTGAGGACAATTCTCCCTGCAAGGCTAGGAGCGAGATCACAACGCCGAGATCTGAAGGCCTCGGAGAGCCTCCCCACGTTCCTTTGTCCTCTTCTCCCAGTAATAGTGTAGCTTTAGGCCTGGCACTGAATCAGATGCACAAATAACTCAATGCTTTCAATGCTTGCAAGGGGACCTGAGCAAGGGAGGCCTTCATCCCACTTCCTTGCCCCCTTCCCTTTTGTGTGAGGATTGCTCTTACATAAACGCCTGCCTGGTGGGCTCTGATGCAGGAGAAGGAAAAAGCCAGTGGGGAGCGGGATCTCTCCTTTCTTCCCCAAGGGGAAGGAGGGATTCTGGCTCTTCCCACCCCCAGCCTGACCTTCCTGCAGATCAGAGAGCCTCTGCAAAGATTGGGAATGGATGGGTAGCCCGGGAGGGTAGGGGCAGCCCTGTCACCTACAACCAGTTGCTGCCTTTGCGGATAGGACCAGATCCACCCGCACCAACAGAGCATGTGTTTGCAATTCTGACATTTCCGCATGGCAAGGGAGTCCGTCCAAGCAAGCGCTTACATCAGCCTCTAGTCTTTAGAAGCTTGGAGGGCAGGGCCTGGAAACTTGTTGGGACATCTATGCCACTTAAATCCAGTTCTGAACTACTTGCCCTGCTCCTGAAACACGGCTGCTGAGCCCGTATACAAATCTATTTCTTACTTCCAAGTAAGAGACTCTGATTGCGTGTTTTGAGGCAGGAGCCGGGACAGGGAGCTCCCTCAGACTCTGTGGCATGACCTATTAGTAATGTGATGGCATCTTATGACTGCTTGGTTGAGTACACCACCAAAGCAAATGCAGCAGTCCTCTCATGTGGCTTGTACCCCTTCAGAAGGCCTGTGAACAGCCCTCATGTCAAAGAGCTTCTCTGTCACAGTCCGGTTCACGGGCGATCGAAGGCCCGGCTGGGGACGTCGGGACCGGGGGCAAGATGGCGGGGTGGGAGCAGGAACGGGAGTCCAGAAGCCAGGAGTCAGGAAGCCAAGAGTCCAAGTGTCAGAGAGCAAGGAGTCAGGGGTCCGAGGATCAAGAAGCAAGGAGTCACGAAGCCAAACGCAGCAAGGCAGGAAACGTGTTGCTGCGGTAAAGAGCCAAAGGGAAAGGTGACCTTATATCCCTTCCGGCTCTAGCCACCAGATTACCAAGTGGCCTCACCTGTGTGGTTGTGCCTTGCCTCTCCAGAGCAAACTTAAGAAGGCCCCAGTCCTGCGAAGCCCTACTGGTCCCAGGGCCCGGCTCCTGCACGCACTCCTGACATTCTCCTACAACAGAAGAACAACGAAACGGCAAGTCCTCGTGTCAAGATCCCTTTGCGTGGAAAGGCCTTCAGGTGCTCTGAATGTAGCAAGAAGCCCGGAAGGCCAAAGGCAGAAGTGCTGGGAGACGTTAATGGTGGAAAGATCCTGATTAAGGATTGAGTGTGTCTTGTGGCAAATTCCTCAAGATGCCAGCATGGGCTTTGGGAGATGGGGAAGCTGCTGAGCTCCCAAGGTGCTTGGAGGAGGGTCTGCCTTCATTCGATGTTCAGCTCTTTCAGCTTCAGACTCAGCTGCTGGAGGTAATGGCTGTCTGGGTAGCCGTTTCTGCAAGCAAAGAAGCAAACCAGGTGTGGGCTGTGGGATGAAGCCATTCAGTGCAACCCTTTTCCTGGAACCGTGGCATATACAGTGGTGCCTCGCAAGACGAAATTAATCCGTTCCGCGAGTCTCTTCGTCTTGCGGTTTTTTCGTCTTGCGAAGCACGGCTATTAGGGGCTTAGCAGCTATTAGCGGCTTAGCAGCTATTAACGGCTTAGCGGCTATTAACGGCTTAGCGGCTTTAAGAAAAAGGAAACAAACTCGCAAGAACTCGCAAGACGTTTCATCTTGTGAAGCAAGCCCATAGGGAAATTCGTCTTGCGGAACGACTCAAAAAACGGAAAACCCTTTCGTCTAGCGAGTTTTTCGTCTTGCGAGGCATTCGTCTTGCGGGGCACCACTGTATATTCCACCGCTCCAACTGGGCTATCCTGTGAAGGATCTCAGGGAAGACACTAAACAGGGGATGGAATGGTTTAACCACAGGGGCCCCATGCAAAGCTGAAATTCTCAGCAGCTGAAATTCCTAGAAAACAGGGAGATGACAAGCGAACATTGCCCAGTGTCTCTCTACCATGAAATGAAGGCACTTAGCAGCTGGAGAAAAGTGGCTGAGCTCTGAACAAGGTGCAGCATGGGATCATGGTGCCGCAGTCTAAAGATTTACAATACCTGCCCCACGAGATGGAAAATTTGGAAACAGACGGCACTTAAAAACACTAAGAATTTGTGTGCTTGCTTCATGCTAAGGAATAAAATGAAATTGTGCAGAAGAGGCCCGATCCCTTTTCCCTGGCCTGTAATGCATTATGTAAATTAAGGAAATCTGCATAATTCATGCTAGGGGAAGGAAAAGACAAGAACCCGAAGCTCTCCATCCCTCAATTGTGGGGGGGGATTGTTCTGCAACCTCCCTGGCTTTGGGGATTTTAGCAGGAACTGCCTATATGCTGCCAAGCATATCTTTGCACCTGCCATAACGTCTAGAAGCCTTTTCCCACCACAAAGGCCGATATTTGCATTCCTTTCACATTGACATTCAGCTCTCCTGTGCCTCCATCATTAGAGGCAGCAGTGCTTCTTCTGAACAGCGGCTGCTGGAAACACCAGCCAGGGAGAGAGGTTCTTCCACTGGCCATCCTTGGTCTAAGGCTTTCTATGATCATCCTCAAGGACGCGGGTGGCGCTGTGGGTAAAAGCCTCAGCGCCTAGGGCTTGCCGATCGAAAGGTCGGCGGTTCGAATCCCCGCGGCGGGGTGCGCTCCCGTTGTTCGGTCCCAGCGCCTGCCAACCTAGCAGTTCGAAAGCACCCCCGGGTGCAAGTAGATAAATAGGGACCGCTTACTAGCGGGAAGGTAAACGGCGTTTCCGTGTGCAGCTCTGGCTTGCCAGAGCAGCAATGTCACGCTGGCCACGTGACCCGGAAGTGTCTCCGGACAGCGCTGGCCCCCGGCCTCTTAAGCGAGATGAGCGCACAACCCTAGAGTCTGTCAAGACTGGCCCGTACGGGCAGGGGTACCTTTACCTTATGATCATCCTCTCCCCTCAACACCCTTCCTCCTCGGACGCACCTGCCTCTGACTCCTTTCCTGTCCTGGCAATCCCATTCTTCAAATTCCAGAGTTCCTTTGTCGTCCCTTTCCTGTCGACCTCAGAAGGCCACCCCTGAGGCCTTGTGGGAGGTTGCTGAACATCACTACCCTGGCCACCCATAGAACACCTACCCTATTTTTTGCTCCACAAGACACACTTTTTTCTTCCTAAAAAGTAAGGGGAATTGTCTGTGTGTCTTATGGAGCGAATGCGTGGTCCCTGGAGCTGAATTGCCCAGGGGCAAAAAGCAAATCATCCTTTTTTCTTTTTTTTTGAAAGAGGGAAGTGGGTGTTGAAACAAAGCCACTGATGGCAAGCGATCGGGGAGAGAGATAAAGGACGCTAGCAATAAAGGAGGCTGCCTGGGAGGGGGGAGGTAAAGACAGAGAACTTGCAAGGAGAGGAGACAGGAAGACTAAAGCATTGAGGAGAGAAATTAGAAGAAAAGGAGGAGCAAAAAACTGCTCCAGCTAAGGAAAAGACACTAAGGCAAACAAGAGGGAAGGGACTGTTGAAAGGAAGCAGTTGATCAGTAAGCGATTGGGGAGAGAGATAAGGGAGGCTAGCAATAAAGGAGGCTGTCTGGGAAGGGGGAGGTAAAAGCCCATGGATCCTCAGGACTTTTGCATTGGGTCACCCCAAATTCACCATCAGATCACATAGCACGTCCATGGCTACAGCCTGCACCAAAAAAATCACGCACCCACTGTTTTTCATGGGGCTGCAATGGCGCAAAAACGTGGTTACAAAGCACGGATTCACATGGGTTCTCAAGATTTTTGCATTTGGCTACCCCAAACTCATGGTCAAATCACGTGTCTGTGGCCACAGCATGAACCACAAAAATCATACAGCCACTGTTTCATTCAGAATATAATTTTTTTTTTGTTTTCCTCCTCTAAAAACTAGGTGCGTCTTATGGTTAGGTGCGTCTTACGGAGCGAAAATACGGTACCTGGCCTTGCCCCCCTCCATGGAGGTCTTGTGGGGGATGGGTCCCCAAGTCACCCTCTCCTCCAAACCGCAGGATCTGATACGGAACGTCAGACCGCGCTCAAAAGCTTTGTGCAGGAGCACCATCAACCGCCGGCCCTCTGTGTTGTCTGGGAGAAAGGCCTCGAAGTGGCCCCCTCGGTACAGATGTCCTGGGAAAGGGTCTCCAGCCTTTGGGAAGAAGAGGGTTTTTTATATATATATAAAAAAACTTGAACAGAAAGATGACGAAGTCACCTGCAAGTCCCTTGTCTCTGTCTCTTCTCTCTGTGTGTAGTGGAAAGGAACTCCCCAAAAGCTGAGCTTAATCCCAGGGCATTCATATTAAGGGGCTGGAATGCCATTGCTCTGCCTTATCTCTGCAAATACAGTGGTACCTCGGGTTAAGTAATTCGTTCCAGAGGTCCCTTCTTCACCTGAAACTGAAATATGGCAACCCTAAGTTATCAGCAGAGTGGAAAAGGCAACAGGCACATGGCTGATGACAGAGGATTGTGAAAGAAGGTGAGACAAGGGACTGCTTTACACCATCTGCATAGCTTTCCCCAAAGAATCCTGGTAACTGTAGTTTGTTAAGTGTGCTGGGAATTGTAGCTCTCATTCCCAGGATTATTTGGGAGAAATCATGTGCTTCAAATGTATGGCGTAGTTGTGAATACAGTGCAAAAGGAAAAAGGATTGGGGAGGGAAGAGGAAAGCGAGCTGTTCCTTATTTAGCCAATGGATGGGGCTAGCCTCGTCTTTACCATGCCATTACAGTGGTACCTCGGGTTAAGTACTTAATTCGTTCTGGAGGTCCCTTCTTCACCTGAAACTGTTCTTAACCTGAAGCACCACTTTAGCTAATGGGGCCTCCCGCTGCCACTGCACGATTTCTGTTCTCATCCTGAAGCAAAGTTCTTAACCAGAGGTAATATTTTTGGGTTAACGGAGTCTGTAACCTGAAGCGTATATAACCCAAGGTACCACTGTATTCAGTTTTCAAAGAAGAGATAATTTTGAACTGGTGCAGGATGGAGCATGGTAAGAATAGAAAGAGGACGGAGTAAAGAGTATGACAGACCAGTGTTTCACAACCCTTTTCCGACTGTGGCCTCCTTCCAACCTTTCTTCCTTCCTCTGCTCCTCCCATGGGCCTAGTCTAGAGGGGGCAGTTGCCTCCCAAATAAGGAAAAACCATTACAAATCAATATAAAACTCATCTCCCACCCACAAAAAAAGCCTGCCCCCCCAACAAAAATCCTAAAAGGTGTGAACATAGGCAAGGAGTAATGGGACACAGGTGGCGCTGTGGGTTAAACCACTGAGCCTTACAGGCTTGCCGATCAGAAGGTCGGCGGTTCAAATCCCCGTGACGGGGTGAGCTCCCGTTGCTCGGTCCCTGCTCCTGCCAACCTAGCAGTTCGAAAGCACGTCAAAGTGCAAGTCGATAAATAGGCACTGCTCTGGAGGGAAGGTAAACAATGTTTCCGTACGCTGCTCTGGTTCGCCAGAAGCGGCTTAGTCATGCTGGCCACATGACCCGGAAGCTGTACGCCGGCTCCCTCGGCCAATAAAGCGAGATGAGCGCCGCAACCCCAGAGTCGTCCGTGACTGGACCTAATGGTCAGGGGTCCCTTTACCTTTAATGTCTGCCCTCCATCCACTCATCAAACGCAGAATGCAGCTGCTGAACATTCCAACACTCCTTCCTCATAGCTAGCAAAACAAATTTATGTGAAAACAAGCTACCGTTCAATTTACTGATGCTATGGAATCCTGCTATGCCCGGCTGCAACATCTAAATTTCATCTAGGGCAGCATCTATAAAGTCTTCCATACAAAAGAAGCATTGCTATTGGTGTTTCGCCACCATCTTGAAGTTGCTGGCAAAGGACCTGGAACCATGCTGCTCATTCAGAGCAGAGGATCAGACTGTGGGAGATTCAGCCAGCAATTAGAATTGCTGGCAGGGAATTCTAACTCAAGACGAAGGTAGCCACGCGCAGATTATATGAGACACACAGAACAGGGCGTCAAAATATGGCTCTTTGCAGAGGGCTGGGAAGAAACAGGTTCAAATCTCCACTTGGTCATGAATTTCCACTGGGTGGTGTTGTGCCTAACCGACCTCACAAATGGGAAAGCCTTGAACTTCTTTGAGGGAAGCTGGGATATAAACCTTAACACTTGTATTTTCTAAAAGGTATTCTGGAGCTTGCGGTAATCAAGGACGGACTTGGGTAATCTTTCATAATATGGCACCCTGTGTGAGGCAAAAATTTGGTGGCCCCAAATGGATCTTCTCACTTATGGATCTTCTCAATTTTGCACCCTCTCAGCTCCGTGCTCCGTGCAGAGGAACCGCCCAAAAACTGACACACACACACACACACACACACACACACACACATATATTAGGTGCAAGATGAACTGAGCAGCTGATGCACAAAACAACCAGTCATTGTACATATTTACAATACCTCATTCTCTAAAATCACTTCCGAGACTATGCATACAATCTATTTCAAGCTGAAAGATTTCTGATTGGCCCACACCCAGTTGTGACACCTTGAAAAGACTACATTAATGAGCAACAGAAACTAAGGCTGTTGTTTCTTGGAGACCATGTATATTGACTGGGCGCTATAAGTGAATTTGCCAACATGCGCAGATTCTCTGATGAGTCATAGGGATTATGCATATTATCTAAAGAATATACAAAACCCTGTCCTGATAAAACACATTCCTCAAGGCCAGCTGGAGATTTTTGCACATTGACTAGAGAATGTGCACAATTGTTGGTTGTTATGCACATGCGCTGCTCAACTGACATTATTCCTAACGGCTATTCAATTCACATTATCTCATATATAATCTGTTAACGCAACACAAATGAAAAGTTAAGTACTGAGTCTAAAAGGTAAAGGACCCCTGGATAGTTAAGTCCAGTCAAAGGAGACTATGGGGTTGTGGCATCCATCTTGCTTTTCAGGCCAAGGGAGCTGGCATTTGTCCACAGACAGCTTTCCGGGTCATGTGGCCAGCATGACTAAACCGCTTCTGGCGCAACGGGACACCGTGACGGAAACCAGAGCACACAGAAATGCCGTTTACCTTCCTGCCGCAGTGGTACCTATTTATCTACTTGTACTGGTGTTCTTTTGAACTGCTAGGTTGACAGGAGAGCTGGGACAGAGCAACAGGAGCTCATCCTGTCATGTGGATTTGAACCGCCAACCTTTCAATCGGCAAACCCAAGCGGCTCAGTGGTTTAGACCACAGCGCCACCCGCTCCCCAATTCAATTCACATTCTCCCACATATAATCTGTTAACGCAACACAAATGGAAGGTTAAATACAGTGTATGCAAGTTGTTAAGTAGGTAAGCTGGTGCCAGCTTAGGATGAGACCCTCTGACTTTCCCTCCTGCTGGCGGGACCCATAACCTTTGCAAAATGCACTATGGAGCATACATTGCAGAGTTCAAATACAGCTTGATAATTATCGAAGACGGGATGGGACGGAACGGAGGGAGCAGGCAGCTGGGTACTTACTTGTTGCACTCCGTCAGGAATGTTGTATGTTATTTTGAGTGTCGGATCTCGGATATACCCAGGGAGGCTTTGCGATATGGTGGAAGCTCCAAAGGTTCCGGGAATGCCGGCAGAGGCCCCGTGGTGGGTTAGCGAAGCTCTCCCTTCCGGGATTCGCGCCCTGCAAGGCTTGTGGGGGCAGGAGGCATGGGGCGGGGCGGGATGGCTGTTTTGGCACAGCACACACTCTTCAGCCGCCGACTCGCTTCCTAGGCTGGTGGTTCTCAGGCCCAAATCTGAGGCAAGCCCCTCTCCAGCTGGGGGAGAAGAGTGCCGTGGCAGGTCAGGCAAGGAGCCCCGCGGGGCCCTCTCTGCTTCCTGGCTGCTCCCCTCCTTATTGCAGTCTCTCGCAAAATGGAACTTGTCTGGCAAGCCCTGCCTGCTCTCGGCCAACAGTCTCCTGGAGCGGCCCTGCTTGCTGGCACCCGGGGTTTGGTCGAGGGCCTCACTCTGCCATGCTCTGTGGTCACTTGGGAAATTCTGCACCGGCGCAGGCTGGAAACCGCTGCCCTGTCTCTGAGCCTGGGAGGGCGATGTGTCTCCGGCAAGGCTGTCCGGGCCAAGGGAGCTCTCTAGCAGGCTGGCTCTCCTGCTCTCATTCGGCTGCTGAGCGCTCCCTGCAGCCGATGTCTCGCCCTGAATTTTCCCATCACGGAAGGGAGTCTGCTCGGACAGGGCAGCCATCCGGCGGGCAGAGAACAAGCGGAACACTTCCAGGACCTGCAACTTCTCCTCGCGGGGGTACGTAAGGCCCAGCTTGTACCTATCCCGGCTGACGACAATGCGGTCGTCGAAATTTTTCAGGTACCTACACAATTCACCCAGGGCCTCATCCTCTGGTCCATCCATGGCCAGCTCAGTGTAGGTGAAGCTGTCGTAAATGTAAGCACAAGACTCTCCGAGGGCCTCTGCTTTTTGCATGCCTGAAGGACTCCCGTTATCGCTTTGGACAGCGTGCAAAGAGTGCCTTTGTTTGGTAATCGGAGACTCCATTTCCTGACTGTACTCCACCTGTGTCAACCCATCCTTTCTGATCTCCTTCTGCAAAGTACGGTGGGGATATTCCTGAGACTCCTGCTTCAGGTGGGCTGCACTGACCTGAGCTGCAAGCCTGGGCTCAGGCATGGACTCATTGCCGCTTAGAGACTTCTGCAGCGAGAGGCTGCTGGACCTTCTGAGGTGGGGCCTCGTTTCGGAAACTCTGAAGTCGGCAGCCCCCGTGGTGTCAAACAGGTTCAAGGATCTGAAGGAGCTTGTGACCCCATGGAGGGATGGAGGCTCTGTGAGACCGAGGCTTGCCCAGCCCTCAGAACTCAACATGGTGCCTGCAGGTGAGGACGACGAGTGATTTGCTTTCATCCCTTGCGGTGCTTTCCGGAATTCCAGAGTTTGCCTGATCTGGCTCTTTGGTTCAGTAGCAGCGGGCAAAAACGGCAGGGAACGCTCGCTCTCTGGAGCCGGGCGTTCTGTGGCTGGAAACAAGCTGGCAGCTGGCAGCCATGCCGGTAGGCTACCCCGACTTGAAAAGTTGGCAGCCAGCTTGTGCTCGGCTTTGCTGTTGGGCTTTGGCGAGCTCAGCTTCTTTGGCACGGACTCCGCCGGCGACTCTAGCTGAGCTGGCAGAGAGCTAGGGCCCTGGAGGTACGCTGCCTGGGGAACGCCGGGTCTCCGGTGATCCTGCGCTGCCCCCCTTGCGGCAATCAGTTCCTGGATGTGCCGCTTGGCTTGGGAAACTTCCGCCAAATTCCCAATGAGGCAGAAATCCTCCTCCTCCTCCTGAATCAGCAGCAGAGGGTAGAGGCTTTGTAGCTCTGCTGGAAAACTCCTGCCGCCGTCGATCCCCAAATCTCGCTTGTGGACCTTCTCTTTCCGCAGGGTGCCCTCCAGTTGCTGAGAAAGCTGGGAGAGCGCCAGGTGGGCCGAAACTAGGGCGCTAACTCCCCCAGCCCCATTTGATGCTGCTCGCAGGTAGAGGGTGGTGATGCCGTCGCTGTGGACGTCCACAACACCCACCTGCTGCTTGTGGAAAATGTTGCCCAATTCCTCACTGCAGAACTTCTGCATGTAGAGGTAGATGTCTGAGTCTATTGCTAAGGAGAAGTCCTCCAGGGGCTCCATGACGCTCTCTGCAGACTCCTGGACTTCTAATGGGCCTGCTGCAGCCTTCTCCTCCTCGTCCCTCTTCTTTTTCCTCTTCTTCTCTGCCCGAGTCTCCTCCTGGTGCGAGACGCCATCTCCCGCAGCCTTCTCAGCAGGTCTGCCTCCGTTCGCAAAGAGAACGCCAGCCCTTTGCTTGCTGTTGAGGCACCTCAGCAGCTCAGAACTGAAGGCCTGCAACTCCACAAAGGAGCCTTTGACAGTGCAGGTCATCTCCTGAGTGTTGAAGTTGATGTGGATGCCCTCATACCGCTGGCACAGACTATCCAGGATGTCTTTTCCATCAGGGAAGCGGCCATAGTCCACCTTCATGCAGACGCGTACAAAGATCTGAGGAGGAAAGCAAGAGCTGCTTAGGTGGAATGTCAAGGATGGAATTATGTGTCATGGAATTCTACTCAGTACTGACCCAGAGCAGAAGTCCAAAGTATAGTTAGCATAGCGAAAACTTAAAACACGTTGCAGGATTCCCGAAAAAATAGACGAGAGGCAATTATATTTTATCCCGCAGAGCTTTACTGCTACTGAAGGCAAATGAGCATAATGGTCACCAATCCAATACAGTCAGGATTGGCACTGTCCATAAGAAAACCAGTTGCCGAAGACTTAACTTAAACTTACAATAACTTATAGTACAGTGGACACTCGGGTTGCCAACGTGATCCGTGCAGGAGGCAAGTTCGCAACCCGCAGTGCCGCGTCTGTGCACGCGGGGGTTGCGATTCGGCACTTCTGCGCATGTACGAAGTGTGATTTAGCGCTTCTGCACATGCGCCACCGCTGAAACCCAGAAGTAACCTGTCTGTAACCTGAAAAAACACAACCTGAAGGGTCTGTAACCCGAGGTATGACTGTAAGTCTAAACCTTAACACTATTAACATACTAGGTAAAGAACACCATGGGACTACGGACAGCGCTGGCCCCCGGCCTCTTGAGTGAGATGGGCGCACAACCCTAGAGTCTGGCAAGACTGGCCCGTACGGGCAGGGGTACCTTTACCTTTTATGTATGTATGTATGTATGTATGTATGTATGTATGTATGTTGCAGGTTTGCAGAGAGGTTAGGTGGGATAGTCTGCCTCCTCCATTTCCCTTTTGATTGAAACCAGGCGTGGGGAGTCTCTTTACCTCCATAGACTGCACCTCTGAGATCCCCACCCCAACACCAGCCCAGACAACATCAAACCATATTACCCAACAACCCACAACTCATACTTTCAGCACCCCTCTATTCCATACTAAGTATGGAGGCCCTATGCGGCTTAGGACCCACGTACCTACGGGACTGCCTCTCCTGGTATGCCCCGCGAAGGACCTTAAGGTCCACAAATAACAACACTTTGGAGGTCCTGAGCCTCAAAGAGGTTAGATTGGTCTCAACTAGGGCCAGGGCCTTTTCAGCACTGGCCCCGATGTGGTGGAACGAGGCTGCATTTTAAATTGCATTTTAATGTGTATTTTAAATTGGTTTCCCCCCCCCTCTTTTTCCCCTATTATGTTTTTACTGTGATTTTATTTTATTGGTGTTAGCCGCCCTGAGCCTGGCTCTGGCCAGAGAGGGTGAGGTATTAATAATAATAATAATAATAATAATAATAATAATAATAATAATTCTGGTCAGAGGCTCACACTCCCTCCTAGGTGATTTTCTGGGCAGTGGTCCCAGTTAAGCAAGAGTAAAAATTCACACGCCAGCCAAAGCACTCTTGAAGAGGACATGGAGCTGGGCCACTGAGGGGTTTGGCCTAAGAAGAGGGTGTGTGGCTAGGGCAGGGGGGACCTGGATGGCTGCAATTGTCCTGAAGGCCCAATGCTTCCCACCCCCAATTTAAAATAGCAAGCATGCTTCCTAATCAGCTAGGATCTACCCTTCCCCTCTTCTGGTATGATCCCCATGTCATGATTCATGTGTTGTTATTATTTTGGGTGCACAATCAAAAAAACCCATTGCGTAGTGTGTGTGCGTGAGCATGTTCAAAGTGCATTTCCAGCTCTGCTGAGTAAATAGTCACTCCAAAGTCCAGTGACTCCAATCAATCAACACCGAACAATTCAGATAGCAGAAAATGTGAGCAGGGAACCTTCCCTCTAAACAGCATTTACAGGCTCCATAATCCCAGATGTGTAAAATCAACTTGTAGGCTTAGAAATGCCCTCTGTCTGTGCTTAAACGTATTACAAATGATGGGTCGTCCCCCCCCACAACACAACCACCCCGTAACGAAGATAATATTATTTTAAAAGTTGTCTTTTGTTGCCACTCTGTGGACAGAACTGCTCACAGCAACTTTCCCAACTACTAAATTTCTAAAGATGAATTCAGATGTTCCTTTGCATCCCTGCTGTTCCTCAGGGGCTGATTACAGGAGATTAACCTGTTGCAGTTTCATAGATTGGAACCAGGTTTGACTTTTGAGATGAACTGACTTTTGAGAGGAGGGAAAACCTTGCAAGGCTGAGCAGATCTCCATAATCCACACCCAGCTCTTCGCTGGCTCTCTGTGGCCAGTCTGACGTTTTGTGTATCCATACCTGTTATGCAGAGATGAGACACTGCCAGTAAGTGCATTCACTTACCCCCCCCCCAAAAGAGGGGGGAGTTGTTTTCCTGCTTTCTAGCACACACTAATCATAACTCCAAAGGGTAAAACCTCAGCGCCTAGGACTTGCCGATCGCATGGTCGGCGGTTCGAATCCCCGCGGTGGGGTGCGCTCCCGTTGTTCGGTCCCAGCGCCTGCCAACCTAGCAGTTCGAAAGCACCCCCAGGTGCAAGTAGATAAATAGGGACCGCTTACTAGCGGGAAGGTAAACGGCGTTCCGTGTGCTGTGCTGGCTCGCCAGATGCAGCTTGTCATGCTGGCCACGTAACCCGGAAGTGTCTTCAGACAGCGCTGGCCCCCGGCCTCTTAAGTGAGATGGGCGCACAACCCTAGAGTCTGTCAAGACTGGCCCGTACGGGCAGGGGTACCTTTACCTTTAATCATAACTCTGCATGCATGCAACCAGCTGAAGAGAAGCTCATGGCTCAGTTTCAGCATCAAGTTAGAAAATGCTACAAATTCTTCCCACTCACCTCCAAAGGATGTTGGCTCTATGAGCTTATATTCTATGAGCTTATATTCAAGAACTTCAGCACTGTGTATGGGTTTAAAAATAAATAAATCACTAAACCCCTCTTTAACAGTGTTCTTCTTGCAGAGTTATAACCAGTGCTATTTTTCTAGAAAAAGAGGTGCCGTAACACACCACGAACGCCAGTGTGGTGTAGTGGTTAAGAGCGATAGACTCGTAATCTGGTGAACCGGGTTCGCGTCTCCGCTCCTCCACATGCAGCTGCTGGGTGACCTTGGGCCAGTCACACTTCTCTGAAGTCTCTCAGCCCCACTCACCTCACAGAGTGTTTGTTGTGGGGGAGGAAGGGAAAGGAGAAAGTTGGCCGCTTTGAGACTCCTTCGGGTAGTGATAAAGCGGGATATCAAATCCAAACTCTTCATCTTCTCTTAGAATAGCAATGGCGCCCAAATGAGAGGTGCCGAAAATTTCTGTGAGTACTGTGAGTACTGACTTTAAAAAAGCCCTGGTTATGGCCCTTTTCTCTGTTTGAAAGTATTGTGCCACTCAGCCAAAAGCGGTCTCCACTGACCCTGCCAAACTGAAGTTGTTAATAATAGGTTTGGCAGCTTTCTTTTTAAATAATAATACAGACAATGATAATCCTTACACAGCGCAGATGCTTGTGAAGATTTTGGACAGACAGGACAAACAGTGGATGTGAAGACCGGTCAATAATTCAGCAAGCAGAGTCAAGAGAAAGAGGCATTTCCTGCTGCAACAGAAACTGTTCCTTTTCCACCACAGTTACCACCAAGGTTGCCAAAGGGAAGGATACTGGCCCAGTCGACATAATCAACTTTCAGGGCAATGAATGCACAGTTATTACTCATGTGTTGTGCACATTCCAGACGTTGTCCCTAGAGCAGTGATGGCCAAACTTGGCCCTCCAGCTGTTTGTTTGTTTTTGTACTACAACTCCCATCATCCCTAGCTAACAGGACCAGTGGTCAGGGATGATGGGAATTGTAGTCCCAAAACAGCTGGAGGGCCAAGTTTGGCCATCATTGCCCTAGAAGCTGGGCTTCTGTTGCAAGGATATCCATTTTCCCATCAAGGGAGATGCTATACTGAGGTGAGCTTAAGAAAAAGCCAGCCCCCTGGCACCCCAGTTTTAGAAATATCTCAGTTGTATTATTTAAAGATAATGTAATGACTAGTTCTGCATGAACTTGAAACTGGAGTTTTCAAGGGAAATCAGCACAATCACAATCCATCCACTTGCATTTAAAAAGACCTTCATTTTGTTCCACCCAAAAAACCCTCCTTTTTAAATGTACATGTTCTGAATAAATCACTGTATCACAATGATTTTTAATGATGCTGTCACCTGTGTCAGAGGCTGGGCCCTGGCATTCAGAAATTAGGTTCCAGAGCTGAGTCCTTGTGAGCTCCCACAGAAGGGGAGTGGGCTGTAGATTTTTTTTAAAAAAGTAAAGGACCCCTGGATGGTTAAGTCCAGTCAAAGGCGACTATGGGGTTGCGGCGCTCATCTCGCTTTTAGGCCGAGGGAGCCGGCGTTTGTCCGCAGTTTTCCAGGTCATGTGGCCAGCATGACTAAACCACTTCTGGCACAACAGAACACCGTGATGGATACCAGAGTGCCAGAGCACACGGAAATGCCGTTTACCTTCCCACCAGAGCGGTACCAATTTATCTACTTTCACTTTGACGTGCTTTCGAACTGCTAGGTTGGCAGGAGCTGGGACCGAGCAACGGGAGCTCACCCCGTCGCGGGGATTCGAACCACCGACCTTCCGATCGGCAAGCCCAAGAGGCTCAGTGGTTTAGACCCCAGCGCCACCCGCTTCTCCCAGCTGCAGATAAACAGTGCCCAAGTGCATGGGATGCAGCTCCTCTTCGCCCCACGGCCATGTACTTTTGCACTCTTGGTACAACGGATACACAACTCCTCCCAAAGACTGATCCACATGTTACTTCTATCCTACTTCTATGAACTATGCCTTTTTTAGATAACCACTTCAGCACATAGTATTTATGGGAATACAACATTCAGCTCTCTGGGGCAGAAAAACCCTCGATTCAAGCAAAGTGCTTGGGGCACCCGAATATGTGCCACAAAGCGAAAATCCTACCTTCCACACAGAAAAGAGGCGTGGTGGAGGCAGTAGAGATAATATTTAAAAGTGTGGCTGGCACAAAAATGGAAGTAAGAGAAATTACCGACGAAAGAAGAATGGTGGATGAAATTAATGGACTATGCAGAATTAGATAAATTAACAGGAAGAATTCGAAACCTGCAGGACCAGAGATTCTTAAGAGATTGGAGTAAATATATGAATTATTTGAAAAGGAATTGTAAGGAACAGATTACGCTAGTAGGAATGCAAGAAGTTTTGTAATGAGGACTATTTGAAATATTGCCAGAAAGACTATGAGGAGAATTATTAGTTAATTGTAATTAAGAGTAATAGAGAAATTAAGAAATGCAGCATAAGTGATAAAGAGCGGAAAATCATCAGAGGTTGTTGACGGAAGTCTAAAATATTGTATAAGATAAGAAGTTATGTTAAATGATTGCTGGAAATGATATGTTAAAAAAACTAATAAAAATGTATTAAAATATATATTTAAAAGTGTGGCGATGAAGACTAATGACTCAGAAACTAAAAGGTTTAGAACGCAGGAAACCTACTACATAACAGTGTTCACATTAAAAATGAAACGAAAACAAGTGTCTTGCCCTTATGGTGAGTGGGCATGTGTTAAGCAGAGCATATGTGCGGGCTAAGTGGTGCTCATCGCTGTTGCTTTCTATGTCTCAAGGCTAGCAAAACATCATTATGCAAGCTTTTTAATCTGTGTTATCTGATCAGATTGCAGAACTGGGGTTTCCACGATGAGCCTTTTCTTTTGTGCCAGTCTATGCAACTGCAAGGGACGCGGGTGGCGCTGTGGGCTAAACCACAGAGCCTAGGACTTGCCGATCAGAAGGTTGGCGGTTCGAATCCCCAAGACAGGGTGAGCTCCCATTGCTCGGTCCCAGCTCCTGCCAACCTAGCAGTCCGCAAGCACAAAGTGCAAGTAGATAAATAGGTACCGCTCCGGCGGGAAGGTAAACGGCGTTTCCGTGCGCTGCTCTGCTTCGCCAGAAGCGGCTTAGTCATGCTGGCCACATGACCCAGAAGCTGTACGCCGGCTCCCTCAGCCAATAAAGCGAGATGAGCGTCGCAACCCCAGAGTCGGCCACGAATGGACCTAACGGTCAGGGGTCCCTTTACCTTTATGCATCTGCAAAGTCAAGCTCCCCCACCCTGACAACAGGCCTCTCAACCTCTTTATTACCTCGTTGGGGTTCAATTCAGTGGCGCTCTGTGTCACTTCCAAAGGGTACTTGTTCCCGTTGATAGTCAAGACATGCTTTTTGGCCTTCAGTACCTGCTGAGTCACTGAATGAGAAAAAAACAGCAATCAACAGAAGCTGGCAACAACTCACCCCCTCACCAACAAACTTGGAGGCAGGGCAAAATCGCATTGCATTTGATCTCCACACACTTCTGTTCCACCTTTCTCAGACCTTTGATTCTCACTCAAATTCTCAGTGTTGCTTCCCGAAATCCTTAGCTCAAAATTCACATTTCAAAATTCTGAAATTAAAGATTCTGTCTATCCAACTGAATCTTTTCAGCTTGCGCAGATTTTTCGTTTCCAGAGCAGAATGGTTCATTCGGTAGAGCATGAGACACTCACGGTCGTGGGTTCAAGATCCACACTGGGCAAAAGATTCTGAATTGCAGGTGGATTGGACTAAATGACCCTTGTGGCCCCTTCTATGATTTTAGCTTGTGGGTGCACTATTGGTAAGGAGGAGAAAGTTAGCACAATGCTTTGGCTTGCCCAGAAAGATTTGCATTTCAAGCCCCTCAAATTGACTTGAAAACCAAGTTATCCATTTTCCCTGCAGTCCAACACCAGATAATCTCCGAGTCACTGTCATCTTTCAAACCCATTTTTTTATGTTGTTGAGAAAAGCGAAGCCATGTAAGATTTGGGGTGTGGATTTCTCAAACCTCCACTAATATTCCAGCAAGAACTTGCAATATTTAAGGGGGAAACATCTTACAAATTCTGCAACATGGAATTGGCGCGTGGAAATTTACATTGCAAAAATTGGGAGCTGTTCAACTGGTTTGCAGACATGATGCAAAATTTAACCATCTCTATGTGCAAGGGAAAATGACACATACAGGCCACACTCACACCATATATTCAAAGCACGATGACCCCACTTTAAGCAACCACGGCTTCCTCCGTTTCTGGGAGATGTAGTTTGTTAAGGGTGCTGACAGTTCTTATGAATCTTACTTACATATTTTTGTGAAAAATATTGGGTACGTCCCATTCTTCATACACTTTGTTTTGTATATTCTGTTTTAATATGTAACGTGTATGCGGATAGCTCAATTCTGTTATTATTCATTGGTTGTATGCTTTGTATCGTATTTTCAGCTGATGGAAGACTATCACGAAACAGTAGTATCATTCCGGAAACACTGTCCTTGAGACTTTTGGGACGTCTTCTGTTGGAACTTTTCAAAAACATTTGAGAGAACCTTACTTTTGAGACGTCTTTTGTTGAAACCTTTGAATGACCACTGTGAGACTGACCTTTGACGCCTATCTTGAACGCATGGCTTGACGTTCTGCGCCACTAGTCTTTTACATTGTACAGTGGTGCACCGCAAGAGGAATGCCTCGCAAGACGAAAAACTCGCTAGACGAAAGGGTTTTCCGTTTTTTGAGTTGTTCCGCAAGATGAATTTCCCTATGGGCTTGCTTCGCAAGACGAAATGTCTTGCGAGTTCTTGCGAGTTTGTTTCCTTTTTCTTAAAGCCGCTAAGCCGTTAATAGCCACTAAGCCGCTAATAGCCGTGCTTCGCAAGACGAAAAAACCGCAAGACGAAGAGACTCGCGGAACGGATTAATTTTGTCTTGCGAGGCACCACTGTATATATGAACTCCAATAGATTTCTTTCCACCTTTTGAATGATATCATTATTCTATTACATATGATTTAAAAGTTATTAGCCTAGGTGTTGTGTCTATATTTCTGCGATTAGTTCTTAGGATAAGCCTTTCCCCATCACAGAGCTACAATTCTCAAGAAATCTCTGTAAAGAGGCATTATTGTTAGATTGCTATGGGAATTGCAACTCTGGGAGAATGGGGGGGGGGGTCTCATAACAGCTCCCAGCACCCTTAGCGAACTACAGTTCCCAGGATTCTGTGGGGGGAGCTATCACCATCTGAAGTGGTGCCATGGTTCTTTCTGTGTATGGTGTGAAAGTGGCCACAAGTTTCCTAATGTTACCACTGCACTCGTACGTTCAGTTTTATATATGAACATACAGGTGAAACTCGGAAAATTAGAATATTGTGGAAAAGTTCATTTATTTCAGTAATTCAACTTAAAAAGTGAAACTAATATATGAGATAGACTCATGACATGCAAAGCGAGATATGTCAAGCCATTATTTGTTGTAATTGTGATGTTTATGGCGTACAGCTGATGAAAACCCCAAATTAACAGAAAATTAGAATATTAAATGAAATCAGTAAAACAAGGACTGCAAATAGAGCAATATTGGACCTCTGAGAAGTAGAAGCATGCACATGTACTCAGTACTTGGTTTGGGCCCCTTTTGCATCAATTACTGCCTCAATGCGGCGTGGCATGGATGCTATCAGCCTGTGGCACTGCTGAGGTGTTATGGAAGACCAGGATGCTTCAATAGCAGCCTTCAGCTCTTCTGCATTGCTCGGTCTCATGTGTCTCATCTTTCTCTTGGCAATGCCCGATAGATTCTCTATGGGGTTCAGGTCAGGCGGGTTTGCTGGCCAATCAAGCACAGTAATCCCATGGGCATTGAACCAGGTTTTGGTACTTTGGGCAGTGTGGGCAGGTGACAAAGTCCTGCTGGAAAATGAAGTCAGCATCCCCATAAAGCTCGTCTGCGGAAGGAAGCATGAAGTGCTCCAAAATCTCCTGGTAGATGGCTGCGTTGACCCTGGCCTTAAGGAAGCACAGTATATTAGTTTCACCTTTTAAGTTGAATTACTGAAATAAATGAACTTTTCCACAATATTCTAATTTTCCGAGTTTCACCTGTAAGCTACCCACTCCCCACCCCATCAGTATACCAAACAAATTTGCTCCTCGTCTAGTGACCTGTTGCATCCTCAAAGGTAACCATAGCACAGCCTGGGGATTCGGGTGGAAATTCAATGCTGGCAATTTCTCCACCTCCATTGCGTGCTCGCAGAAAGTGGATCATCAGCTTATCGGACACACGCTCCGGCGGTAAGTCGGCAGGGTAGCCTCGGACGCAAACGGTACGGCAGGTAGACATGCTGCCAAACCTGTAGAGGAAACCTAAGAGTCAACCAATAGTCTAACCATGTTTGCAGGAGGCTCAGAAACCATCAGCATTATTCTGGAAATTTTGGGAAATGATATATAATGAATTGAAGAAAATGTTGTAAAAAAACTCAGAAGCATTTTTGTTAGGGATTGTAGGACAAGA
Source organism: Podarcis muralis (assembly GCF_964188315.1). Classification (NCBI taxonomy): domain Eukaryota; kingdom Metazoa; phylum Chordata; class Lepidosauria; order Squamata; family Lacertidae; genus Podarcis; species Podarcis muralis. The sequence goes on from NC_135667.1 coordinate 46,461,650, forward strand.
CCTGCCAAGGAAAACAAAGAACTTATTTATGTATGCAACAACAGCGGCAAGAGTCTTGATAGCACAAGGATGGAAGAATGAGGAAATCCCAACGAATTGGGACAAATTGATGAACTATGCAGAAATGGCTAAACAGTACAAATTGTGAGATAAGGACAACTGTGACTTCAAAGAAGAATGGGAACTTTTTACAAACTACTTGAAAAGACAACAAAATGAATTGGACTCCTTGGCAGGTTTAGAATAAACATATACAAATTTATTGATTGTTAACACAGTAGACAGATAATATAAGGATTTATACAATTTTACAGTATGCGGTGGACAATATGAGTTGAGAAATCAGAGAGAAGAGCTGAGGGAAGTATCGGGGGAGGGGGTTTGATGGGGAGGTGGGGGAAAGGGGGGGAAATAATAAATATGAGATGTTTTGATATTTTGTTATGTTGAAATTGTTAAATTTTTTTAAAGAAATCAGCAGCATTATTCAGTGCTATGTTGGAGAGGATGCTAGGAAACAGGGAATTATATTCACATGTGGTGGGGGTGTAAATATGTACCCTTTTTGGGGGGGAAAACGTGGGGATGAGCCGGCGAAAAGAGGGCAAGCCCCCTCTGTGCCGGCCCTAAATAGGGCAGCCCACACCCCCCCAGCCAGCCAGCTGATTGGCTGGCTGGGGGGGCAGACTCAACCGGGATTCCCCTGCTCTCGTGGGGGCTGGGACCAGCCCCCGCTCATGTGGGGTGGGCGTGAAGCCCGCAACCCCACCTCCTGGGCAGGCCCGGAAGTGGCTTTATCATCAATTTACAATGGGGTGGAAGGTTCGCAGGCTAGGAAGGACTTGCTCACAAATTTATTGACAGCTGCCCGGATTATGATAGCTAGGAAGTGGAAGGGGCAAGCAGAATATAAAATGGAAGAATGATCCAAAGAGGTGTGGGATTTAGCTATTGATAAATTAAAATGTGCCATTATGGTAAAATGGGGAATAGGCAGGAGAAATGATTTTGAGGAGATATGGAGGGTGTTTGTAGAATCTGTACTGTTAAAACGGGAAGGGGTCAAACCATCGCAAGAGGTGTTGAAATTTTGGGAGGTTGGATAGTTATAATGGGGGGTGCACATTTTTATTCTTATTTATTTATGGTTATTACTTGGTCAATATAAAATATAAAATTTTATATTTTCAGACAGCGGACATTGCTAGCTATCCCGGGAGATGCTGGGAATGAAATCTTCTGTGTTCAAGGCTGATGCACCAGCACAGAGCTATGGCCCCACCATTATCTCTGCTGGGCAGTGGCAGCTTCAAGACAGATATCTGGAGGAAGACCGCCACTGGGGTGGAAATAACTCACACCCCGTTCAAGAGATATAAAATCTCCAGAGACATTTCTAGGCAGCTGAGCTGCAAAACTCAACCTCCACAAATGTTTTGAACAGAGGATGAGGCAGGGAGGTGGAAAATACTTTCTCCCTCAACCTTTTCCTGTTGGAAACGAAGCACGATTTGGGGAAAATGGAAGCATTTGCCATCTTTTCTTGGCACACCCAAAAGTTCAATATTTATTATTATTATTATTAATTGAATTTATATACTGCCCTATACCCAGAGGTCTCAGGGTGGTTCACAGAAAAGATCAACATAAAAACCACAATATATATACACTGGCACCTTGGTTCTCAAATGCCTTGGTACTCAAACAACTTGGAACCCAAAACACTGCAAACCAGGAAGTAAGCGTTCTGGTTTGCAAACTTTTTTCGGAAGCCGAACATGCTCCGTTTTAAGAGTTATGCTTCCGATTTGAGTGTTACACTGAGGTCTGTTTTTGCTATTTATTTTGCATTTTTGTTTTTATGGCTTTTTTTAAAAAATTGTGACTCTATGGAACCCAGTTCAGCTACTGACTGACTGATTGAGTGAGTGACTGCAGTACATATAGTTTACTGCTTTCATTTTATGGATCAATGGTCTCATTAGATAGTAAAATTCATGTTAAATTGATGTTTCAGGGGTTGTTTTTAAAAGTCTGGAACGGATTAATCCATTTTGCATTACTTCCTATGGGAAAGAGCGCCTTGGTTTTGGAACGGACTTCTGGAACAGATTCAGTTTGAGAACCAAGGTACCATTGTAGTCAAAATAAAAACAACAACCCAATAACTGCTCCCCCTTCGGCCTCAAACATAAATGCAGAGATAATATCGCTTTTGCCTTTGCCCCACAGCTGCCAACCTGCGAAAAGATGTGCAGCTGTGAGGCGAATTATCTTCAGATGTTGGTTGTGGTGCGAAAGAATACTTCTCAGCCTTGTTTAACACGTGTTGGGTGTGGGTGGGTGTCTTTTTTTTAAGGAAGGAAATTTAAAATTTTGCCTCACCAGCTTGTCAGGGGCAAATGCCTACTCCCCTCCCCCTGCCCAATTTATCCCCCGGCCAGACGTCCGCCACATTTTGTCGGCTCGCCACGGCGGCAAACAAATGGGACTCTGTTAGCTGACCCAGCCAGGCCTGTCTGCAAAGCCGACGGTGGCATGAATAATGCAGCGAGAGAAGGCCTTGCCTCGCATCTTGAGGGCGAGGAGCCATTTTGTCCGCTCCCTCAAAGGCCTTCTTGCCCCGGCGCAGGTGCCAAGCCCGACTCTCGGCTCTTGCATTATTCACCAGAGAGCCCATTAACATGCAACGGGGGTGTTTGCGCCTGCTATAAATATTCATGGTGCCTCAGGGCTTTCAAATATTCTTTTTTTTAATTATTATTTAAGAAACAAAAACCTCATTAAGCCGAAATGGAATACAGGGACAGGGACAGCAAACCTGAGTCCCACCCACCCCCAGAAGGAAGGTCAAGAAAGCAGGGTCATGTTTGTATGGCATTAAGGGATTATAAGTGCAAAAAAGGCACTGTTTTTCCAGAACAATAAGAAGGACCAGGTCACCTTTCATTTTGTTCTTCAAATCCCCTGTCAATGGTTACCTTGACCCCGACAATTCCACAGCACCTCCATGGCGGAGGATGACTGGGCCAGAATTTCAAACGATTTTTTAAAAATTTAAATCGGATATTTTTTTATTTAAATCAGATTTTTTTAAAAAATGCTTTTGGAGGAAAAAAATTCTGAAGATAGTTTTCTATTTTAGTTACATTCATGAGGAAATAAGGATTTGTTTTAAGTTTTTCATGTGTGCTAAAACTCAGTCTAAGTTTTTTTTTATTTGAAAAATTGTTTAACCACATCAGTTAACAAACATGGATACATATGCTATAACGTTATTGTTTTAGTTGAATAAATTGTTTAAATTGTTACTCATGATTATTTTTCTCCTTCCAATAGAGTACAGCAGAAAAGCTGTCTAAATATAAACAGTTAACTTATTAAACCACACAATAATTTCATGCTTTTCAACATCTACATGCAGCCGCTGGGAGAGATGATCAGGGGGCTTGGACTGGGTGTTCATCAGTATGCAGATGATACCCAGCTCTACCTCTCTTTTTAATCAGAACCAGTGAAGGCAGTGGATGTCCTGTGTGAGTGCCTAGAGGCGGTTGGAGGATGGATGGTGGCTAACAGATTGAGGTTGAATCTTGACAAGACAGAAGTACTGTTTTGGGGGGACAGGAGGCGGGCGGGTGTGGAGGACTCCCTGGTCCTGAATGAGGTAACTGTGCCCCTGAAGGACCAGGTGTGCAGCCTGGGAGTCATTTTGGACCCACAGCTGTCCATGGAGGCGCGGGTCAATTCTGTGTCCAGAATTGTGTTTATCAGCTCCACCTGGTACGCAGGCTGAGACCCTATCTGCCTGCGGACTGTCTCACCAGAGTGGTGTATGCTCTAATTATCTCTCGCTTGGACTACTGCAATGCACTCTATGTGGGGCTACCTTTGAAGGTGACCTGGAAACTACAACTAATCCAGAATGCAGCAGCTAGACTGATGACTGGGAGTGGCCGCCAAGACCGCATAACACCGGTCTTGAAAGACCTACATTGGCTCCCAGTACGTTTCCGAGCACAATTCAAAGTGTTGGTGCTGACCTTTAAAGCCCTAAACGGCCTCAGCCCAGTATACCTGAAGGAGCGTCTCCACCCCCATTGTTCAGCCCAGACACAGAGGTCCAGCACCAAGGACCTTCTGTCGGTTCCCTCCCTGCGAGAAGCAAAGCTACAGGGAACCAGGCAGAGGGCCTTCTCGGTAGTGGCACCCGCCTTGTGGAACGCCCTCCCATCAGAATTCAAAGAAATAAACAACTATGACTTTAAAGTACCATTTCGTTAAGTCTGCCTGGCACAAAAAAGCAGGGCCTTTCCAGTCGTGTCACCCATCCAAGGAGAAGCAACCAGCCTTACATTTACCGTATTTTTCGCCCTATAGGACACACTTTTCCCCCTCCAAAAATGAAGGGGAAATCTGGGTGCCTCCTATGGGGCGAATGCAGGCTTTCGCTGAAGCTTGGAGAGCGAGAGGGGTCGGTGCGCACCGACCCCCCTCGCTCTCCAGGCTTCAGGAAGACATCCACAGCCTAGGAAGCCCTGCAGGAGGTCCCGGATAGCAGCCTGCTTCCTGGAGCGTCGGGTGCCCTGAAAGCAGAGCGCCCGGCGCTTCGGGAACACATCCGCAGCCTAGGCAGCCCTGCGGGAGTTCCCCACACTGCGGATAGCAGCCTGCCACCCGGCGGGCGGGGCACCCTGAAGCAGAGCGCCCCTTGCGCCGGGCAGACATCGGCCAGCCCCACAAGCTCGGGGGACAGCAGGGAGGGGCAGCGACCCCATCCCACTGTTCCTCAACCTGGTTCGGTTTCCCCGACCTGCTTTTGGGGGGGAAATAAAGGGAAAATAAATTTCCTTTATTCCCCCCCCAAAAAACTAGGCGCGTCCTATGGGACGGAGCGTCCTATGGGACGAAAAATACGGTATGACCTTCAAGAAGCTGAGGAAGGCCATTTGATTCCAGCAAGCTTAACGGAAATCACAAAACTGTGAGTTGTATCCAAGTAAGTTGTTCTGTTGGCACAAAGTCTTATACCTGCACAATAGGGTGTAATCTCTCTCACCTCTATCTATACCCCACAATCTGTTCCGGGGGCTTGCGTAAATCCCCAGAACAGATCGGGGGGGGATGGGACGTGGGGATATGAGGAAAGGGGAAGTTCCATTGCGCTTTATCAGAGCTTTTAACCGTTTGTGAAAAGGTTGCCGTTTCTTTGGAAAATGTGGATTTACTGAAAAAGTTGTATACTTGGCTGTTCAGTGTAAACTTTCCAGAAAGGTTTTAAAGTCACATTCAAAGCACACAAGTGTTGTTGGTTTTTTTAAGCTCACATAAATGAATGTCTACGAAGCCAGATGATAATTCATTAAAGCAGAATTGTTGCTAATTAATTCATTGCTTGTAGTAGCACTTTGGAAGCGCTCAATCACATACACAGCCGGCTGCAAGCTTTGCAAATAATCCTGTAATGAAGATGGGGAGACGCTTTAGTGAACTCAAGCCAGAAGCAACGATTCAGACTACAGTGGTACCTCGGGTTAAGTACTTAATTCGTTCCAGAGGTCCGTTCTTATTAACCTGAAACTGTTCTTAACCTGAAGCACCACTTCAGCTAATGGGGCCTCCTGCTGCTGCTGCGCCGCCGTCGCACGATTTCTGTTCTCATCCTGAAGCAAAGTTCTTAACCCGAGGTACTATTTCTGGGTTAGCGGAGTCTGTAACCTGAAGCGTATGTAACCTGAAGCGTATGTTACCCAAGGTACCACTGTACTTCCGGATTCTGTAGCAAAGCACTGCACCGCCTCCAAGTTGATGGGAGATTCCCCAACCAGATGTTTGGGGCAGATGGGAATTGTAGCGCAAAAACTGTGGAGAGCACCAGGTTGGGCGAGGCTGATCTAGAGCAGAAGGGTGGGCAAGCCTTGCATGTGAAGCCTGCGGGATTTCATCCACAAATTTCGGCGTGCAGTAACGCTGGGGGTCTGGCTGGCGGCTGCTCCCTGGGCGATCTGAACTTGGGAAGCAGTGAAGCAGTCAGCAAAAGGGGATCGGAAGCGCCCGGGTTGCAGAAACTTGCTCTTCGGCCTTGGAAAAGCAGGCTGGGGCGTTGCTAAGGGCGCACAGCTGCTCCGGCAACGGGTCAGCGATGGCTCCGAGCAGACCCCACACCAACATGTGGGGCCCGGTTTTTAAAAGTGCGGAAAGCTTGCAAACCCTTGCATATCATCTGCCCCGAGGAAAAGGGGGCTGGCTGGGCGCCTAATGAGGGGGAGGCAAGACTAAAAGGCAGCCACGGAAGCGGGAGAAAACGCTTTTGTCGACCCGATGGCGCGCCGGATTTGCAGGAAACCTAGAGGGAAGGAGAAAGGGACGAAAAAGGTCCGATCGCCTCTATCCTGGGGGTGCTCTGCAAGAAATCCTGGGTGTGGGGGGGTGTTCAGACGGAGAAGAGGGGTGGCAGCCGCAGAAGCAAGGGGGAAGATGGGACGCCGGGCGCGCAAAGGCACCTACCTTCGAAGGAGGGTGGCCGGGGCAACATCCACAACAGCAACGAAAGGGAAACGAAAGCGAAAGTCGCGTCCCAGAGACCGCCCACTTTGCGAAAGGAAAGGCCGGAAGGAGAGGAGGGGTGGGCGGGCAAGTTGTGTGTGGGGGGGTGCAATGTCCCCCCCACACGCGCACGATTTGCATGCACACCAAAGCGTACTCTGGGTTCCTGGAGCGCACGGAAACGCATCAGCCCATAGGAGCCAAATCCTAGGGGCCGAGAAGAAGAAGAGTTTGGATTTGATATCCCGCCTCTCACTCCCTTTAAGGAGTCTCAAAGCGGCCAACTTTCTCCTTTCCCTTCCTCCCCCACAACAAACACTCTGTGGGGTGTGTGGGGCTGAGAGACTTCAAAGAAGTGTGACTGGCCCAAGGTCACCCAGCAGCTGCAAGTGGAGGAGTGGAGACGCGAACCCGGTTCCCCAGATTACGGCTCTTAAGCACTACACCAGTGTTTCCCAACCTTGGACCTCCAGCTGTTTTTGAACTACAATTCCCATCATCCCTGACCACTGGTCTTGCTAGCTAGGGATGATGGGAGTTGTAGTCCAAAAACAGCTGGAGGCCCAAGGTTGGGAAACACTGCACTACACCACACTGGCTCTCTTATATTTGAGGGGGCTGACCCCAAAGCTAATGGGCATTGCCATTCAAATAGTGTGCATTGCTGTGTCATGTGATTGACTATGCGGGGAGGGACTTACTCTCCCCCCCCCATATTTTATCCAAGTTGCAACAGCCTTACCAGTTCCATCACGAGTTCCTGCCTCAACCAGTTCCAACAGTTAAGAGCTGCTGGACAGAGGTTGGATGGCCACCTTTCATGGATGCATTAGTTGAGATTCCTGCATCTTGGGGTTGGACTAGATGACTGCTGGGGATCCCACCCATGATGGCATCGAAGCACAAGAACCCAAGGAGGATCAGTCAGTCAATGTAACCTCCATGCACAGAGGTCACTTACCTCCTAGTTATGTGTGTGTAGGGGTGTGAGGAATTCCTCCTTGGGGAATTCCCGGGGCACCTGTTTGGTCCAATCTTGCAAAGATTTTACACCATGAGTAGGCAAACTAAGGCCAGGGGGCCGGATCTCGCCCAATTGCCTTCTAAATCCGGCCCACGGACAGTCCAGGAATCAGTGTGTTTTTACATGAGTAGAATGTGTGCTTTTATTTAAAACGCATCTCTGGGTTATTTGTGGGGCATAGGAATTCGTTCATCCCCCCCCCCAAAAAAAAATATAGTCTGGCCCCCCACAAGGTCTAAGGGACAGTGGACTGGCTGCCTGCTGGAAAAGGTTTGCTGACGCCTGTTTTACACCCTCAGGCTGCCTGGTTCACAGCCAAAGCTATGGGTAAAGGACCCCTGACAGTTAAGTCCAGTCACAAAAGATTCTGGGGTTGCGGCACTCATCTCACTTTATTGGCTGAGGGAGCCGGCGTACAGCTTCCGGGTCATGTGGCCAGCATGACTAAGCCGCTTCTTGCGAACCAGAGCAGCGCACGGAAGCGCAGTTTACCTTCCCGCCAGAGCAGTACCTATTTATCTACTTGCACTTTGACTTGCTTTCAAACTGCAAGGTTGGCAGGAGCTGGGACCGTCGCGAGGATTCGAACCGCTGACCTTTCGATTGGCAAGCCCAAGGCTCAGTGGTTTAGACCACAGCGCCACCTGCGTCCCACGCCTGAGAAGCTCCTAGCTCTCAAAACCAACTTATGCCCTGGAAACCCTTTCAGAAGCATGAGGCTAGCTAGCAGTGTTCATGCAGCAGTTGAAATGCACTTTGTTCATGCTCAGAGATCCTGCAGTTTGCGGGTAGCTGTTGTGGAATCACAAATGTATTTACACACCGCCTTTCCTCCAAGGATCTCAAGGTGGAGCATGTGGTTTTCTCTCGCTCCATTTTATCTTCAAAACAACCCTGGGACCTTCTCTTTTCATGATTCAACATGCTGAAAGGAAGACACTTGGCAGCACTCCCGCAGGTGCGGGTGCAAGGGCAGCTTAAAAATGTAGCATGCTCTTCAGCCCCTCTGAACGAATTCTTTGTGAGCTTCCTAGAAGAGGGGACCAGAGAGCAGCAACACGAGAGCAGGGCCTTTTCTGTGCTGGCTCCTCACTTGCAGAATGCTCTCCCCAAGGAGACTCGCCAGGGGCCATCGTCATACATCTTTAGCTGCCAGGCAAAAACACTTCTCCCAGGCCTTTGGCTAATTAAACAATCTATGGCCTTTTAAACTGTGTGGGGATTGTTTGTTACTATGATATGTACTTTTGTGTTTTTATATTATAAAGCATCCTGTTATCCTTGGGTGAAGGGTGGCATAGAATTATTATTAATTATTATTAATTAGGCATGAGAAAAAAGGTAAAGGTAAAGGTACCCCTGCCCGTACGGGCCAGTCTTGCCAGACTCTAGGGTTGTGCGCCCATCTCACTTAAGAGGCCGGGGGCCAGCGCTGTCCGCAGACACTTCCGGGTCACGTGGCCAGCGTGACAAACTGCATCTGGCGAGCCAGCGCAGCACACAGAACGCTGTTTACCTTCCCGCTGGTAAGCGGTCCCTATTTATCTACTTGCACCCGGAGGTGCTTTCGAACTGCTAGGTTGGCAGGCGCTGGGACTGAACAACGGGAGCGCACCCCGCCACGGGGATTCGAACCGCCGACCATGCGATCGGCAAGTCCTAGGCGCTGAGGTTTTACCCACAGCGCCACCCGCGTCCCTTAGGCATGAGAAAAGACTGCTTCAAAACCCCACTCAGCCACAAAACTTACTTGCCTGACCAACCTCACAGGTGTGTCATGAAGATAAAATTGGGTGAGGGGAAAGACCGCTTTGAGATCCTTGAGGAAAAGCAGGACATAAATGAACTAAATTCTGTGGACTGGTTTGTGAGTAGCTGCAGATGACATTTGCAGAAAGACAAACACACACGATGATTTTTCTTGCCTGCAAATCTTAGGGCCCCCTTCCATTAATAATATGTGTTTGCTAAGCCACCTTTCAGAATATTTTTAAAGCCTGGAGTGATGCTCCTCAAAATACGCTCTCTTAGTAACGACTGCACAAAAGGATTTATTTATTTGCAAACAGCAGGAGGGAGAGTCTGCTGTTCTCTTTATTCTGATTTTCTGAGAGTCTTTCCTTCACTTTGGGTGAACTGCAAGCGTTTGAGACAGAATTACTGAACAGGGACAAGGCAGCAGGAAAAACCACAAACCAAATAATGCAGATAAAAGTCCACACGGCAGAGAAAAGGGGTGTCAGTGTGTGCCAGGGACTGCCTCTTTTTTTAATCCAAACAGCAAGAACTCCATCCTCTGGTTCTTCACAATACAGGGTTACGCTCGCAAGGATATCCGTTCCATTTTTATACCTGAGTGAGATTTATCCGAGATTCTCCACATCCTTGCAGCGATTCAGAATTCGGACTATCAAAACTTCCCCCTCCCCCAAATGTTCAGAGCTTTGCATCCTTCTTGGCGGGATCTTTCCTTGATGGGAGTTGAGCAGCCACTTGCGCTGAAATCAATTTAAGAAAGCTTTCTCTGCCTCTGGAAGGCAGGGTCACTCTCAGTCTTGCTCCTCCTCCTCCTCCGCTTCAAAGACAGCTACCGCACACTGTCCAATCGGGACGTAAGCGACGACATCCACTTCTCCCCCACCCTTGCTAGGCTTCTGGAAATGAATCTCCAGGGCTTCACGCATCAATTCCTCGTCCAGGACGTCTGGAATCCCCGACAGCAGGACAGTCCGAGCGCAGACCGAAGGACGGAACTGGAACGGGGAGAAAGAAAAAAGAGGATTTTGTTGTTGGCGTCCATCTGCCTCAGGAGATAAGGACCGCCTCTGGGGGTGGTCGAACCGCCGCGTTAGCATCACTGAAGTGACCTCCCTGGGGTGCAAGCCTGGGCAGTGGGGATGGAGGTCCTGGCAAGACCTCCCCCCTCTTGGCCTCACTGAAGGAAAGCAGAGCAATACGTCTGGCACCACCTTGGCCGCTGGAGTTGCTGGAGAGAGGCGTACAAGACACCATCCAACTGTCTTAGGGACTCCACTCCTTGGTCTTTTACTTCTCCCCAAGATATCCTGCAAGGCAGTGGAGGTTGACGATCAGAGCTTTCTCCGAGATGGGCTACCTTCCTAGGTACCATATTTTTCGCTCTATAAGACGCACCAGACCACAAGAGGCACCTAGTTTTTGGAGGAGGAGAACAAGAAAAAAAATATTCTGAATCTCAGAAGCCAGAACAACAAGAGGGATCGCTGCGCAGCGAAAGCAGCAATCCCTCTTGCTGTTCTGGCTTCTGGGATAGCTGCACAGTCTACATTCGCTCCATAAGACGCACACACATTTCCCCTTAGTTTTTAGGAGGGAAAAAGTGAGTCTTATAGAGCAAAAAATACGGTACGTCATGTCAGGATTTCAGCCTACACTCGAGTAGGACCCTGGCAGAGACACATGCCTGACTGGCATGTTCTCTCCCTCCTGGTCTTTCGTTCGGGAGCTTCAAAAGCTTTCTTCAGCCCGAACATCACAGCGACCAATGCCAACCGACACCGGCACACTTAGGGATCCGCATAGTCTGCGCATTTTGCATGACAGACCTCAGCATTTTGGCTAATCTACTTTATTTACATATAAACACACACGAAGCACTGCAACATGGCTCCATCTCTCTCTAGCATCACACAGCAAAGAGAAAGAACAAAGGACAATAGTCCTACTTCATGGAACACAGTAACACAAACATCCTGTCTCCGTCACTTCCCACTGTGTGGAGTCAAAACATACACCATTGTGTGATAGACAAAAATCCCATGACTGCAATCACGGAGCAGGAATTCTAACACATCATGTGCTGAAAGCATCTTCTTGATCATTGGACCCACCATTTAGGGTTAGAAGTGAAATTCAGAATTTTGCCGATGTAGCAGACTGCGCTGGTTAAATCCCAGACGAAATTCCAGACTATTTGTATCGTCCGCTCAATCTGCCGGAGCCTGTCTTTGCACGCAGGGGAAATCCCTAGCGCACAATGAATGACGATGCCAGAGCTGAAGAGTCCTGGTTGCTTTTGCTAAATGCAAACATTACCACCAGCAACGAAAAACATGAACTTCCAGGAACCCAACATGCATCTGATTTTGGACAGCGGTGCTGCGGCACAATTTGGTTTCCTGAGGTCAGCGGTGCCGTTGTGGTAGAGCCTTGGGGCAGGTGGCCAGGACCCCATTGAGCACAAGGGAGCCTTAGGGACTGCCCATCCCATTTCGCCGTCTGAGGAGAAACAGGAAGGTGCCACACGCTCCCCCAAAGCCTTGTTTAACTGAGGTTGTGTGGTTGAGAGCCAGTGTGGTGTAGTGGTTAAGAGCGATAGACTCGTAATCTGGTGAACCGGGTTCGCGTCTCCGCTCCTCCACATGCAGCTGCTGGGTGACCTTGGGCCAGTCACACTTCTCTGAAGTCTCTCAGCCCCACTCACCTCACAGAGTGTTTGTTGTGGGGGAGGAAGGGAAAGGAGAATGTTAGCCGCTTTGAGACTCCCTAGGGTAGTGATAAAGCGGGATATCAAATCCAAACTCTTCTTCTTCTTCTTGTAGATTCTTGGTTCTGGCAGCAGGGAGAAGTGAGAAGTCGCAGCTGCTTCTCCCATGGTGTAGGCACCGCCCCTTGGGATCCTGCCGCCCGAAGCGGCCGCCTCCGTCCACCTCATGGGAGAGCAGGCCCTGACCCAGCTTACCACATTCTGAAGCAATGCACATAGCCACATAATAATAATAATAATAATAATAATAATAATAATAATAATAATTTATTTATACCCTGCCCTCCCCGGCCAGAGCCAGGCTCAGGGCAGCTAACACCAACAAAATCACAGTAAAAACATAATAGGGGGGAAAGGGGGGGAACACCCCAGTTTAAAATACAGGTTAAAATGCAATTTAAAATGCAGCCTCATTTTAAAATAGCTCACCTGCAGCTCTGCGATTTCTCCGCCGACATAGTGTGACAGCTTGACTGTGTGAATCTCCTGTCCGATGGGCACTCGGTACTGGCCTATTTGGATAAGCCGCTTGGCCACTGTAGAAGGGGAAGAGGCGAAGAAAAGGACAACACTGTGACTAAAGAAAAGGAAGGTACTTTCTATCATATGTGGTGGACTTGCTCCAAGGTAAAAGACTTCTGGGGGAAAAATTATAATGAATTAAAAAAAATGATGAGATATACTTTTATGAAGAAACCAGAGGCCTTTCTCCTTGGAATAACAGGTTCTGAACTGCCCAAAAAAGATGTTAAAGTATTTTTGTATGCCACAACTGCTGCATGGATTTTACTAGCCAAAAAATGGAAAACACAAGAACTACCAACGGTACAAGAATGGCAGATGAAGATGATGGAGTTTATGGAGCTGGCTGATCTCACCGGGAGAATCCGCGACCAGAAAGAAGAGGAACACCAAGAAGATTGGAAGAAATTTAAAGACTATTTGAATAAATATTGTAATATTAAAGATATGTAATCACTTGAAAGAATTAATTAGGCCTAGGATTAAATTGGGATTAAATAAACAAATAAGAAAATGTACAATAAGAAAAGTTAGGAAACATGATTATGACTGTGACATGGTTTTATGAAATATTGATATTGGAAACTGCTATATATAATTACTAAGAAATTCAGATGGAAGAGATTTGAGGAAGTCATATGTTTATGAAGATGGATTTTGATTAATTAATTAAGCTTTAGTTTATGTGGTGATTTGATGCTCTATGTTTCTTTTTTCTTTTCCCTTTTTCTGTTTCGTTTTTTTCTCTTTATTATTGTTGGCTTTTTCTTCTGTTATGTTTATGTATGGAAAATAATAAATATTATTATATAAAAACAACACTGTGACTTTCCATCTCACTGCTTTTAAAAAACGGTGCAGCTCTAACTACCTAAAGCATAATACAGTGGTACCTTGGTTCTTGAACGTAATCTGTCCTGGAAGTCCATTCGACTTCCGAAACGTTCGAAAACCAAGGCGCGGCTTCCGATTGGCGCAGGCGCCCCAGAAACAATAGCCGACAGCAGCATCGGACGTTTGGCTTCCGAAAAAGGTTCGCAAACCGGAACACTGACGTCTGGGTTTGCGGCATTCGGGTTCCGATTTGTCCGTCAACTAAGCCGTTCGAGAACCAAGGTTCTACTGTAGTTGGCATTTGGCAGAAGGGACTCTTGTATTCTGTACAGCACCTAGCACAACATTTCTTCCGAATGAAGATCGTCATGTATTGTGGGGTGGGAGAAAACAAGGCCATTCACAGGGAAATTAAACGACGTGCTTACTTACACCCTGGCTGTAAAATGAGCGGCAGCTCAAACAAAAATATGGCAATTTTGGTTTAAAATAAATCTTAAGCATTCATAGATGAGCTGGAGATGGTCCAAGAAAGGGAAATCAGGATGATAACTTCCCTTGCGACAAAAATAATCCACTGATTCTTGAGGTAAGCAAGCCACCTGCCCCTTCCCACGGCCTCTTCATCTATCTCCTCTTACCTCCATCATCCATAAACGTCAGCACCACGTGGCCAGAGTCGCTCAGCCGCTCCACGCTGAACACCTCGCCTCCCATGTTCTGCCGCTTGCTGAAAAACAACTCCAGCTTCTCAAGCAGCCGGTCCTCAGGCAGAGAGGAGGCCACGATGCCAGACAGCAGGACCCGTCGCGGACTCTTTTCCAGGGAGATCTGTGTGGGATGGGGAAGAGGTCTTAGGAAACCAGAACGGCCGCATCATGGCACATGACAGAGTGCCATCGCAGTTGCATGGATTGTAGCCTAGCTGCATGTCCTGCAGAGGTGCAGAAAATGTGCTGAGTGTGGTGCTAAGTGCAGCATTCAACTTCCTGGGAATGTTAGCTATAATTTTTTTTAATAATACAGTGGTACCTCGGGTTAATGGGACGCGGGTGGCGCTGTGGGTAAAAGCCTCAGCGCCTAGGGCTTGCCGATCGAAAGGTCGGCGGTTCGAATCCCCGCGGCGGGGTGCGCTCCCGTTGCTCGGTCCCAGCGCCTGCCAACCTAGCAGTTCGAAAGCACCCCCGGGTGCAAGTAGATAAATAGGGACCGCTTACTAGCGGGAAGGTAAACGGCGTTTCCGTGTGCGGCTCTGGCTCGCCAGAGCAGCGATGTCACGCTGGCCACGTGACCCGGAAGTGTCTCCGGACAGCGCTGGCCCCCGGCCTCTTGAGTGAGATGGGCGCACAACCCTAGAGTCTGTCAAGACTGGCCCGTACGGGCAGGGGTACCTTTACCTTTTACCTTACCTCGGGTTAAGAACTTAATTCGTTCTGGAGGTCTGTTCTTAACCTGAAACTGTTCTTAACCTGAGGTACCACTTTAGCTAATGGGGCCTCCCGCCACCACCACACGATTTCTGTTCTCATCCTGAGGTAAAGTTGTTAACCCGAGGTACGATTTCTGGGTTAGCGGAGTCTGTAACCTGAAGCGTCTGTAACCTGAGGTACCACTGTACTAATAAAACCAAGAACAGGTTTCTAGTTACAGAGTTAAGATTCGATACAGACTCCGAACTTTCCCGTTCCAGCCCATTTTCTGTTTCAAACGTTCCCAATTACAATTCCCCCCAATCACCCCAATGTTAGGATGCACCAGGTGTGTATTGTGGGTCCAATTTTACAGATGCAGAACCCACCTCCAAGGATGAGGGCAAGAGTAACACCATCGGCTCAGCCTTCACGTGCACATAGGTGAATTCATCCAGTTGAACCTGGTGCTGCTCCATTTCAATGATCCTGGAGGTAACTGACAGGGAGGAGTGGAAAAAGAGGTCAGTTCAACCCCAACTATCTCCTTCCATCCATATGCTTTCCTGTCTGTCAGTTCGTAAAGGTAAAGGTAAAGGGACCCCTGACCATTAGGTCCAGTCGTGGCCGACTCTGGGGTTGCGGCGCTCATCTCGCTTTATTGGCCGAGGGAGCCAGTGTACAGCTTCCGGGTCATGGGGCCGGCATGACTAAGCTGCTTCTGGCGAACCAGAGCAGCGCACGGAAACACTGTTTACCTTCCTGCTGGAGTGGTACCTATTTATCTACTTGCACTTTGACGTGCTTTCAAACTGCTAGGTTGGCAGGAGCAGGGACCGAGCAACAGGAGCTCACCCCATCATGGGAATTCGAACCGCCAGCCTTCTGATCAGCAAGTCTTAGGCTCTGTGGTTTAACCCACAGCACCACCCGCGCCCCCATCTGTCAGTTCAGCAACCCAGAATTAGTTCCCACCCTCCTCTAAGATGAAAACAAGATGCTTTTTTTGTCCGTGTGTGATTGCATTGAGGGGTGTGTGGAGTGTTAGGGGAGAGACAAGGCGCATCGTTCTCCTTCTGGGGTAGCTTGGTCCCTACTCTGTACCCCAGAAATGGCTTTGACTAGCTGGTTAAACGAGTCAAGGGTAGTCAATGGGTCTCAAACCCTCGGTGACTTAGGGACTCCCCCTGCATTCAAAGACAGGCTCTGGCAGATTGAGCAGACAAGACCAACAGTGGGTCCAGAGGTGAATAAAGCATTATTTGCATGTGCTATAGAGGGAAGTGAGGGGCAGGTGGGGCTCGTCAGCCTGGGAAGGCAGCCCATCTGGGAGAAGGAAAACTCGGATCCGAAATCTCCGCTGCATTGCAGGATATCTTCAGGAGAAGAAAAGTCTACCAGCCTTTCTCAACCTGTGGGTCCCCAGATGTTGTTGAACTACAACTCCCATCACCCCTAGCTAGCAAGGCCAGAGCTCAGGGATGATGGGAGTTGTAGTCCAACAACATCTGGGGACCCTCTGGGCTAAGGAGTAAACTCTACACAGATCCGGAGAGGAATCCCTAAGGTGGTTGGATGACTCCTTAAAGGCCTCCTTTTGGCAACTCCTGCAGCCAAGCTGGTGACAAATGTCTTGCTCTGCTTTCCTTCAGATGTAAAGGTGATAAATAGCTATATAGTGGTACCTCGGGTTAAGTACTTAATTTGTTCCAGAGGTCCATTCTTAACCTGAAACCATTCTTAACCTGAAGCACCACTTTAGCTAATGGGGCCTGCCACTGCCGCTGCCGCACAATTTCTGTTCTCATCCTGAGGTAAAGTTCTTAACCCGAGGTACTACTTTCGGGTTAGCGGAGTCTGTAACCCGGATTGTTTGTAACCTGAGGTGTTTGTAACCCGAGGTACCACTGTACAACTTTTATAAGACAGCCGTGCATCGGGAAGTTTTTAACGTTTGATGCTTTATAGTGTTTTACATACAATGGTACCTCGGTTTTCAAACGTCTCTGTTGATGTACATTTTGGTTTTCGAACGCCGTAACCCCAGAAGTAAATGCTTCAGTTTTCGAACATGCCTCGGAAGTCAAACATGAAACGCGGCTTCCCCTGAGTGTAAGATCCTGAGGCCTAGCTGTCGGCTGTTGAATTTTCAGTTTTCTAACGTTTCAGAACTCAAACGGTCTTCCGGAACGGATTACGTTTGAAAACCGAGGTACCGCTGTATTCTGTAAGCTGGCCAGAGTGGCTGGGGAAACCCAGCCAGATGGGTGGGGTATAAGTAATAAAATTATTATTATTATTCCTTTGGACCACACCAGCAAGGCCGAGAGGGGGGTCTTGTTGTCTGGGGAGACCAGGGTTTCCATACACACTGCCCACAAGGTCACCTCAGTGCTGTCCACGCAGCAGTTTGACTTCATGCTTGGAAGCACACTCCATTGTCTTTGAGACAGACGGGTGCCAAACAATGACATTGCTTGAAAGAGTTGGGCAAGAACTATGGAACCTTCATCAACAGAGGGATGAATTAGATTGAGAAACCAGGAATTGCAGCTGGGCGATCTCTTAAGGTGTCTTCCCTATAGCGGTAGAGCAAGTCCAATCACTAGAGAAAAAAATGGTTGGGACTTTATACAGGATTCCTACTGCTGGCAAGGGACTGGTTGAAATCACCCGCAAAGAGCCTTTGGGTTGTAGTCAGCTAACTATTACTTGGACTAGATCCATTACAATGAATGGGTGTAAGCCAGTCATGGCCATTAATTGCAGCAACCGATTAATGTGCGTCCAAAAGATGCACCATCGTGCACACGCACATGGGGCCAAACCCAGAAGTGACCCAGAAATGCTCCCAATTGCCTGTCTCTGCCTGCTCTTAGGTTCCCCAACTTGGGGCCACCCCGTGGCATCTTTTCGGGGTCAGAATTTCAATCCAAACAGCCGCTCCTACCCTCGTGGCTTTCAAAAGTGATGAGAGCCGATCCCCCAGGCACAGGGTATCGAATCTGTGGCCGGGCTGTCAAACGGTTAGCCAATGTCTCCTCCTTCGCCTCTTCCACGTGGCCTTTAAACACCATCACCCGCTCAGGTAGGTTGGTTGGCACCTGGAGAGTTGGCAGGAGAGAGAAAGTTGATATGAGAATGGGGTTTTTTCCTGCCAGGTTTCGCACTCTTCAACAAACTCTATTGTGAGTCAGAATTTCAACTGGATGTATCTCCCACGTGTACTCTTCTTGTTTTGTATTTCACGTTGCCTCTTCTGATTAAAACTTTTAAATTAATAAGTAATTGTAGAACTCAGCTAGCAGATAGTTTAAGGAAAATGTTAAGGAAAGGACAGAGCAGTTCTGTGCATAGGCAGAGATATTGCCTTCCCAGTGAGCAAATGCCATCAGTCTCAGTTTGTTTGTAGGGCAGAAAAGAGGAATAATAGTAGGAATTATTATAATTTAATTTCTTTCTTTCTTTCTTTCTTTCTTTCTTTCTTTCTTTCTTTCTTTCTTTCTACATACATACATACATACATACATACATACATACATATGCCACCCATCTGGCTGGGTTTCCCCAGCCACTCTGGGTGGCTCCCAACAGAATATTAAAAACACGATAAAACATCAAACATTAAGAACTTCCCTAAACAGGGCTGCTGTCAGATGTCTTCTAAAAGTCAGATAGTTGTTTATTTCCTTGACATCTGATGGGAGGGCATTCCACAGGGAGGGCACCACTACCGAGAAGGCCCTCTGCTGGTTCCCTGTAACTTCACTTCACCGGCAGAAGGCCCTCAGAGCTGGACCTCATGGAATGATGGGGGTGGAGACGCTCCTTCAAGTATACTGAGCTGAAGCCATTTAGAGCTTTAAAGGTCAGCACCAAGCCTTTGAGTTGTGCTCGGAAATGTTCTGGGAGCCAATGTAGCTCTTTCAAGACCAGTGTTATATGGTCTCGGCGGCCACTCCCAGTCACCAGTCTAGCTGCTGCATTCTGGAATAGTTGTAGTTTCTGGGTCACCTTCAAATGTAGCCCCACATAGAGCACATTGCAGTAGTCCAAGTGGGAGATAACCAGAACATGCACCACTCTGGCGAGACAGTCTGCGGGCAGGTAGGGTCTCAGCCTGCATACCAGATGGGATCTCAAGAGGAATTCTGACTGGGATTCAATGGCTCCTTCCGGGAAAGACACAAGCTTGCCTACGTGATTAAACTAGCCTATTTCTCAGGCCACATGCTTCCCCACAGCCAGTACCTTGTGAAGCTCTTCTTGGGCCACCTGATACCTTTCCAGCTGCTCCAGTTCGTTTTCCAGAGCCAGTTTCTCTCGTAGCAATTGGCGTTCTTCCGTCAGCGCCAACTGAATCTCTCTCTGCAGGGAAAAGATGGTGATCCATTAAACAGGGAACACAAGGGATGTCTGCCAGTGCGGACAACCTGTAAACCCAAGATGTGTTTGGACTCCATCTCCCATCTGTGGGATATTTAAATTGCAGTCAAACCAAGAGTTTGCTACATAGGCACATTTTTACGGTTGATTATTGGGATGCAGGATAAACCACAGAGCCTAGGATTTGCCCATCGAAAGGTTGGCGGTTCGAATCCCCGAACAGGGTGAGCTCCCGTTGCTCGGTCCCTGCTCCTGCCAACCTAGCAGTTCGAAAGCATGTCAAAGTGCAAGTGGATAAATAGGTACCACTCCGGCGGGAAGGTAAACAGCGTTTCCGTGCGCAGCTCTGGTTTGCCAGAAGCGGCTTAGTCATGCTGGCCACATGGCCCGGAAGCTGTACGCCGGCTCCCTCGGCCAATAAAGCAAGATGAGCGCCGCAACCCCAGAGTTGGTCACGACTGGACCTAATGGTCAGGGGTGCCTTTACCTTTACCTATTGCATTTCAATACAGTGGTGCCTCGCAAGACGAAATTAATTCGTTCCGCAAGTTTTTTCTTCTTGCGAGTTTTTCGTCTTGCGAAGCACGGTTTCCCATAGGAATGCATTGAAAATCAATCAATGCGTTCCTATGGAAACCGCCTTCAGACCAGGTCCGGGGACAGTCTGTCCCCCGACCTCTTCTGAAGGCTGGGGGTGGGGGGGGGGACAAGGGCTTTTCTTCCCACCACCAGCCTTCAGAAGGCTGTTCTGAAGGCTGGCGGTGGGAAGAAAAGCCCTTCTCCCCACCTCCCGCCCCGCAAGCTCCGGGGACAGGAGGGCTTCGCTGCCGCCCGCCAGCATTTTAAAATCGCCCCGGGACAGCGGAGGCTTCGCTGCCGCCCGCCAGCATTTTAAAAGCCCCCGGGACAGCGGAGGCTTTTAAAATGTTGGCGGGCGGCAGCGAAGCCTCCGCTGTCCCGGGGCGATTTTAAAATGCTGGCGGGCGGCAGCGAAGGCTTCGCTGCCACCTGCCAGCATTTTAAGATCGCCCCGGGACAGCGGAGAAGTCCCTACATTCCAGGAAGTCTCCGCTGTCCCAGGAAGGCAGGCGGGGGGAGCAAAGACTTTTGCCCCCCGCCAGCCTTCAGAAGAGGTCCAGGACCTCTTCTGAAGGCCGGCAGTGGGCGAAAGTCTTTGCTCCCAACGGCCAGCATTTTAAAAGCGGTCCGGGATAGCGGGAAAGCGCAGCGCAATTCCCTGCTATCCCGGACCGCTTTTAAAATGCTGGCGGTGGGGAGCAAAGCCTTTCGGCCCCCACCGGCCTTCCTGGACCTCTTCTGAAGGCCGGAGGGGGGGAAAGGCTTTGCTCCCCACCGCCAGCATTTAAAAGAGGTCCCCGGAGATTTCCCTATGGGCTTTCTTCTTGCGAAGCAAGCCCATAGGGAAATTCGTCTTGCGGAACGACTCAAAAATGGAAAACTCTTTCGTCTTGTGAGTTTTTCGTTTTGCGAGGCGTTCGTCTTGCGAGGCACCACTGTATTTTACCGTAAGCTGCCCAGAGAACATAGTTTGGGGGAGACGTGCAACGACTGCAAACAAATAAATAGGTAAAAAGGTAAAGGAGCCCCGGACGGTTAAATCCAGTCAAAGGCAACTCTGGGGTTGCGGCGCTCATCTCGCTTTCAGGCCGAGGGAGCCGGCGTTTGTCCACAGATAGCATTCTGGGTCATGTGGCTAGCAGAACTAAACAGCTTCTGGCACAACAGGACACCGTGATGGAAACCAGAGCACATGGAAACGCCGTTTACCTTCCCGCCGCAGTGGTACCTATTTATCTACTTGCACTGGCATGCTTTCGAACTGCTTGGCAGGCAGGAGCTGGGACAGAGTCACATGGATTCAAACTGCCGACCTTCTGATCAGCAAGCCTAAGAGGTTCAGTGGTTTCGACCACAGCACCACCTGCGCCCCTGACAAACAAGTAGCAACAGCCTTATCACATAAGTTACACAGTTTGCATAATTTATTATTATGTACATGTGTTAATCTGGGGGTAGGGTGCCAGAATCCAATTTTCTGAGAATCTCAGCACTCGAACTTTCCTTGAAGCATGCGTTTGGCCTACACAGCTGCAAGAAAAGCCTGAACATACCTCAGCAACACCTGGGGAAATATCAGAAAGATGGAGGAAAACATAGAGGACGATTTGCTGTGGTTCCCCTCCTGACCTTTCACAATGACTTGCAGGAGCAAAATAAAAGGATACAAAATAAGAAAATGGGTGCTTATGTTTCACCAGGACGACTGCATAACTGAACATCTCTCAGTGCAAGACTGCGGTGACACTGATGAATTATTTGCTTTTCTTTAAAGAAGGGCTGAGGAATCTGTAGCCCTGCAGTTGTTGCTGGAGAGTTCAACAACAAACATGTTTCCCATTCCCTGCTTTAAAAGAAGAATAGACTCAACCCTGGTCTTAAAAGATCTGTACTATGGTTTTCCCAGTCGTGATGTATGGAAGTGAGAGCTGGACCATAAAGAAGGCTGATGGCCGAAGAATTGATGCTTTTGAATTCTGGTGCTGGAGGAGACTCTTGAGAGTCCCATGGACTGCAAGAAGATCAAACCTCTCCATTCTGAAAGAAATCAGCCCTGAGTGCTCACTGGAAGGACAGATCCTGAAGCTGAGGCTCCAATACTTTGGCCACCTCATGAGAAGAGAAGACTCCCTGGAAAAGACCCTGATGTGGGGAAAGATGGAGGGCACAAGGAGAAGGGGACGGCAGAGGACGAGATGGTTGGACAGTGTTCTTGAAGCTACCAGCATGAGTTTGACCAAACTGCGGGAGGCAGTGGAAGACAGAAGTGCCTGGCGTGCTCTGGTCCATGGGGTCACGAAGAGTCGGACACGACTAAACAACAACAACCACCTGAAAACCTGCTTTCTGGGGCTGAGACTCTTCTTCAAGCTCCTGGAGTCTTTTACGCAGAAGCTCAGTTTCTCTCTCGAGTTTTGATGCCTCTCGTTCGCTCTCTTTTCTGCCAGCCTCCAAGGAAAATCGGTCAACCTCCAATGCTTTGCACATATCCTAAAGGTGACAAGTAGACACGTGACAGTCAGAAAGAATAAAATCAGGATAGGGGAAATCTGAAGAAAATGTGTGTGTGTTTTTTATCCCAATGAATTTTTCTTAAACTTTCCAGTAGGAAAAATGGGAAATTGAGAATATCCAATCAGGGTGATGGTCTTTATTACTATATGAGAAAGTTTCTGTCCACATACAGTGATGCCTCGCAAGATGAAAAACTCGCTAGACGAAAGGGTTTTCCGTTTTTTGAGTCGTTCCGCAAGACGAATTTCCCTATGGGCTTGCTTTGCAAGACGAAACGTCTTGCGAGTTCGTTTCCTTTTTCTTAAAGCCGCTAAGCTGTTAATAGCCGCTAAGCCGCTAATAGCCGTGCTTCGCAAGACAAAAAAACCGCAAGACGAAGAGACTCGCGGAACGGATTAATTTTGTCTTGCGAGGCACCACTGTAATAGGTTTCCTTTTGTTTACTACGAAGTTTGTGTTATCTATTGTTTCTTTCAGCTTTTCAGGTGGCAAACACAAATATTTAAGAAGCATAAGGTGGAGCTCCCTCTCTAATACCAGGTATATATTTACATTTTTGCTAGCACAAAAGTAATGCACTTATACTTTGGGGGCCACAGTCCTGGCCAAGCTAACCTCGGGGTGATCCCCACTAAACAGAGTGGATTTTCCTTCTGAGTAAACATGCAGAGAATAAATTTAAAACCAGGGTGGATTTGATTTAAATCAAATCAAATCAATTTAAATCTCAATTTAAAACACAAGTCAGTAAGACTTGATTTAAATCATTTTTTTTTACAGAAGGACTCATTCTTGCATATTTACAACCAGAGGAAGTTTTCATTTTTGGAATAATAAATTTTCAGAGTAGTTGTTTACAGTTATATCAAAAATTACTGATTTGGTTATACTAATAGAAAGACATAGATAGATAATTATGAATTATTGTGAGGTTTAATAAGTTAACTGTTTACATTTGGACAACTTTTCTGATGTGGTTAAACAATTTTATTTTTTTTAAAAAGAAAAACTTATGAGTTTTAGCAACACATGAAAAACTTAAAACAAACCCTTATTTCCCGATGAATGAGTAGAATGTAACTTAAATGGAAAATGATCTTTAGAAAGATTTTTCCCTCCAAAAGCATTTTATTTTAAAAATCCGATTTCAATAAAAAAAATCTGATTTCAATTTTTTAAAAATTCAATTTATTTTGTTTTTTTTAAAAGCATTGGTTTTTATCCATCCTGTTTAAAATAAAAAGCAATTAAAAATAAAATAAAAATAAAGGAAAGAGCTTTGAGGAAAGCTTCTGTACACCAACACATTTCACTTTCGACATGAGAGACGACTGCTGTTCCCAAAGATGAGTACCTGCCATTTCAAGATTTGTTCTGCCTCCAGTGTCTCACTTGCTGAAATTCCTGGACAGGGCAGGCAGATGAAGGAGTCCTGAAGAACAGAACAAAAGGATGTTCGTTCACAGCCCAGGGCCTCCTGCCTCCACGCAGCAGGAGCGTGGAGGTGAGTTCAAAAACTTATGGGACATGCTGGGGACGGGGAGAAGGGGACTAACTACCGTATTTTTCGCTCTATAAGACGCACCAGACCATAAGAGGCACCTAGTTTTTGGAGGAGGAAAACAAACAAAAAAATATTCTGAATCCCAGAAGCCAGAACATCAAGAGGGATCACTGCGCAGCGAAACCAGCGATCCCTCTTTCTGTTCTGGCTTCTGGGATAGCTGCGCAGCCTGCATTTGCTCCATAAGACGCACACACATTTCCCCTTACTTTTTAGGAGGGAAAAAGTGAGTCTTCTAGAGCAAAAAATACGGTATTTTTCATTATTTTTATTAAAGCTTTATTGCAGAACAATTTACACACTACATAAAAAACAACACAAACCAACCAACACCATAACCTCATAACAACTAAACACTAACGAACAACATAAAATTTGGCATCACACACACTTTTGACTTCTGATTCACCTCACTGTACTTTTTACACATTATTGGTCTATTCACATTTCCTTAATTTTTTAAGTGTTGCATATCCAAAGGAGATTTTTGCTTTTATAATTTCCTCATTATTCAAGATTCAATCCAGACCTGTCAGGAGATTTGCATTATCACAATACTTTTTTAGATTTTTGTTGAATATTGTCCAATCTTTACTCACTTTCTGGTTTGAGTTTCCTCTTAATCTCCCAGTCGTTTTCACAAGTTCTAAATAGTCTATCATCTTCTCCTGCCAGTCAATTTTTGTGGGGGTTGAGTCACCTTTCCAATTTTTTGCTATTAAAATTCTGGCCGCCCTGGTGGCGTACATAAAAAAGGTTCTAAAGATTTTTTTGTATTTCGGTAGACATAATGCCTAACAGAAAGGCTTCTGGGGTTTTTTTGAAGGAGAATTTAAATACCTTTTTTTGTTATATATTATGTCCCAGAATTCTCGTATCTTCATGCAGTCCCACCACATGTGCAGGAAGGTACCTACCCCTTTTTTTGCATCTCCAGCAAACATTTGAGTTCTTTTTATACATCTTGGCCAATTTGAGAAGGGGACTAACTATTGATCACTTGGTAAATATATCAACTTCTTGAAGTAAACGCACAGAGTTGCTGGAACTGCTGCGTGAGGCGGCGACTTACATACAGTCATACCTCAGGTTGCGAACGCTGTGGACCGCACCGAACCCGGAAGTACCGGAACGGGTTACTTCTGGGTTTCGGCGCTCGTGCACGTGCAGAAGCACAAAATAACGTCACGAACATGCAGAGAAGCGCCAAATCACATCATGAGCATGCGCAGATGCACTGCTTCAGGCTGCGAACGTGTCTCCCGCACGGATCACATTCACAACCAGGGGTATCACTGTACAGTGGTACCTCGGGTTAAGAACTTAATTCGTACTGGAGGTCCGTTCTTAACCTGAAACTGTTCTTAACCTGAAGCACCACTTTAGCTAATGTGCCTTCTGCTGCTGCCGCGCCATGCGATTTCTGTTCTTAACCTGAGGTAATATTTCTGGGTTAGCGGAGTCTGTAACCTGAAGCGTATGTAACCCGAGGTATCACTGTACTTGAAAGCTGCACTCTTGAATCAAGGTTTCTCATATCACTCTGAAGGAAGACGCAACAAACATGTTTAGCAGAGAGGCATACGGTGTTGATATGGAAAAGGATCTATTCTCTAAAGATCACACAGCAACGGTGGCTATCCGTGGAGCAGGGGATTGCAGGAATGCATAGAGGCGAGCAAAACAAGCCAAGGGGGTCGCAAGATTCCACCGTGGGATTCATCCAAAGACAAGCTCAGTGGACAACAAACAGTGTCACCCCCTATTAGTACTAAAGTAAGGTTAACTGGGGACGCGGGTGGCCCTGTGGTCTAAACCACTGAGCCTAGGCTTGCCGGCGATTCAAATCCCCGCGACGGGGTGAGCTCCCGTTGCTCGGTCCCTGCTCCTGCCAACCTAGCAGTTCGAAAGCACGTCAAAGTGCAAGTAGATAAATAGGTACCGCTCCGGTGGGAAGGTAAACGGCGTTTCCGTGCGCTGCTCTGGTTTGCCAGAAGCGGCTTAGTCATGCTGGCCACATGACCCAGAAGCTGTACGCCGGCTCCCTCAGCCAATAAAGCAAGATGAGCGCCGCAACCCCAGAGTCGGCCACGACTGGACCTAATGCTCAGGGGTCCCTTTACCTTTAAGGTTAACTGGGGACGCGGGTGGCGCTGTGGTCTAAACCACTGAGCCTGGAGCTTGCTGATCGGAAGGTCGGCGGTTTTAATCCCCACAACGGGGTGAGCTCCCGTTGCTCAGTCCCTGCTCCTGCCAACCTAGCAGTTCAAAAGCATATCAAAGTGCAAGTAGATAAATAGGTACCACTCCGGCAGGAAGGTAAACAGCATTTCCGTGAGCTGCTCTGGTTTTGGTGTTCCGTTGCACCAGAAGCGACTTAGTCATGCTGGCCACATGATCCTGAAAAACTGTATGCAGACTCCCTCGGCCAGTAAAGCGAGATGAGCGCCGCAACCCCAGAGTCCTCTGCAACTTAACTGTCAGGGTTCCTTTACCTTTACCTTTTTAAGGTTAACTGGGAGGTTCTCAGCTGCCAGTCCAAGGGGTTTGGAAGGACTGGATAGCTGCTGCTAGCCCCTGACGGGCAAGTTAAATATGGATACGACTTTTGCACCCAAGCAAGGGAACCAGTGGCACTAATTAACATAAGACGCAGCCTTGTAAGGAATCCAAGGAAATCAGTGGTCAGTAAGCAGAGGGTGGGTAGTATTTTCTTCTTCACGCAACATAAAATTAATTCATGTCCATGTGCCACCACCAGAGGTGGGAATGGCACTGGTTTAGGGGGCTTAAGAAAGGGCTGGTGAAGTCTATCCACGTGAAAACCCAGTCCTGATTACATTTAGCGTTCATAATTTCAGCAGGATAATTTAAGGGGGTCATTTTGTTGCTGCTGTTCTTAAAACAACTGTGTCAGAAATAAGGTAAAGGTAAAGGTACCCCTGCCCGTACGGGCCAGTCTTGACAGACTCTAGGGTTGTGCGCCCATCTCACTCAAGAGGCCGGGGGCCAGCGCTGTCTGGAGACACTTCCAGGTCACGTGGCCAGCATGACATCGCTGCTCTGGCGAGCCAGAGCCGCACACGGAAATGCCGTTTACCTTCCCGCTAGTAAGCGGTCCCTATTTATCTACTTGCACCCGGGAGTGCTTTCGAACTGCTAGGTTGGCAGGCGCTGGGACCGAACAACAGGAGCTCACCCCGCCACGGGGATTCGAACCACCGACCATACGATCGGCAAGTCCTAGGCACTGAGGTTTTACCCACAGTGCCACCCGCGTCCCTTTGTGTCAGAAATACTTGATGTTTTACTGCGAATAGCTCAGAGGTTTCCCAGCAGATCCTGTGCTCATTGCACTACATTTAAAGCAGCAAGCTGATCCAGAGGCTAAGGAATGCTGGTGTAAGTTTGAAACTGTTTTACTATTTTAATTTTTTTATTGTATTTTTTCCTTGATTCCCCTGTTTTTATCTTTTTCAAAACCACGTTGAGATTTTTTTTTTTTACAATCAAATGGCCTATATATTTTATGAAATAAATAAAAAGATACCACTTTAAACCTTCATGGCTTCCCCCAAAGAATCCTGGGAACTGTAGTTTGTTCAGGGTGCTGAGAGCCGTTAGCAGACCCCTCTATTACAAAGCTTCGATATATAGAATTCCCTTGGAAGAGGGATTGATTGTTAAATGATTCTGGGAACTGTAGTTCCGTGAGAGGAATCAATAAGGGGTGCCAAACAACTGCCAGCAGCACCCTTAGCAAACTACAATTCCCAAGATTCTTTGGGGGAAGCCAAGATTATTTAAAGTAGTGTGATATTGCTTTAAATATTTACTGCTTAGTCCTCATCCATCCTCTGGGTGCCACACAGAGGCAGATTCTTAGTTGTCTTATCTGTTGCCTGCTCACCTCATCTGAATCCATCCTGTTGACACACCTGGAAGAAAACAGAAGGGCTGCGTTTGCAGTGCACTTTAATACAAAACACAGGTAACCCAAATACCACCCAGGGCGGGGGGGGGGGGACAGAATCTAATTCGGTTTTATTATGCAAATATGCATCTGCTTTGCATACTTTATTCTGCTTCACATACCCTAGAGCAGTGTTTCCCAGCCTTGGGTCTCCAGCTGTTTTTGGACTCCCATTCCCATAGTCCCAGACCACCGGTCTTGCTAGCTAGGGATGATGGGAGTTGTAGTCCTTTAACAGCTGGAGGCCCAAGGTTGGGAACTGCTGCCCTAGAGCAGCACCAAGAGCTTAGATCCCTAGAACTCCCGTCTTTATCCAGAGATTCCTTGTTTCACGGCATCCCTCGCCTCCGTTTCCCTGCACGCTGCCATGCCTCTCTTCCTCGGTCATACGGACTAGAAACTTGACACCGGAAAAGTGGAGACCCGCCTTGGGAGCAGCCAGGATTTTTGTCGCGGGGCAGAACCTCGGTTTGCCATGTATTGATTATTGATTTTGGAGGGCAGCCGCCACTCCCTGCCCCCCTTGGCTTCTCCCATGAAACCCGCCCTGCTTGCTGAATTCACAGTGCCCGGTCCCGAACCCCAGGCTTCAAGTGCAATGGTTGCTGACCCGCCCCAACCCGCCGCCCCTACGGGGGACTCATCCTGACCTCGCCCTACAGCCCGGCGTCGAGAGGCAGGCGGCGCGCGGAGGGCGCGCACGGACACCTCCATCCAAGCGCAAAGCGGAGCGTTTGGGTGCTGCGGTTTGGGGACAGAAGCGGATCAGGCCTACAAGCCCCCCACCCCCCAAACTAGCGACCTTACCTTCCCCAGCAGCTGCTGGCCTCCTTGCGTCGCTTCCACTTTCGATTTCCAGCTGTTCAAAGCCTCCTCCCCCCAACCAAGCCCCGCCCCAAAGCGGGAAGTCCGCTCCCCAGGCAGGATGGGTGCGCCTTTGTGGCGTTGGAAGAAGGGACCCCGGGTCATCTAGTCCAACCCCCCATTTGCCATGCAGGAATCTCAGCATAGAATTGTAAGAAGGGATCTATTTGGTCCCCAGAATTTGTGTGTTTATTTTTTTTTTAAAAAAAGATATTTATTAAAGTTTCAAAAGTTATACAAAGAAAAAAAACAATAATACAAACAAGACACAAACAAAACAAGTATACTTTCCATCCCTTATTTTCTTATAACTTACTTCCCCGACCTCCTCATACCTCCCCTTTCTGTATTCCAAATTAAACAGAAATTGAGAGGATTTGTTGAACTAATGAATCAGAATTTGTGTGTTTAATCTGGGATTTCCGAGGAGCAACCTGCCAGTTTCCGATATCTCAACGGAGAGATTGTTTTGGAATAACGGATTGCCTTGTCTTTAAACTTTTCCCCTTATCCCTGCTATATAGCCCGGACGACTGCAGATTGCATGTCTAATATCGGAGTTCAGCACAGAAGTGTTTAAATTGCAATGAACATGTGCAAAGTGCCCTCACCACAAAATAAATCAGCACCCACAGCTAAGCAATTATGTATTTACTAGAGGGGTGTGTGCGTGCGCACATCTTATTATTTTCATGGGCTATTGACAAGCTTTCTTCACTCCAGAGTAGAGCCGTACTCTGCTCATGCTCAGAGGTGCACTGTCAGCATTTCAGAGGGGCAGCTCGACAAGAGAAAAGCACTGGAGAACAGTGTTAGCAACGGATTTGCTCAAGTGCTCCCATTTGTTCTGCACTTCCATGCCAACCATGTCTGGAGACGGTTGGAGGATGGATGGTGGCTAACAGATAAAGGTTGAATCCTGACAAGACAGAAGTACTGTTTTGGGGGGACAGTCTGCGGGCAGGTGTGGAGGATTCCCTGGTCCTGAATGGGGTAACTGTGCCCCTGAAGGACCAGGTGCGCAGCCTGGGAGTCATTTTGGACTCACAGCTGTCCATGGAGGCACAGGTCAAATCTGTATCCAGGGCAGCTGTTTATCAGCTCCATCTGGTACACAGGCTGAGACCCTCCCTGCCCGTGGAGTGTCTTGCCAGAGTGGTGCATGCTCTAGTTATCTCTCGCTTGGACTATTGCAATGTGCTCTACGTGGGGCTACCTTTGAAGGTGACCCGGAAACTACAACTAATCCAGAATGCAGCAGCTAGACTGGTGACTGGGAGCGGCCGCCGAGACCATATAACACCGGTCTTGAAAGACCTACACTAGCTCCCAGTACGTTTCTGAGCACAATTCAAAGTGTTGGTGCTGACCTTTAAAGCCCTAAACGGCCTTGACCAGTATACCTGAAGGAGCGTCTCCACCCCCATCGTTCTGCCCAGACACGGAGGTCCAGCACCGAGGGCCTTCTGGCGGTTCCCTCATTGCGAGAATCCAAGTTACAGGGAACCAGACAGAGGGCCTTCTTGGTAGTGGCACCCGCCATATGGAATGCCCTCCCACCAGATGTCAAAGAGAAAAATAACTACAGTGGTGCCTCACAAGACGAAATAAATTCGTTCTGCGAGTTTTGTTGTCTTGCAATTTTTTTCATCTTGCGAAGCATGGTGTCGGGAAAGTTTTGGAAAAGCTTCAAAAATCACCAAAGTCTTTAAAAACCTCGGAAAAGGCTACCACACCGCGTTCTATGAGTTGCTCCTCGAAGTCAAGTCGCAACTGTATTAACGGTGTTAAGAAAAAGGAAACAAACTTGCAAGACATTTCCGTCTTGCGAAGCAAGCCCATAGGGAAAATCGTCTTGCGAAGCAGCTCAAATAGCAAAAAACCGTTTCGTCTAGCAAGTTTTTTGTCTTGCGAGGCATTCGTCTTGCGAGGTACCACTGTACCAGACTTTTAGAAGACATCTGAAGGCAACCCTGTTTAGGGAAGCTTTTAATGTTTAATAGGTTATTGTATTTTAGTGTTCTGTTGGAAGCCGCCCAGAGTGGCGAGGAAAATCCAGCCAGATGGGCGGGATATAAATAATAAATTATTATTATTATTATTATTATTATTATTATTATTGGCATTCATCTGTCTTGAGAGACAATGGAGTGCTCTTCTGGGAATCGCTGGAGAATCACAGTACCTACTGTGACTGCAGAGACCCATAACTGGTAACTGCTGCCAACCACGTTGTTTTGGCTGCACTAGCAGCGCTGAAGTAACCTCCCTGGGGCACTAGCCTGGGCAGTGTGCCTGGAGGTCCTGGGCTGCCCAGACAACAAGACCACTGATGTGGTCCAAAGGAAATCAGAGGAGTACGTTTGGCACCAACTAGGCGGGGACGCAGGTGGTGCTGTGGGTTAAAACACAGAGCCTAGGACAGGGGTCTGCAACCTTTAAGACAAAAAGAGCCACTTGGACCAGTTTCCGAAGGAAAAAAAACTGGGAGCCGCAAAACCACTGCGACATTTAAAACAAATATAACACTGCATATATTGTTTCTTACCTTAATGTCCGATCTGACAGCGGACGGGAAGGTGACGTCGGGACGGTGCGTGACTAACGCACGCACCGCCCCCATGCGACGTCACAGCCAGTACAGCGCCCACCACAGTGGGGAGTGTCGGGGCGCACAATGCGCCTCCTCCCCTCGCTAGTATCTGCCCCGGAGCTGCGGCAAAGGTGTAAAAGAGCCACATGCGGCTCCGGAGCCGCGGGTTGCAGACCCCTGGCCTAGGACTTGCCGATCAGAAGGTCGGTGGTTCGAATCCCCGCGACAGGGTGAGCTCCTGTTCCTCGGTCCCTGCTCCTGCCCACCTAGCAGTTCGAAAGCACGTCAAAGTGCAAGTAGATAAAGAGGTACCACTCTGGCGGGAAGGTAAACAGCATTTCTGTGCGCTGCTCTGATTCGCCAGAAGTGGCTTAGTCATGCTGGCCACATGACCCGGAAGCTGTACGCCGGCTCCCTCGGCCAGTAAAGCGAGATGAGCGCCGCAACCCCAGAGCCGGCCACGACTGGACCTTATTTGTCAGGGGTCCCTTTACCTAGGCTGCAGTTACCGGAAGGAGGCCAACTGTCTTAGGGACTCCACTCCTTAAGCCTTTTCTTCCCCCAGGGATATCCCGTAAGGCAGCAGAGGTTTAGGATCAGTTTTCCTTCCTACTTTCCAAGGTTTGCCAAACCCCACCTGCCCTCACTTCCCTCTGCAGAATGTGCAGAAACCGCCTTAACCCAATCCTCCAGAGCCTGTCTGCACATGCAGGGGAAATCCCTAACTCACCCAGGGTTTGAGACCCATCAACTACCCTGTCCTGGTTTAGTCTGCCAGTTGAAGCAGTTTCTGGGATGCGGCTGCTGTCACAAGCTGAAAGCTTCTAGGAGCCACAGGTGAGAGAGGAGTGCATGGTGGGGACCAAAGATGGACAAACTGCCCCAGGATGAACACGTGTGCTCCACCTGAGGGAGTACCCCATGCCTAAGACAGACCCTCAAATCTAAAGGAAGCAGATGGGAAAGTTGCAGAGAGGGTAATAGGAGAAAGCACATGAAGACCCCAATACACAAGGAATCCCCCTTTCCTTTTTCCGTCATGCCAGCTATAATGCATCCACCGCAGTGAGCTCCCCATCCCACTCTGGGTGGGAAGACAGAACCCAAACACTTCAAAATCCAAACAGATTTCCATGGCTCTCACACTTCCTTACACCTAGATAGGCAGAGACCCTGGTTCAAGCTGGTTGCAAAGGAAAAGCAATGCAAAGTACACAAAACCTGTTTTGTGGGTTATGTATGGAGATCACCACCTATATTTGTTGTATACTTTTTCCACATTTTGGGACCCTGAAAATTGTTCCTGCAATTAAACCACCACTCGAAGTTAAAAGTTCCTATGTGGGGAGTAATAATACCTTATTATTTCATGCAGTTGCCTAAAAAAGCCTTCTCCTGAGCAGTGACGTCTACATAACTGCTATTGTACTAATGTCCTGCTTCTGGGCTTATCACAGAACTATAGAGTTGTAAGGGTCCCCAGGGATCATCTAGCCCAACCCCTGCGATGCAGGAGTCTCATCTAACGCATCCATGGCCATCCAACTTCTGCTTAAAAACCTCCCAAGGCGGCGGCTTCTCACATGCATCTAGTTGACCACTGCGAGAATGGAATGCTGGACAGGATGGGCCAGCAGTCCGATCCTGCGGCTCTTCTTAAGAAGAAATCTTACACAAGATTTTCACAGCCCCATAGTGTTTTACTTCTCTTCCCTCCATTCCCCCAATTAATCCACAAGAGAGAGGATGTTTACAATAAATAATGAGTAAAAATGGGCTTTTCAAAAATATTTATTGGTGCAAATGCATGCCACTCAGAATCTGAGCTTCTGGAAAAACCACTTGTTCTTGCCAGTCTTGTATCTGAAAGAGAGTGAACAAAGATCTCCTGTTAGTATCATTATGTGAGCAGCAGCCCAGCATCAAACGAGATTCAAACTGCCCAACATACAAGGATATCATAACCTAAACCACAAGGCCCCTGCTGGTTGATGTGTGCAATGGATTAGGTAAGGGCGTTTCAAACTTTCTTCCACAAGGGCCCACTTGAGAAGACTAAAAGTTACTGAGGCCCTCCAGTCACAAAACGGGAGCATATTTGCAGGATCAACTGGCAATGACTGACATCTCTTTCCACCTCTGGAAATTGCTAAATGCCAGTGTTTTCCCTGTGGCAAGGAGTTCCACAGTTCAGTTTCCCTTCAGCTAAGGCAACTCAGCTCCATTTTAAAAAGGAAGCAGTGGCTGATACCCATTGGGATTGGAAAGGGAAGCTCCACACTGCCAGAGCCAACTTTTGTGCCCACCCTCCTTCCTATTGAATTCTGCAATGGGCAACACTGGGACTATGAAGGAGGAAGCGGATTGGGGGGGGGGGTGTGCCACCCCCTGCAAAGGAGCCAGGCAGGGGCTAGCTGAGGTTGGTGGGGCAGTGCTTCTGTTCCCCTAATGTACCAGCCTCCACTGTCTCACTTTCTAATGTCGTTGAATACCTCCTCTGGCTCGCTCCTATCAAAGGAGACCTACCTACCCTCCCTTTGTCTTCTAGACACCTTTGCTCAGCATGCAAGGTGTGGCTGATGCTAGCATTGGTTCAGCAAAACGGCAATGACATGCCATGGGGGGAGCGCAAACAAGTGAGCCTAGAGCAGTTCAGGGCCTGGTGGCAGGTCCCAGCCCACTGTCCGAGGAACACTGGACTAGGTGACAAGGCTTAGGGTGTGGGAAACCCAGGGTTGAAGGCCCAGAGTCTGCTGCTCTTTACAGGTAAAGCACATCTCTATGCTCACCTGGATACACACGTAATAAAAAGTATCTGGCCACAACTCACAACACCCCCAAAGTGGATGTGTTTTCTTGAAGACTCACCTCTCCTCAAATTTCACTTTGGCCTCCCGCCGGGCTTTACGTTTCAGCGCAGGGTCCCTAAAGACATCCTTGTTGACAACGGTTTTGTCAAGGGGAATATCAACAGAGTACCTAGGCAAAAGACACAATGGGGTCGTTACGGAAATTACGGGGGAGAGCACATCTTTAAAGTTAAATATTACAAATATTATGCCTGAATGTATCCTTCCAACTTGACAGCTCAGGGAAGTTACCTAGCTTTAAAAATAAGATAAAATCATCCCCTTTCCCAGTTTCCTCCATTCCAAAGCTATTTTCCCCTTGAAAAAGGACTCCAGGAAGTTCCCAGAGGTGACAATTGCTGGGCTCATTGTTAGCCAAAGGAAGCCAAATCTCATCACCTGACTCGCCTCAGGCTCCAGACATACAAAGGAACTTCTATTGTACTTTTGGGTGGTGGGTACTTAAGACATATTTGTTTATGCTAATCTTATACCTGAGTCTTGCCCTGCCATGTCTGCTTATGCTAATCTTGTACCAAGGACTTGTCTGGACATGTTTGCCAAGGTTAACCCCTCCCCTTTTGTGACATGTCAGTGATGTAGCAATGATGCTGTACGAACTGTATTCTGGGATATGGTGGGAAAGTTTTAAAAGTCTTTGTCACCCCATCCTCGGAGTTCAAATTTGCTCTTTGAACCTATTGCGCAATAAACTTTGGTCTACAGCTATTTGCTCCGGTTGGCTGGAATTCTTCCTTTATTCCGCAGGGACCCGCGGGCTCTGCCCGACGAGCTGGGTGACTGAGCAGCCTCGCACCTAGATTTTTCCATAACAGGTGGTTTATAGGTCTGAAGGCAGTTCTGCCCTGTCACCTGGTCTCCCCTAATGCCCAAAGGCAGGGAAGGCAGGGACCCAGAAACGTCAATGCTGGCTGAACTGGAAGGACAGAGGAAAGTCTCCCCCTTTCCTTTCCTCTTGTATATTTTTATCAAGCTCCTCACTCACCTGGTAGGCATCAAGTGGTTGTAATTGTAGACCTTCACAAAGGACTTGATCTTGGAACGCTTGGCAATCTTCTTCTTGCCCATGCTTGCTGTCACTTTGCGTGGGTAGCGATCGATGCCAGCCACCAGAGCGTGGCTGTAGGGGCGGTCAGAGGTGCCATCATCAATATTCTGTATGAAAGAGGTTCGTTAGAAGGATCAGGCACAGTAGAGTTAGCATGCAATTAACTACCTTCAATAAAGATTCAGGGGCACACTAACAGGCAAAAGCAACTTCATTGCTGTAAGTGGGACCGGCAACCAAATGTTATGATGCCATTTTTACGCTGCCTTCTGTGGTTTTGTGGCTTATGACCTTACTTTATTAGTTGATAGCAGCCTCTTTTGTACAATTTTGTAAGCCGCTGCAAGAGCTCTAGCTGTGTGGCTAAAAAGGTAACGCCAAATATTCTCCACTGTTCTGGACCTAGGGATACAGAGCAATTTACAGTCATACCTCGGGTTGAATACGCTTCGAGTTGAGCGCGTTCGAGTTGCGCTCCGTGGCAACCCGGAAGTAACGGAGCGCGTTACTTCCGGGTTTCGCTACTTGCGCATGGGCAGGCGCTCAAAATGACGTCATGCGCAGAAGCGGCAAAAAGTGACACTTGCATGCGCAGACGTGCCGTCACTAGTTACGTTTACCTCTAGATGCGAACGGGGCTCCGGAACGGATCCTGTTCATATCTAGAGGTACCACTGTACTATCACATCAGCAACCACAGCAGCCTAGAGAGATTAGACCTTAGTCCTCCATCTGCCAGAAGTTTCTGCCTTCCTGCTCCTAAAAATACATTTTCCTCAAGGTCCAACTTTCTCACCTTAACAATAACAGCTTTGCGTCCGGAGTAACGCCCAGCGAGGACAAGGACGACTTTCCCTGGTTTCATAAACTTGCCCATCTCTGAAAAGGAGAGGAAGAACAATGTAAACAAACACACTTGTGACGTATCCCTGCACATCACTATTTGAAAAATTAACATTCCCCCAAAACTCATACACGGGTACAATATGTATGCACAGAATAGTATATTCCTCATAAAGAAGCTGTGCCTGGAGGAAGAACTGTGAGGGGAGAGACTTCGTCCGACAATGCCTCCTTCCACCTGCCTTGCTCCACCCTCTAGTCTCTGCTTCTCAATTTATTGTATTATTTTATGTACTGTGGCTTGCCATTGTTTTATTGATTATAGTTTAGAAGTTATTAATTTTAACAGTTGAGTGGATTTCTGTTTTATATGTTATTATTATTATTTAGTACTATTCTAATGATTGTTGATTGCTTCTTTTTTGATGTAGGTTGCCTATTTTAAAGTTGTTTTAATATCACATTTTTGTATTGCATTGGATTGTTATAAGATGTACATTTTCTTCACCTTGTAAACCACCTTGAGCACTGCAAGATAGAAAGACGGTATAAAAATTAAAAAAATGAATGAATATGCAGGATTTCCTCTGGGGTGGCGGCAGCCAAGGACTTAAAAGGGCTAACCAATCTTTTTCTAACCTACTGGGCTCTCAGCAGTGGTGACAGGGTTTCCTCTCCTATTCCCTATAGTCCTATATACGTAGTATGCATAGGCCCTATGGTCTTGTTAATTATATTTATATAATACTTTTAGCCCTCCTTTCTCCCAAGCAGCTCAAGCTGGCACACATGATTCTCCTCCTCCCTTACTGTATCCTCACAACCCTGCCAAGTGGATCAAGCCGAAACACAACGACTGGGCCCAAAGCCACCCAGTGCAATTCATGGCTATGGGTGTGTGTGTGTGGATCTGAACCCAGATCTCCAAGGTACCCTTAACCACCACATCACGCAGGTGTCTTAAAATACCCCAATCCCACTCAATGAAATCGGAGGGTGCAAGTAAGGGGAGAAAGCTACGCAGGACGTTCTGTGTGTGTTTAGATTCAATATTTACCCCTTGAAATGTGTTAATTGGGAGCAGCTTTATTTGGGAGGGTTTGTTCTTTTTTTATTATTCATTTTGTGTTTTTATGTTCTGAACCGCCCTGAGATCTAGGCTGAAGGGCGGTATACAAATTCAATAAATAACGTTTATACGAAATGCACGCAGAACAGCAGTAGTATGGGGGATTTATTTGAAAAGAGACCTGCGTTTTGTTTCATAAAACCTTATATGCCGCTTGATTGTAGGGGGGGGGGAATCCCCCAAACTGCCCCCGCTACAAAATACAGTATAGCTTTAAAAAAAGAGGTGGCAGAGAGAGAGGGAGAGCAAAGGCCTTCCATCCCCAGAGACCCGCATTAAAGTATATTCTTCCCACCCGAGAAAGACGAGCACCGACAAGACTCAGCCCTGCGCGACCCCCCGAGCCACCCCAGAGCCCATCCCGGTCGGGCAGAGTCACCCCGGCCCCCCGACCACCTCGGCACTGCGTCTTCCCAACCGGCCCGAGAGGATGGCGACGGATTGCGCCGAAGACCCCGCTTCCCCTCAACTTACTGGAGCTGCGGCAGCGATGGCACCCACACCGGAAGAGGAAAGAGAGCTCGCTTCCGCCAGCCTTTCATGCTGCCCCGGCGGCTTGGGCTGCGCATGCGCATTGCTGGAACGTAGAGCTTTGGAAAAAGCAGAGCTGCGCGAGGTAAAGACAAGCACACGCCGAGTTCTTAAATGGGGATTTTTTTCCCCTCCTTATCTCCCGCACCTTGAGAATGAGAGCTGCCAGGAGAAAACAATGAAGAAATCTGGGGTTTCGGAGATGCTTTATGATTGTGGGGTACCGATAGCACCAACAAACGCATTGCTTCCAATTCTATTATTATTATTATTATTATTATTATTATTATTATTATTATTATTATTATTATATTGTATTATTATTAATATTTATCATTAATAATAATAATTAATAATTAGATTACATTTATATTCCGCCTTTTATCCGAAGATCACAGGGTGTTTTTTAACATTTCAAAGCGCCCCGCTGTTAATGGACGGGTCATAAGGCTTCTGCGTGTAGCTGGGACCGAGACGGGGCAACTTCAGTCAAATTGCATTTGATGTAACCAGTGCCGGATTTAGGTTTGATGAGGCCCTAAGCTACTGAAGGTAATGGGGCCCTTTATATGTCCAGCTGTCCTTTGTCAACAACAAATTGTCGCAGTTTTTTGTGTTGAATGCAACCAGTTCATTCAGAATATAGGCACCCTATACAGTGGTACCTCGGGTTACAGACGCTTCAGGTTACAGACTCAGCTAACCCAGAAATAGTACCTCGGGTTAAGAACTTTGCTTCAGGATGAGAACAGAAATTATGCGGTGGCGGCATGGCAGCAGCAGGAGGCCCCATTAGCTAAAGTGGTGCTTCAGGTTAAGAACAGACCTCCGGAACGAATTAAGTTCTTAACCCGAGTTACCACTATATACAGAAATGAGCAAACCAGTGATATTTTAGGGAGCAGACTAGCAGGCAGGGCCCATTACCGTATTTTTCGCTCTATAAGACGCATCAGACCACAAGACGCACCTAGTTTTTGGAGGAGGAAAACAAGAAAAAAAATATTCTGAAGCTCAGAAGCCAGAACAGCAAGAGGGATCGCTGCGCAGCAAAAGCAGCAATCCCTCTTGCTGTTCTGGCTTCTGGGATAGCTGCGCAGCCTGCATTCGCTCCATAAGACGCACACACATTTCCCCTTACTTTTTAGGAGGGAAAAAGTGAGTCTTATAGAGCAAAAAATACGGTACTTACACAACACAAAACACAGTTGCTGTATGTAGTCTACACAACACAAAACACAGTTGCTGTATGTAGGTTTTATTTTATTTGTTTTTTATCTTATATTTTGGAAATGTACACCCAGTTTTTTTTCCCCTTTTATTTTTTTGGGGGGCCCCCAAGAGAGTGGGGCCCTAAGCTATAGCTTGTTTAGCTTATACAGTGGTACCTCAGGTTAAGTACTTAATTCGTTCCGGAGGTCTGTTCTTAATTTGTAGTTCATATCTAGATTTAGATAAATATATGATGGGGCTGGCAGCCAAGCTGCAGAGACTACTTTATTATTGTACAAAAGGATTGTTTCAGCCTTATTGGGTGGATGTCTTACGCAATTTCCCCGACAGATGGAAATAAAAACACAAAGGGTCT
This sequence comes from Podarcis muralis, assembly GCF_964188315.1. Taxonomy (NCBI): domain Eukaryota; kingdom Metazoa; phylum Chordata; class Lepidosauria; order Squamata; family Lacertidae; genus Podarcis; species Podarcis muralis. Next base: position 46,500,992 of record NC_135667.1, read on the forward strand.
GTAAACAAGGCTTGCAACAGCTAGTTTCTCCACAAGATGCCAGCAAAGAGACTTCCACTGCTGCTTGTAAAAGGCTGAGAAGACTGCCTTTCCTTTTTGTACCACAGTGGAACCTCTGTTGTCGAACGTAATCCGTTTGTTCAACTTCTGAAACATTCGACAACCGAGGTGCAATTGCCGGTTGGCAAAATCCATTGAAAAAATGGAGAAATGTGCCTCAGAAGCCATTCGACTTCCGAGGCACGTTCGAAAACAGAAGCATTCACTTCCAGCGTTCAAAACCTGAAACATTCGACTTCTGAAATGTTCGACAGCCGAGGTTCCACTATAATTCCAATTTGTCAACAACGCAGTGATAGAGAAGTGGTTTGCCCTCGAAAAAGATGCAAGTTTATCTAGGGTCCACTGTGTGATTTTTGTCACGGGAAGACAGACTGCAAGTTACAAGTGTCCCAAATGGTCTATCACAGAGGTTTTTCAACCTATTTGAGTCCACGGCTCCCTTGACCAACCACATTCTTTCTGCTGCTCACCTGTTGGGCTCAGTGGTTTAGACCACAGACAGCGCCACCCTAGGAGAGAAAGTAAACTGAGAGGAAGACCACGTATTTCTGCCCGTACAATTGGTCAGTCTCTCCTGAACTCTTCGCACTGGAAAACTGGAAGTGATCCTCACCTCATCAATATATACAGGCCTGCATACATTATTTGTATAATAACTAATAATAATAATAATAATAATAATAATAATAATAATAATAATAAATTTATACCCCGCCCATGTGGCTGGGTTACCCCAGCCTCTCTGGGCAGCTTACAACATTTTAAGGATTGGTGTTTTTATGTTTTCAGATAATAAAAAATCAATCCTTAAAAACTTCCCTAAACAGGGCTGCCTTCAGATGTCTTCTGAAAGTCAAATAGTTGTTTATTTCCTTGACATCTGATGGGAGGGCATTCCACAGGGAGGGCACCACTACAAGAAGGCCCTCTGCCTGGTTCCCTGTAACTTCGCTTCTCGCAGTGAGGGAACCAGCAGAAGACCCTCCGAGGAGGACCTCAGTGTTCGGGCTGAGTGATGGGGTTGGAGACGCTCCTTCAGATATACTGGGCCAAGTATGAAGCTTTCTCATTATAACTATAGGTATGCCCCCAAATAACTATCCTCCACACAGGACTGTAACATTTTTGCTTACTAAATATTTGAGAAGCTAAGATGTGCCATACGTTAATTTCATTCTGTCCTAAAGAGAAATTTCACAGAGAGCCAAGTTGCTTCTGCACATATTGGAAACACATGCGGTACAAGAAGGAAGACCCCACAACTGTCAAAAACGGCAGGGAAAATAAAAAATACAGAAAACAAAAATAAGAAAGATGACAGACTGAATTTATTAACAACAGATACAATTCTGCATAAATACATTCTTCCTTTTGCACTGAAATGTAGTCAAAACAAAAACACACAGCATTAAATAGATATACCCGGGAACCAAGGACAGAATTTTCTTAAGTGCATCAACACATAAATCAACAAGTAAAAATAGAAGAGCTCCTACATTAAACGGAGGAGTTTCAGCAGGACAATTTAGCATACACACGTCACAAGCCAACTTACTTGCAAAAAATACACAGACTTCACCTAACACAAGAGTGCTGTTTGCCACTGAACCTCCTTTGCACACTCTGAGGATGTTGTCAGATTTGGCTTTGAAGACAGTGCAGTTTGCCTTAATCATCTTCAGATCTCACAAATGCACGATGTCTACAAGACGCCAGGTAAGAGTTACAGATGTTGCAAATCTGGGTCTAGGAATTGTTCACAAACCATGCGCACCCAGCCTTTCTGAAGACTCAGGACAGTGCCCCAAGTCCAAAGGGGTGAGCCACAAGCTGAAGAGTTACTCCTGGCCTCAATATTTCCAGATGCATCTTCCACCACCGTTCTGCTCCACCGAAGAACAGCACATGAGGATTCTACCTAGCCTTACTACTGCCACAGATCAGACATGGGAACCCAAAGGTTCAAGGTCATGCAGTTCTAATTCCCAAAAGAACAGCTGAGGGTTGGCCATCCAAAAACAAATTAGAGGTGACTTTGTGTGCCAGTAAAGAACACATAACTGATGGCTTGCTCCTTCAAGGTGGGAGTTGCGGCAACTGCTGTTTGAACAGGTAAGCTCAACACCTTTCCCACTAGAGAAAAAAATAGGTACATCCACCCACTCTCCAAGGTGCTTGATCCCAGACTAAACCCTCTCTCCGTGATCAAGGCATTGTCTTTCTTCACTTCTCTTCCCCGACTTCCCTTGAAATCACCTCTCACACCACCTGAATACTTAGTAGGGAAAAGTTGTAAAGAGTTCACCTGTCCATCACAATACCTTGCCAGTGAGCCAGTTGTAAATACTGGGTGCGTGTTGTGGCCATTTGCTGACAAATAAGCACACGAGGGATCCATTTCCAACACACAATAATCTGACTGGGAGGAAGAACTCCCTGCAAGTGACTGGTCCCTTGCAGCATGAGGGTCAAATAGCTTAAGGCCATCAAACACAGGGAAGGACCCTGCTCAGATTTGGTAATTCAGCCAGTGCATTTTATATATGATATGATCATATGAAACTATAGGTCTGGGATGGTGTGCCTGGCACATACACCTCCTTGGGAAAGAAAGGAGTCTTCTGTGATGTAGCCAAAATATTGTCTATACTGTTGTGGATTAGCCCTGACTCCATGGGACTCAGGATATAAACAGCTTCCTATTGGCCCTGTAGAAATTCCCTCTGGTAGGAGAGATGCCCTCCTGCCAAGCCTACCGACTGGTTCCACTACAGCCTATCCCTAATAGCTAAGAACTGTGCACACGGACATTTTCTGCACAACACCAAGGAGGCTACCGCAATAAAGACCCTGCAAATTAACAGGAGCTCCATGCGGTCTGGTGCATGCAATGGAGGCAGCCAGTAGCAACTCAGCAACACAAGACCATCACCAACTGGCAGCAATCTCCCCCTTGTGAACGCACAGAAGTGGCCTGCTGGGCTGTGCCAGAAGTGTTTCCTCAAGGTGGCTGAGGATGGACTCCAGACTCCTCAGCCACTCAAAAGGCATCCTTGATGTTCTTCAGCTGCCGCACTGCCAGGTCCACGGGGAGGCTGAATCGAAGGTTACTAAGGCGGCTAAGGAGATTGAGGGCCCCCTCAAAGCCCGTCTGGGCCATGTAACTCCAGGGCTGGTAGTGGGCTTGGATCAGGGCCCCTGACTTGCAGATTAGGTTGAGCCAGGAAACCAGGCGCTGCTCGTTGAGGGCCAGGCACACCAGCGCCTTCAGCTCCGAGTCTGCACTACGCTTGAACGGGTCGTGCTCCGACAGCACCGTGTGGATGGCCGACAGCAGGCTCTGCTTCGGGGTGGCAGGCACTCCACCCATCACCGGGAGGGCAAAAGACTCGGAAAGTTTGCGTGCTGGCGATTCCACAAAGGCACGGCCGTTCTTAGAGTTGTAATACTTCACAAAGAGCTCCCATGGGTGCATGGCCTGAGGAGAGGAGCTCAGTACCGGCAGCAAGCAGGCAATGGGGGCTAGAACCAGGCTCATGCTTGGCGATGGGGTGTAGAGACCGTGGGCCAGCAAGTCCCGCACAGCTATTGTCAGCTCCTTACGCACAGCCAGCGTCAGCTCATCCCGCCCGCCCAAGGAGGTATCCTGGAAGCCCGAGCAGCTGATGACATGTTCTGGCTCTGTCAGCTGGTACTTCTGAGCCAGCTGCCTCACATGGGCCACAGCCACCTCTAACTTCTTCACCAAGGGCGAATAGTCCCTGTCAGACTGGTCCTTCTGCCATAGATGGTGTGGTATTTGTCCAGTTGTACAGCCAAACTGGCTCACCGCGAAGATCTGCAGCACCGCGAGCATTCGGCGCATGAGATGTAATCCCGTCTCTCGCATCCTCTGTGCATCTTCAGGATTCACTACAAAATCAGAGAGAGGAAAGGAAACATTCCTTAGAGGAGCAGACGGACTGAAGTGGTTTCTGCTCTGTTAAAGCAAACACTTGTTGTGGTTTTGACTGGCAGTCACACAAAGCTCACTCTACCTGCCCATCTCCTGCTATGGGTAGCACGGCTGCAGGTGTGGGCCCCACACTCCATTAAACCCTGCCAAGCTGTGTGGGAGGGGGCAGAGTTTGTACTGCAGGTCTAAGTATCCTTGAGTCGTCTTATGGGAGACCGGTTTCACTCAGATTATCTGGGACAGGGACAGACAAGTGGCAACAAAAAGTGAATGTTGCAATGACGGAGTAGGCCTCACTTTGGCCTCATCAAGAGAATGGCTGGCATTGGTACAGACACCAGGGGATGGTCAATATTAGTGAAGGAAGCTACTCTATGGGGCTGGCAGGGAGAAAAGAATTAAAAGGTGGCAGAGACCCAACTCACTACTCAAAGTGTCTTTGCAACACACACAGATCTCCCCATAGTTTTAGAGGTGCCAAGCAATAAACATTTTATGCTGCGGTGCTTCTGTAAGCTTTAATCTGTATTTTATAGTGTTAATGGGGATGTAGTTTTTGTAATATTGTGAACTGCTCTGGAATAAATTATTGACAAATGATGGCATATAACTTAAATAAAACAACGAAACAAAATGAAATTAAAAAGCCATCTGTTGACCATGCACTGTGTCATACAAGACCCTGAAGGGCTCCAGGTACCCACCTCTGTGTCTTCCATGAGGCTGCCGGGTGTTCGGTTTGCAGTTGCCACTTCCAGCTTTTCCACCTGAACAGTCACAGTGCCCCTTCTCTGCATTACCTGGGCTGCTGACCTCTTCTGTAAAGCCAGGAAAGTATATTTTACTAAGTATTGTAAAACCTAGAACAACCTTGATTCATATCCATGTACAATATGCTCTAAACTCCAGCTCTATCCCAGCAATGACTCTTCCTCCTCAGCTTCATTTTCATTTGAAGACAAATATTTCCAAGGTACAGACATACTTTGTTTCTGTGCTACCCTCTCACACCAAACCAAATCCAGATTCAGAGAAGCCATTCTTTAGACAACAGGCACCCTGAAAAGAGGTACTATAATAATGGTTATATGAACAACTAGTCCAGGAGTGCCCTTGTTAAAGAAAAGAGTGGGGGGAACAAAAATGTGGCAATTTAATGATTCACAAATTCACTATGACATACGCTCTTACAGATTAGAGTCCACTTCATCAGGGATGTGCAAGTGTTTTCAGAGATGCATGAAGCATTATCTTCACTAAGCATGTATAGTTACATATGGGATGTAGAGAAAAAGGGCAAGCAATGAAACCAGAGAAAATAAAAGAAATGCAGACTGAGGATTGTGTTAAATCTTAAATATACAAAAAATAATTAGTAACTATTCACTATGGATAATGCCACCAAGATCCTAGCACTGAAAAGCTAACTGACACCTCTAGTGGAATAAAACCCATTATTGTGATCGATTATCACAGGCTATATAATTTAATCTTTGAATGGTTGTAATTCAAGCCCAATGACTTGATGCTGTGGTTTACACTGTCAGGTCCTGTAACACCTCACAGCTAAAATCACTCCAGTATATCAGGATTGATCTACAGCCAATCTTTGCTTACAAACGGCCCCCTAACCTAAAACATCTACTTGCCAGCGACAAGCTGCATAAAAAGACACAAACACAGGGATCGGACCCTGCAACAAACTCAGATGCCAATCTTTTCAAACAACACTATTACAGGATCTAACTGTCAACTTGGGATGACGCTTAAGGTATTCAGTGAACGTGATCCAGGAAGGCTTAAGTCATAATAATTGTATTAAAAGGTGCTGCTAGACTCATTTTTGTGGCACTTAGAGCAACAAGACTATCCCTCTAGAACTTTAATCTGTATTTTATAGTGTTAATGGGGATATACTCTAGAACTTGTTAGTGAATATCCTCCTATTGCTTACTCCTTCCTTTTACTCAAATCCCAATTACAAGACATAAGACGTCTTAACTTGTCAAAGTGAATTAACGCTAATGTGAATTTAGCATCATGGTCTGCCACAAACTACCCCATGCCTCTACTCTCAAGTTATCTGCACACATTTCGTATGCACCTTGGACCCCTGAATACCCAAGGTCAAGTGCCCTCATGTACTGCCCAAATTATGCAAGATATGTGCCTACTGACCTTGAATGAAATTGATAAACATCTCAAGGTCTCGGATCTGGGTTTTCAGCTGCTCTACCAGCTGCTCCTTCACACGTGCCGGGTTGACAATTTGTGCCACAGCAGCATCCACCTGCTGACGCAGCTCCTCTGGGGACAGTGAGGCAATGTCCTCACTCAAGTTCATGTCCAGCTTCTTGATCAGCTCCTCAATAATCACCTGTAAAACCACACAGGAAGGAAGTTGAGAGGTGTTTCCTCCTCCCTCTCTGAAGATCACTCCAAAGGGCTAAACCCCAGCTGGTTCAGCTAAAAGAGTCCCTCTAAAGGGAAGCTAGGCCTCACCCGTTGTCTCTCCACAACCATGGACTGTGGAAGTGCATCATAGCTTCCCTCCTGGTAGGCAAACGTTTCCAAGTCATCCAGTTGGGCCTTGAGTTGCAGTATGAGTTCCCGCTGCTTCTCCTTCCGTGCCTCTAGCTGCTCCTGCTTCTCGTGCTCACTCTGAAACAAGGAGATAATATCTTACCTTGCACCCCTTTGGAAAAGAGAGCAAGGCCTCAAAGCGCAGACAGCAAGTATCCAGTTGCTGCAGAAAAAAACATGTGGAACAGTTTTGTGTGTTTTTTTGTCACGGTTTAAGCTGTTTTTATAAACATATTCTTTTACTGTAAGCTACACTGGGACCTTATGAAGGACAGGAAAGAAATCAAATAAATGAACATTACACACAAATTTTGAAACATTCCTCAGAACCACGTGTCTCAAAACAGCCACATCGTACCCTGCTTATCAGTTTAAAAATACAAGCCTCTCTTGTACAGCAGGCTCTAATCGCTGAAGTAAGGGTGTGCAAAGGTATGCATGACAGATATGGAGGTATCGCTCAGGTGCGCAAACTCACTCAGCTTGTGTATGCTTTGTAACCCAAAGGGATAAAAGGACAGCCACAGTGGTAGGGTTTGAATGGCAGATTATGGTAAACTATGGTTAAAAATAAAACTACTGCTTAATGTGAGCAAGCACCAATACTAGGGCATAATGGGGAAAAAACCCAAACCCAAATTTTCTCATCCTCCACACCTGCTGTTACCACACTGGGAAGGAAACAAACCAAAGGCTTGCTTTGCATTAAGTGCAGCACTCATGGTTTCTCTGAAAACAAACCACAAGTGGAAGCCACTCAGATCATTTAAGATACCGTACCTCAAAATACAGGGTAAGTCCGGCTGATATTACTTTGACATTCTGGGGTATGTTTACATCTCACATAGACTAATTCAACTCATGTGGACCCCAGAAATCTCACTAGCCAAAATGATGTTTACTCCTGGATAGGTGTGCATGGGATAACAATCTACAACCAACCAATTGAGTGTATTCAAGTATTGTTTTCATGCAATCAAGGTTGATAGCAACATTTTGAACATGGAGCTGAACATGGATGCTATTTAACACTGGGCAAAAAACAGTGTGCCCTGGTAATTCACAGGAACACCATCTGATCAAAGCACTTAAAAAGACTGATTACATACCACGATATCACCCTTATCAATGGCATCCGGGGTACAAAGGTACTCACTGGGCGCACCCACACATCTGAGACCCCACCATCTTCTCCCTTTCTAATTATCATTCTAAAAAGATCTGCTCCATTTAAAATACTGAATCCTTTATTAAATGCAGGTATGAAGCCATCCAAAAATTGTGTATTTCAAAATATTTCTCTGGATTTACTTCATCCCCAGCCCTCTTACCTGGCCTTTGACAGTTTCAAAAGCTAGGAGCATTTTGTGTAGCAGTTTTAAGTGGTCAAATCTGCTTCACATGCATTATTATTATATACTTATTTATACCCCATATTTTTTGTTTACAGGAAGTCTTACGGGGGGAAAAAACAAAGATCGCCAAAAGCACTGGGGTGAAACAATCATTTTTTAAAAAATCAATTAAGCATACGACTGCATACACACCTATTTTTAGGCGTCAAGTGAAAACGTTTCTCATCAACCAGGCGCTTGGCTAATTCACATTCTATTGCCTTTTAAAATGGGTGGGGGAAGATTACGGTATGTGTTTGTTTTGCTTCTGCACATGTGTATTTTGCATTTTGTATTTTTATGTTGCGAACAGCCCTGTGATCTTTGGATAGGAACCAGCTCTTAGGAGCCGAAGGGCCCGACAAAGTATTTGAGGGGGTTGGGCCCCCTCAAAAAAGTTGATCAGTATTGCCATTCATATGGTGTGTGTGCGCCATGTCATGTGATCAATTATGCGGGGTGGGACTTATCTGCACCCCCCCAATATTTCTTTCAAGTTGGCCCCCCTGTGGATGAAGGGCCACATACAAATTCAGTACATAAATAATGTACTGAAAGGGACGTGGGTGGCGCTGTGGGTAAAACCTCAGCGCCTAGGACTTGCCGATCGCATGGTCGGCGGTTCGAATCCCCGCGGCGGGGTGCGCTCCCGTCGTTTGGTCCCAGCGCCTGCCAACCTAGCAGTTCGAAAGCACCTTCGGGTGCAAGTAGATAAATAGGGACCGCTTACCAGCGGGAAGGTAAACAGCGTTTCCGTGTGCGGCTCTGGCTTGCCAGATGCAGCTTGTCACGCTGGCCACGTGACCCGGAAGTGTCTGCGGACAGCGCTGGCTCCCGGCCTATAGAGTGAGATGAGCGCACAACCCTAGAGTCTGGCAAGACTGGCCCGTATGGGCAGGGGTACCTTTACCTTTTTAATATGGCTTAGGACCGCAATACCTCAAGGATTGCCTCTTTCCAAATGAACCTACCCAGACCCTGAGATCATATGAGGCCCTTCTTTGTGTGCTGCCTCCTGGAGAGGTCTGGAGGGTGGCAACATGAGAACAGGGCCTTCTCTGCAGTGGCTCCCCGTTTGTGGAATGCTCTCCCCAAAGGGAAGTTCGCCTAGCACGTTCATTATACATCTTTGGGCACCAGGCAAAAATGTTCCTTTTTAACCAGGCCTTTGGTTGATCTGTTTGACATCCTATGCCCTTTTAAAATGTGGCTCTTTTGTGTGGGGGTGGGGGTGTTGTAACAGTGGTACCTTTGTTCTCAAACTTAATCCATTCTGGAAGTCCGTTCCAAAACCAAGGCACGCTTTCCCATAGAAAGTAATGCAAAATGGATAAATCCATTCCAGACTTTTAAAAACCTAACCCTAACCCCTAAAACAGCAATTTAACTAGACCATTGATCCATAAAATGAAAGCAATAAACAATGTACTGCAGTCACACAATCAGTCGATCAGCATAGCTGTCAATGTTTCCCCTTTTTTAAGGGAAATTCCCTTATTCTGAATAGGATTCCTAGCAAGAAAAGGGAAAAGTTGACAGCTATGTCAATCAGTAGCTGAACTGGGCTCCACAGTGTCACACACAAAAAAGAGGCGCAAAAACAGACAGACCTCAGCTTAACACTCAAAACGGAAGGGTGGCACTCAAAACTGAGCAATAAAAGTTCGTAACCTGGAAGACTTACTTCCGGGTTTGCAGTGTTTTGGTTCCAAGTTGTTTGAGGACCAAGGCGTTTGAGAATCAAGGTATATATAGCTATATATATTGTGGTTTTTATGTTGATCTTTTCTATGAAACGCCCCGAGACCTCCGGGTATAGGGCGGTCTATAAATTCAATAAATAATACTAATAATATACAAGACCTATGTGCAAACAAGCGAACGATTGCAGCAGCAGCAATAATAATAATAATAATAATAATAATAATAGCAGTAATAATAATAATAATAATAATAATAATAGCAGCAGCAATAAATAATAATAATAATAATAATAATAATAATAATAATAATAATAATAATAGCAACGGTGCTTGAGAACAGGTCTGGCGTTGTCCCCCGCGCCTCGCACTGGGGACGAAGGAGAAGGGGCTTCGGGGTCGCCCGCCTCACGGGTCAGCCTGGCCCCCGGCACCTGAGCCACGTAGGCGCAAGCGAGAAGGAAGGAAGCGGCTCCTGCTCACCTTGGCGTCGCCGCCGGCCCCGTCCGCCGCCGCGAAGCCGAAGCCCGGGCAGCCTCGGAAGGCGAACTCCTCGAGCTCGCGGAGGAGGCGCTGCTGCTGGGCCGGGCCGGCGCGGGCCACCTGCCGGAGCCGGAACTGGACCTGGGCGAAGTGCGAGGCCAGCGCCAAGAGCGCCGAGTGGAGGCGGCGCCGCTCCGCCCTCAGCGACCGCGGAGACCCCGGCTCGGCCTCCGCCGCCGCGTCCTCTTCCCCCTCCGCGGGCTCCTCCTCCCCGGCCTGGGCCTCGGCCACCGCTCCCACCGGCGCCCAGCGCTCGCCGGGACCCGCCGCCGTCGCCTCCATCCCAGCAGCGAGAGGCCGCCGCCGCCGCCGCCAACGGTCAAAAACGGGGACAAAGCCACACCGGAAGCTCCTGTCAGGAGCAGCCGTGCCGGCAAGGGTCGCGCGTCACTTCCGGCACGGAGCCGGTGCGACGTCGCGTATGCTAATTAAGCAGGCTGCTCCCCTCCAGGCAGCCAATAGTTGCAGAGCAATGGAACGTTCTACTCCTGCGGCTCCGCCTCCAGCCCGGAATATTAGGTAGCAGGCGCTTTCTCGAATTGCTCCGCTTGCAGTTATGCTGGACGCTGGGAACTTTCCTGAATTGGTTGCACTTGGGAATCAAATTCCTGTGTTGCACGGGGTTGGACTAGATGACCCTTCAGGTCCCTTCCTAGCATAGCTGTCAACTTCTCCCTTTTCTTGCGAGGAATCCTATTCGGAATAAGGGAATTTCCCTTTAAAAAAAAGGGAAACGTTGACAGCTGTTCTTCCTAGTCTACCCTTCTGCAATGCTAGGATTTACTGCGAGTGAGCTGCTGCAGGCAGCGCGCGGAAGGAATCGGCGCCGGGTTGCATGCGGGAAATCCTTGCTGGGCTCCTGCCATTTGCAATGCAGGCCGTTTAAAGGTGTGAAGTTAACGCTCTTGCCCCCAGCAAGCCGTGAACGAAAATCTCAAGAGACAACCCGGAATCTGGGAGATGCATAACCTTTTAAATGAATCTATGGGGTGGGTGTAGGGGCGTGGCTATGCCACTAGAAAATGTAATTTGAGATTTTGACAATGCAGAAAAGAAAAGCATCGAATGGCAGCATTTAATGCGTTTGCTCCAAAGAACCCGGCATCCCTCTAACGCGCGGCAGAATAGGGAAGGGGTGGGGGGATATGTGCCCATATTGCAACACACTTGAACAAATCAAATGTTAAGATCCAAGCGTCCGGTGGGTCGTCTGAACACAACCGTCCGGACCTTAAAGTTGTTCCTTGCTAGACAGTATCGCTTCACAATTATTATCCCTTATCCAAATCCCTAGGAGGTCGATCTAGAAGAAAAACACATGATAATATCAATATAGGAGAATCTGAAAAGTAACAGCCAGATCGACGGTAGATCAACAGGCAAGAAATACCGTGTAACTTAAAAGAGAAATTGGACTTAAAGCAGGTTTACTCGGAAGTAAAGTCACGGTGCTCGGTGAGCCTTAACCCCCTGGCGAGTGTGTTTAGGACAAGAGTCTGTATTTAGCTAATTGTGGTCCAATAATCAATTAGATCAATGGTTAGACTTCATGTACTTCCCACAAAGCAAGCAGACTTTTAAAACACCGCAGGAGGCCTAATAAAACCTCTTTTTGCAAATGTGGTGGTAACGTTCAAAGTGGCTAACCTGCGAAATCGGGATTGTTCCAGAGTCTTATTACCTTTTGCAGGGACTTTCCTAGGAATGCGCACCGGGAAAGTTCTGGTTTCCAGTCCCATGGGGGAAGAGGTGAACAGTGATGGACAGCGGCAGCTGGGCAGGGGGAGGCTCGAGGTTTGGCTCCGCCTGGCCGGAGGGGGACTCGAAATAAGGCTGCCCGGCTGGACGCTGCGGGGATTGAGACGCAATCAGGAAGAGAGCCATGGCAAGGTGGGTGTCCCTCTACAACTGCTAACGATCGTTTGATTCCTGGGATTCCCTGGAAATAGAACAAGAATATCCCTTCCTGGCCAGAGGTCCTCACCGCCCCGCCCCCCTTTAGAAAGAAGCCATGCTCTGTGTCAGGCTCAGAGCTCAAAGAACTCATCGGTTTTAATGTTGTGTGACTGCATATGAACAGCCACAAATAGCTCTCCTAAAATTGGGATTAGGGGCAGTCTCTCCCTGCCTCCCCCCCCCCCCCGCGTTTGAAGGATGGTGGCTCCCAGATTGGTCTAGAAATCCAGCAACACCCCCCCCCTTTTCCAGGAAAGAAGCACAGTCCTTAAAGGTAAAGGGACCCCTGACCATTAGGTCCAGTCGTGACTGACTCTGGGGTTGCGGCGCTCATCTCGCTTTATTGGCCGAGGGAGCCGGCGTACAGCTTCCGGGTCATGTGGCCAGCATGACTAAGCCGCTTCTGGCAAACCAGAGCAGAGCACAGAAACGCCGTTTACCTTCCCGCCGGAGCGGTACCTATTTATCTACTTGCATTTTGACGTGCTTTCAAACTGCTAGGTTGGCAGGAGCAGGGACCAAGCAACGGGAGCTCACCCTGTCGCAGGGATTTGAACCGCCAACCTTCTGATCCTAGGCTCTGTGGTTTAACCCACAGCGCCACCCGTGTCCCTAGCACAGTCCTTACTTCTCCTTAAATATGGGGAATCCCTGCTCAACACAGGAAATCTCTCAGAAATAACTAATGGTAAAGGTAAAGGACCCCTGGATGTCAAAAGTGACTATGGGGTCTCAGAAATACAGCTGATCTTAGAAAGGTTGCCCAATGAAAGAGATGTACAGTGCCCCCATTGGAGTGCAGTCTTTAGGCAAAGTGAGGGTGCCTGTGCTTGGGGCCAGCCCTATCCTTAGGCAAAGGAGGCAACCATCCCAAACAGCAGATACTGTGGGGCAGTGATGGCTCCGCCGCTGCTCCCAGGCTGTTGCTTATAAGGCTCGGAGCCATTCCTTTACTCTCTCCTGGGAGGTCAGAGGGAGCTCTGCAACTACATTCCTATGCTGGACCCTCTAAACTAGCCTGCTGGCCTCAAGTTGCAGCAGACGATGCTGTCCCATCCCATGTGAAGAGAGTCAACTGGCAGACCTGCCAGATTCTGTACATGGGTCAGGGAAAGGGAAGGGTCAAAGCTCAGCGGTGGAGCATCTGGTTGGCAAGCAGAATATCCCAGGTTCATCACCTTCAGGGACTGTCTGAAACCCTCAAGAGCTGATGCCAGTCAGTTTAGATGATGCTGCACTAAATGGACCAATGGTCGGACTCAGCAGAAGGCAGCTTTCTCCTGTGTCCCTTTCCACAGGCAGCAAAATGCCTTGGGCTAGCCCTGTACAAACACCCACACACCAAGCAGGGCCACTTTTGTTCCCCCCCCCCATGCTTTTTATTGAGATTTAAGAATACCAACACAAACCAACAAAAACACGACATAAGATTTAATTCAATCCAGCCAACGTTTTCATATTTCTACAGTTCTCACTTATATAAACGATAAATTTATTCCATTCTTTTTGGTACTTTGTCTCCTCCTGATTGCGAATTCTGTGTGTCAATTTTGCCATTTCAGCGTATTCAACCAGCTTTATCTGCCATTCCCTTACAGTCGGAATCTCCTGTAACTTCCACTTTTGGGCTATCAAAACTCTAGCTGCTGTTGTTGCATACAGGTATAATCTTTGGTCTGTCTTCTTAATATCTTCTCCCACTAAACCTAGCAAAAATTCTTCCGGCTTTTTTGGAAAAGTATATTTTAAAATCTTTTTTAACTCATTATAGATCGATTCCCAAAACTCTTTTATTTTGTTACATGACCACCACATGTGGTGAAAATCGCCGTCCTTTTCCTTGCATTTCCAACAAGTTTTGCTACTTGTCCTATACATTTTTGCCAGTTTGGTGGGAGTGAGATACCAACGATAGACCATTTTCATAACATTCTCTTTTAAAGCAGAGCATGCAGTGAATAGCAGGGCCACTTTTGATTGGAAAGCCAGATGGAAAAGGAAGCAAGGCCCTGGGGACGTCTAATCAATTGTGCACAAGAGGAAAATTCGCCCAGCGTATGTTTGTGTTGCTTCTACCCAACTATTAAAAGTTTGGGAGCCTGAGAATGTTCTTTCATATTTTGTGGACTTGTAAAAGGGTAAAAGAGTATTGGGAAATGATCCATAATGAATTGAAAAAAAATGTTCAAAAGTACTTTCCCCAAAAAACCAGTGTCCTTTCTGTTGGGGATAATCCAGACTGAAATTCCCAGGTGTCAAAAAAGGTTATTTATGTATGCTACCACTGCGGACTGTGTTTTGTTAGCCCCAAAATGGAAAACGAGTGAGGTCCCAACCAAAGAAGAATGGCAACTTAAGCTGACGGAATATGTACAACTCCCAGACTTAACATCTACAATAAGAGAACGAGAAGGACTTACATTTAAAGAAGATTGGAAAACATTTATTGAATATATGGGAAATAATTGTGTACAGCTGAAAACACTGGCGGCATTAAGATAAATTCAACAGTGTAAACAAGTTTTGATGGATGCAATAACGGAATACTGAATGGTATAGTTTCTGTAAAATATTCAGGGATTTATGATATGTAAAATGAACCATGTAAAGAGATGAAGGGAAATCACTGATATCTTGAGGATTTAAAATAAACAGAAAACTTTATAAAAATTATATACAAAAAAAAGTTTGGGAGCCTGTCTTCTTTTGCATCTGGCTACCCAAAATGTTGCTCTGTCTCCAAAACCACGTATGTGAGATCGCACTGCTTTAAAGTGGGTTCACTAATAATCGCAGAGTTATGGTTTGCCATGCCAAGGTCCTAAGTGCAGACAAGCAAGCCCTCCACACATAAATTTGCACTGAAGGAGAGGGAAGATGGATGCATGCCGTTCTAATTATGGGTAAGAAGCCACAACCATTTAAAGTGTCAACCCCGTTTAAAATTTGTAGCACTGCTAATGGGTCCTCACTGTAGGCTGAGATCACTCCTGCCCCCTTCATTCCACTGGCAATGGCACTTGCATCTTCGCCATCCTAATATCTTCTGCATGTTTCCTAAGGCAACCAGCCAAAACTCTGTGGTACGACCGCCCACGATGGATATTCCTGGAGTTCTGTGTGGAGGACAGCACAGACGTGAAAGTCGATCTTGACGATTACAAAGTTGTGTTCAGGTAAGGGGATGTCTTGCTAGCACAGCTGCTCTGCCCTGCTGTTTTGTTACTTTGCCGCTGGTTGTTGTTATTTTAATTTTATATAACTCACCCTGGATCATTAGGTGAAGAGTGGGGGTATATGTATAAATATATAAAGTGGGTTTTCTCGGTAGTGGAGTCTGCCCTGTGGAACGTCCTCCCATCAGGTGTCAAACAGATAAACAACTTGTTATGTACTGAAGTTCTCACCCTGGGCCAGCAGGGGGATACTGTAGATAGTTCAGGTCCACATATACAAATAAGGGATCGAAAGTGACATTCAGTGATTGGATAGTTACAGAAAGTTGTTACAATTACGTTGTTCTGGAGCTCTATATAAGCAGGATGGCTGAACTGTTCAGTTCAGTTCTGTTCTGGCCTGTGAATAAACAAGAGCTGTTTGAAGAATCGCTGTGTCGTCTGATATGTTCACCCACAACTTAACACAACTATTTGACTTTTAGAAGACATCAGGGAAGTTTAGTGGTTCATGTTTAATTGTGTTTTTGTTGAGAACTGCCCAGAGTTGCTGGGGCAACCTGTCAGATGGGTGGCATACAAATAATAAAATTATTATTATTCTCATTATTATAATTATTATAGTGTAGCACTGAAGGGTCAATTAAGCAATCCATGTTTGTCTTGATATGTAAGAATCTTTTTGCTAGCCTCTGTTTCTCCACATGTAAAATAACCTGCTAAGCCCTGGAAAATGCATAGAACTAATGTCGTACCTTGGATCACAAATGCCTTGCCATTCAAATGTTTTGGCTCCCGAGTGCCGCAAACCCGGAAGTGAGTGTTCCAGTTTGCAAACGTTCTTTGGAACCCGAACGTCTGACGTGGCTTCCGCAGCTTCCTGCAGCCAATCGGAAGCTGTGCCTTGGTTTCGGAATGTTTTGGAAGTTGAACGGACTGAAACAGATTCTCTTTGACTTTTGAGGTACCACTGTACAGTGTGGGTTGCTTGCTGATCGTAAATGACTCCCCTGTACTGCTTGCTAACTTCCACAGTTGTCTACTTCTATGTTGGAATTTGGTTAGGATTTGTTTACTGATCTGGGATGGTCCCACGGGTTTTTTAAAAAGAAAATAATATGTTGGTACTCTTGAAGTTGTTACATTAAGTGCCACACTTTTAACATCAGGGTGAATGTGCCGGTACTGTGTACCGTTGAGTACATCCAGAAGAAAAGCTCTAGGTGGATCTGCAATCCTGAACTACCAGATACAGTGGTACTTCAGGTTACATACGCTTCAGGTTACAGACTCTGCTAACCCAGAAATAATACCTCGGGTTAATAATTGTGCTCCAGCGGCGCGGCAGCAGCGGGAGGCCCCATTAGCTAAAGTGGTGCTTCAGGTTAAGAACAGTTTCAGGTTAAGAACGGACCTCCGGAACGAATTAAGTACTTAACCCGAGGTACCACTGTACTATGAAAATTTACTTTCAGGAAACGTACAATGGATGCGGCTGCACATCTTGCATTATGATTCGTGCAGCTTAGTCCAGCATGGACGCCAAAACCTGTTGTAATCAAGGAGCTTCTGTGAACCTAACTCTGCATAGAATCGTAACCTCAGCTGATCCATGGGGAAAGTCCATCATTAAGGTGTAGATTCCTTTACACCTAAGACAGGAATCAAGGAACCTGTGGCCTTCCAGTTGCTGTTGGATTTCAGTCCCATCCATCCCAACCCACAAAGCCATTCTTCAGAGATGCTGGGAGTTTTGGTCCTGCAACATCTGGAAAGCCACAGGGTTTCTATCCCTGCCCTCAACAATATGAAGATCCAACAGATGGGCCAATTCTTTTGAAATCTCTTAGCTGCTGTGGCAAGGAGAACATTTTAGGTAAAACGTGTTTCATAATTTCAAAAGTCTAGCTGTGAGCAAAGTTTGTGCAATCAATTGCCGCGAAGACCTGGCCTTTGACTTCTTTTTGGGGCAACTGCAGTGCTGATTAATCATGGTTGCAGCTTCATCGCTGATAAAACCACACAGGACGTTATTCAGAAGTTGTTTTTCGTAGCTCCTCAGGAACCCCACCGTAATCTTTTTGTCTTTCCACAGTTGTAAGAACGCAGATGGTGTGGAGTTGTACAACGAGATTACCTTTTATGCCCGGGTTAATTCTAAGGTGAGCAGCAAAACAAGGGGGTGCCATTTTGGAAGGAGTGTGCTGCAACTGCCAGGGGCAAAACTGCCCTCGACCTTTACGTCTTGCCACGGAACTCTTCACCAGCAGAATGAACAATAATGCAAAGTTTTGTCTCGTCCAGCTGGTAGATACGTGGAGCCCTTGGCTGGCTGCCGTTGGCACTTCTGCCACCAGTTAAAAGTGGCTGCTTCTGCACAGAGACTAAATGGTGCATGCTTTTGAAAAATGACCAAGGACTGAGTTGTCCGGGGAGCAGTTTCTGCTGCCACTGCTTTAGCTCTATCAAGGGCAAGGTCCAAAAAGCTGTGCAGGACCTTCTCCTCACTCCATCTTCCAAATTTTAGAGGCTGCCAACAAGTGGAGGCAACAGAGAGGTTGGCACATGGCTTGTACCTTACATTTCACAGAACGTGCGTACCTATCAACTTCATTCATTCTTTGCCTGGCTATTTGTAGCGTGTTTGCGGTGGCAACAAACTGAGATGCTTCCGCACTGGGCAGTTATTGTGGAATAGCCACACTTTGTATCCCCAAGGGTTATTATTTTTTTAAAAAAAATTATTTAACTTTATTGAATTGCAGTAACAAAAACCAAACCATATCACAAGAAAAAAAGAAAAACAATAAACTACACAAAAGAAAAAATTAAAAGAACACACCAAAAAATACATTAAAACATAGGCTTCCCTCCACCCATGTTTGACCTCCTTCCCTTAAACTTATTTTATTCATTGTGTTATTAATATTACATTTTGTTCCACTTCAATCTGTTTCCTTAATATTTCTACCCTGTGAACTTTATTCATTGCATATCGATATATTTGTCCCGCAACAATGTTTTTCCATGTACTCCTTCACACAATCCCATTCTTCAATTAATTTTTGATCTGTTTGTCTAATTATTAATACCGGTAATTGTTAATTGGTGTCCATGATTAAGTCAGTGGTGGCAAGGTGGCTGCTGGGAAAATCTGCATGTTGCAAATGACCACAACCACAGAGAACTGAACATGTTACAGTGGTGCCTTGCAAGACGAAATTAATTCTTTCCGCGAGTTTTTTCGTCTTGCGATTTTTTCGTCTTGCGAAGCACGGTTTTGGAAAAGCTTCAAAAATCACCAAAGTCTTCAAAAACCTCAAAAAAGGCTACCACACCGCGTGCTATGAGTTGCTCCTTGAAGTCAAGTCGCAACTGTATTAACGGTGTTAAGAAATAGGAAACAAACTTGCAAGACGTTTCCGTCTTGCGAAGCAAGCCCATAGGGAAAATCGTCTTGCGAAGCAACTCAAAAAACCAAAAACCCTTTCGTCTTGCGAGTTTTCCGTCTTGCGAGGAATTCGTCTTGCGAGGTACCACTCTACTGAGTAGCCTCACCCTAGGTTTTGAGTGTTAGTTATTCTGGCTTGGAGAGATCTGGCTCGTATGAAGATAATTGGCAATCAGTTCTAATTACCTGCTTATTTTGGTTGCTGGTTGACCTGGAATTGCATGAAAACAATGGAATATGTGTTTCCAAAACCTATAATCTATTCATTGCTGCAGACCAGTGCACCTGGGCTCAGCCCTCATTGCTTCATAAAACGTACAGAACTTTCTCCCAAGTTTGGTTCTGCTTCAGATTAGCCTCTTGGGCCGCCTGATATTTATTTCCCAACATGATCGCTTTCAGGATTCCCAGAACAAGCGGTCAGGCAGGTCCATCACCCTCTTTGCACGCAAGTGGAAGGAAAAAGTCGCTTGGCCACGTCTCACCAAGGAGGACTTTAAGGTAGGGCCCATGGCTTGTTCTCTTTTCCATACAAAGCTGAGGTCACAGATCATAACATTGTCGAATTGGAAGGGGCCACAAGGATCATCTAGTCCAAGCCCTTGCAAAGCACTCACTTGGGGCGTCTTTTTTTGAGTGAAATCTTTGGTGCAGTGCTATCTATTCTCTGAGCTCAAGAAGGGAACTCAATAAGGCTGAGTTGCATTTGCCACATGCTGAAAAGGGTTTGTGGAAACACACACACACACACACACACACACACACACACACACACACACAGTGAGCTTTTGGTTAATAGGGATTCCCATAACATCCACCCCCAATCAGTTGTTAGATACTGAGTTGCTGGAAAGGGGTCAGAAAAACCAGAATTCTCAGCTGTGGCTGCTATCTGGCCCTATTATGCTATTGAAACATTGGGAAAAGAAATAAAGGTAAAGGTAAAGGGGCCCCTGACCATTAGGTCCAGTCGTGGCCGACTCTGGGGTTGTGGCGCTCATCTCACTTTATTGGCCTAGGGAGCCGGCGTACAGCTTCCAGGTCATGTGGCCAGCATGACTAAGCCGCTTCTGGTGAACCAGAGCAGTGCACAGAAACGCCGTTTACCTTCCCGCCAGAGCGGTACCTATTTATCTACTTGCGCTGGTGTGCTTTCGAACTGCTAGGTGGGCAGGAGCAGGGACCGAGCAACGGGAGCTCACCCTGTCACGGGATTCGAACTGCCGACCTTCTGATCGGCAAGCCCTAGGCTCTGTGGTTTAACCCACAGTGCCACCCGCTTCCCTGGAAAAAGAAATAGCTGGGGACAAATAGACTCTGGCAGGGGCCAATTCTGTCTTATTGTTGAAAAGGGATAAAATCCGGAAGTCAGATTGGCTCAGTGACCAGCTGTTCCCCCAAAGCTTCTCCTCCAGCCAGGCGAAGAAGCAGAAGCAGGGAGTCTGGGTTAAACTGTGAATCTTCATCTTACTTGCAGCCAGCATGGCTCTCAGTGGACTTCGATAACTGGCGCGACTGGGAAGGAGACGAGGAAGTGGAGGCAGCCATGGTTGAGCACTATGCGGAGGTGAGTCTGTCCAGCTATGGGACCAAGGCAGAGTCTTGAGCTGTCTTCAAATCAGATCTGCAGTGGTGCGGCTTATAGGATTATTATTATTATTATTTATTGGTTTTATATACCGCCCTAGACCCCAAGGAGACAATAGTGACTGGCTGTGTGTCCTATGATTTTAGGGCTCTCCCACTTTTGTCACGAGCCTAGAAAGCACGAGTCTGAGCAGTTTTGTCCTTTCCTCACTGCTTTCCCCAGGAAAACCTGATCTTTCATGATAAAATTAGATTCATAGAACTGTAGAGTTGGAAGGGACCCCAGGGTCATCTAGTCTAACCCACTGCAATGCAGGGCAAATGTCAATCCAGAGAAAACCTGGCTTGTCCAATTTAGTGGTAAAGATTGGGTTTCCCCGGGGGGCAAGCGGCAGGGCAGTGGCAAGTCTGGATTCCTTGACCAGCAACGACAGCAGGAACAGCAAGACACTTTCACCCAGGCAGCAAAGCACAGTTAATGTGGCTGGCAATTTTATAGCCAATGCACCTCCTGCCATTACAATTATGCTAAAATTACGTAGGCTTTTAGAAGACATCTGAAGGCAGCCCTGTTTAGGGAAACTTTTAATGTTTAACAAACTGTTGTATTTTAATATTTTGTTGGAAGCAGCCCAGAGTGGCTGGGGAAGCCCAGCCAGATGGGTGGGGTATAAATAATAAATTATTATTATTATTATTATTAGGCATCACATATAGCCGTTCCTTCTCAGGGAGTGAAATGTTTCGCAATGCTTATTTGTCCTCACGTTAACTGCTAAGAGGCAGGCTGAGGGAGGGGCACAAAGGCTGGATAAGTTGCATTAAAATAAATCCATGGCACGAAATGTTTTCTATCACCTGGCTTATCATGTACATACAGTTTGACGGTCTGCAGACATTATCTGTTACAGAAAGAGGCTTGTTGTTGTTGTTGTTTAGTCGTTTAGTCGTGTCCGACTCTTTGTGACCCCATGGACCAGAGCACGCCAGGCACTCCTGTCTTCCACTGCCTCCCGCAGTTTGGTCAGGCTCATGTTTGTAGCTTCGAGAACACTGTCCAACCATCTTGTCCTCTGTCGTCCCCTTCTCCTTGTGCCCTCAATCTTTCCCAACATCAGGGTCTTTTCCAGGGAGTCTTCTCTTCTCATGAGGTGGCCAAAGTATTGGAGCCTCAGCTTCAGGATCTGTCCTTCCAGTGAGCACTCAGGGCTAATTTCCTCCAGAATGGAGAGGTTTGATCTTCTTGCAGTCCATGGGACTCTCAAGAGTCTCCTCCAGCACCATAATTCAAAAGCATAAATTCTTCGGCGATCAGCCTTCTTTGTGGTCCAGCTCTCACTTCCATACATCACTACTGGGAAAACCATAGCTTTAACTATACAGACCTTTGTTGGCAAGGTGATGTCTCTGCTTTTTAAGATGCTGTCTAGGTTTGTCATTGCTTTTCTCCCAAGAAGCAGGCGTCTTTTAATTTTGTGGCTGCTGTCACCATCTGCAGTGCCCAAGAAAGTAAAATCTCTCACTGCCTCCATTTCTTCCCCTTCTGTTTGCCAGGAGGTGATGCGACCAGTATAGCCATTCCTTTTCAGGGAGTGAAATGTTTCGCAATGCTTATTTGTCCTCACATTAATTGCTCAGAGGCAGGCTGAGGGAGGGGCACAAAGGCTGGATAAATTGCATTAAAAAAATTCCATGGCACAAAATGTTTTCTGTCACCTGGCTTATTATGTACATACAATTTGACAGTCTGCAGACATTATCTGTTACAGAAAGAGGAGCTATAAAAGGCATTGAACTATGCTTGTGGGCTTCCCACAGGCAGCTGGTTGGCCTTTGTAAGAAAAAGATGCTGAACTAGATGGACCTTTAGCAAGGCTTTTCTTATGGCCTTAAGCTCCACTTTCAAACCAGCAGAAACCATACCAACACAACTCTTGGTTTCCAAGATTTAATCAGCCATTGGGCAAGTACTTTCAAGCTTTCATTTTGCTTCTTCAATGGTTAAAACATAATGATGATGATGATGTTGATAATTAATAATACATGTTATGTACTGAGTTGAATAGGATCCAAAAAGCAGCAGTCTGATTGGTCCTAGAACAATAGGACCCAGAATGCAGCAGTCTGATTGGTCCTAGAACAATGCAGCAGTATGATTGGTCTGCAGGAGCCACCCAATCCAGCTCCAGGTGGAAGTGAACCCGCAACCTGATTGGCCTACAGGAGTATCCCAGAATTAGCCAATCACGTGCGACACATTGTGTAAATAATGTATATAAAGCAGATATTTTGGGGGAACTTTCATTCCTCACTACTATGAGCTGAATAAAGAGCATGAAATCCACATTCAACTCCAAGTATATTTCAATACAACATGCCAACAGAGGGGTGAATAAGCCCAGAGCACAAAGCCAAGCCATTCCCCACTGCTCAACAGCTCTACTGAAGAGGCTCCTCATGAGGCCGGAGGAACATCGCCCGGCTGTGAGGCATGGAGGCCACTCTCCGCAAGGCCCTTTCCACCTGGCCGAGGGGGCTGGGCCCACACTCACCCAGCCCTACAAAAGAGGCTCCTCCTGAGGCCGGAGGAACGTTGCCCGGCTATTGTTTTATTGATTTATTGACTGAATATGCTGTAAACCGCTTTGAGAGTGTTATTAAAACTATAAAGCAGTACAGTGGTACCTCAGGTTACATATGCTTCAGGTTACAGACGCTTCAGGTTACAGACTCCGGTAACCCAGAAATAGTGCTTCAGGTTAAGAACTTTGCTTCAAGATGAGAACAGAAATTGTGCTCCGGCGGCGCGGCAGCAGCAGGAGGCCCCATTAGCTAAAGTGGTGCTTCAGGTTAAGAACAGTTTCAGGTTAAGAACGGACCTCCGGAACGAATTAAGTACTTAACCCGAGGTACCACTGTATAGAAATTTAAAAAGAAATAATAAATAAATAATAAAATTGACAAACTTTTATTTGTATCCCGCCCTCCCTGGCAGAGACCGGGCTCAGGGCGGCTGAGGTGCGTCACTGTGGAGGAAGGAGGAGAAGATGCAAATCTTCTTGTTC
This sequence comes from Podarcis muralis, assembly GCF_964188315.1. Lineage (NCBI taxonomy): Eukaryota > Metazoa > Chordata > Lepidosauria > Squamata > Lacertidae > Podarcis > Podarcis muralis. Next base: position 46,524,465 of record NC_135667.1, read on the forward strand.
TCAGAAATCAGTGCTGAAGTCCTCAACTTTCCTTTTCTCTCTCCGTCCAGCTCATGCAGAAGGTCACCAAGAAAGGCCCCCCTCCTGCCATGGATGACCTTGATGTAAGTATTTTGGGGAGAATGACTGGCAAGTGAGAGCCATGCGGTTTAGATCCATAACCCCTTTCAGCTCTGTCAGCTCCACGGCAGACTGGCTCTCTTTGCCAGACTGTGCCACCTCTACAAGCTTGGGAGGGGATATGCTTTGAGCTCCAAAGATACTGATCGTTCCCTGTCTGTCCTGATCTTTCCTAGGATGACATCTGAAAAGCGCAAGACTCAAAGGTAATCATCAAGGCATCCCTCTCCATGTCTGAAGGGGTGGGCAGACAAGCAGCTGGCGGGACCTAAAAAGGGGAGAGGGGGGTGTTGCCGAAGGGGTTGGGCATGGAAGCAAACAAGCAAACTAGTCTTGGCAACTCTGAAATAGCTATCACAAAAGAATGTCATACTGCTGCAGTTTTCTTTCAGCTTCCAGGCCAATCTTAAACTGTCAGGGCAGCGTCTCAGTGGCAGGCCCCGTCTGCACTATAATTTAAAGCAGTATCATACAGCTTCCCCCAAAGAATCCTGGGAATTGTAGTTTTGTAACTACAATTACAATTACAGGGACGCAGGTGGCGCTGTGGGTAAAACCTCAGCGCCTAGGACTTGCCGATCGCATGGTCGGCGGTTCGAATCCCCGCGGCGGGGTGAGCTCCTGTCGTTCAGTCCCAGCTCCTGCCCACCTAGCAGTTCGAAAGCACAATTAAGTGCAAGTAGATAAATAGGTACCGCTTTCTAGCGGGAAGGTAAACGGCGTTCCATGTACTGCTCTGGTGCCGGTTCGCCGGAGCAGCTTCATCACGCTGGCCACATGACCCGGAAGTGTCTGCGCACAGCGCTGGCTCCCGGCCTCTAGAATGAGATGAGCGCACAACCCTAGAGTCTGTCAAGACTTGCCCAGGGGTACCTTTACCTTTAACTACAATTACACAGGTGGCGCTGTGGTCTAAACCACTGAGCCTAGGGCTTGCCGATTGAAGGTCGGCAGTTTGAATCCCCGCGACGGGGTGAGCTCCCATTGCTCGGTCCCAGCTCCTGCCAACTAGCAGTTCGAAAGCACGTCAAAGTGCAAGTAGATAAATAGGTACCACTCCGGTGGGAAGGTAAACGGCATTTGCATGCACTGCTCTGGTTTCGCCAGAGCATGTCATGCTGGCCACATGACCCTGAAAAACTGTCTGTGGACAAACATCGGCTCCCTTGGCCAGTAAAGTGAGATGAGCGCCGCAACCCCAGAGTCGTTCGCGACTGGACTTAACTGTCAGGGGTCCTTTACCTTTTTATCTTTAAAGGGTGTTGGGAGTCACTAGGAGACCTTGATTCTCACAGGGTTGCAATTCTCAAGAGTGGTTACAACCCTCTTCCCAGGGAACTTTGGGAATTGTCACTCTGTGAGGTGAACAGGGGTCTCCTAACAGCTCTCAGCGGCCCTAACCAACTACACTTCCCAGGGTTCTTTGGTGGAAGCCGTGACTGTTAAAAGCGGTATGATACTGCTTTAAATGCGTACTAGATTCAAAATCTCAAGCCAGAATCCTAACAAAGAATCCTTTGCTCTGCTGTGGGAATCCCCGCGATGGGGTGAGCTCCGGTTGCTCTGTCCCAGATCCTGCTAACCTAGCAGCGCGAAAGCACGCTAGTGCAAGTAGATAAATAGGTACCACTGCGGCGGGAAGGTAAACAGCGTTTCCGTGTGCTCTGGTTTCCGTCACAGTGTTCCGTTGCGCCTGAAGTGGTTTAGTCCTGCTGGCCACATGACCCAGAAAGCTGTGGACAAACGCCAGCTCCCTTGGCCTGAAAGCGAGATGAGTGCCGCAACCCCATAGTCGCCTTTGACTGGACTTAACTGTCCAGGGGTCCTTTACCTTACCTTTGCCATTTTACAGTCAAAAGAATCTCCACCCAGCTCTGCCAATGTCTGTTCCCAAGCTTTATGGAGCCCTTGACCTAAAGACCTTTGGTGGGCCCTCCACCCTGAGTTGGACCCGCTCCTACCTGTCACTGTCCTCGCTCCACAGCCCAGAAGGAGAGAACAAGACAAGTATAGCCTTCTGCTCCTTTCTCAAGCTATGCCTTGGGGGAGGGCAAGGGAGCATGCTGACAGGTCAGGGAGGAAGAGGAACACACCTGCAGGTTGGCAGTGGGCCTGGGCAGGTGCCCAAGAATGTGCCAGCCCTTGACACACCGGCCTTGAGCGCTGAACATCTGGAAGTGGAGGTGGCTCTGAAGAGCCTGCTGTTTGCTGTGATGCACAATTCCTCATCCCTTCTTTGCCTTCATCCCATTTGTGAGACGTTGTGAATTCTGTGATTATTCTCCCCACCGCCACCAGGTACAAAAGCAATGCTGGGATTGAACAAGAAGTAGGCGAGAGACAAAGTTGTGGAGCAAGTTGAATTGATGGATTCTGATTCCCCCGGGATTTTCATTCTTTTCACTTTTGCTCCAAGAGATTGCATGATGGCTGCACACCGTAGACTGGGACTCTCTCCTCCAAGACTCTCATTAATAGATGGGCAATACCACCTCTCCAACCTCTCTGACCTACAGCTCCCTCCATCCCCTTTTCATGTCCTCAGCTTCTCTCTGTAGAGTTTATTGTTCCTTAAACATGTTGTATATAAAGGTTCAAAGCTCTGCCAATAAACACTGGTAACAGTTCTGAGCTTTTTGTTGGCCGTCACCCATTGCTGCAGCGGAGAGCATGGTTTTTGTTTAGTCTTGAGTGTGTTGGAAACAAAAATTGCCCTTTTCCCTTATGGGGTATCCAAGAGCCCATATAGAGTCCTTACATAGGTTCCCTATTGGTAGGAGAGAATAACAGAGGCCAACCAGAGAATATTGAGAAGCAAAGCAGCTAGTAAGCTTGATCTTTATTGATCTGTTGCAACAGGGTGCTCCCGTCACACGCAGGAAAGGAGGAGGACCCAGAAAAATGGTGTGCAAGGCCTTATAAAGACTTTTGAAATTGCCACCCTGTAGATCAAGACCACCCCCAGAAACATCATACATACATCACAGAAGGGGTGTAACCTTAGACCACCCCCCAGATACATCACACCTTTGTTGTTGTTGTTTAGTTGTTTAGTCGTGTCCGACTCTTCGTGACCCCTGGACCAGAGCACGCCAGGCACCTCTGTCCTCCACTACCTCCCGCAGTTTGGTCAAACTCATGCTGGTAACCTCGAAAACACTATCCAACCATCTCGTCCTCTGTCGCCCCCTTCTCCTTGTGCCCTCCATCTTTCCCAGCATCAGTGTCTTCTCCAGGGAGTCTTCTCTTCTCACGAGGTGGCCAAAGTACTGGAGCCTCAGCTTCACGATCTGTCCTTCCAGTGAGCACTCAGGGCTGATTTCCTTAAGAATGGATGCGTTTGATCTTCTTGCAGTCCATGGGACTCTCAAGAGTCTTCTCCAGCACCATAATTCAAAAGCAACATCACACCTACATCACAGAAAAGGCAGTCTAAAACAGAAATTTGAATATTGTTTTTCTCCTGTCGTTGTTTATCTCCTGTCTGGCAGGTTACTTGATTGGATTTCCTGGGTAGCCTGGCCAGTCTTTTGTAATATACTTAGTTCCTGGACCAGGTCACAGGCTCACACCCTATTCAAACACAGACATACCCTTAAGACAGGCAAAATTCCTTCCAGTAGCACCTTAAAAACCAACTAAGTTAGTTCTTGGTATGAGCTTTCATGTGACAAGACAGGATTTGTGAAGGAAAAGACAGTGGAGAGGCTTTTCCATTTTGACCTTGCAGAGAAAAGATTTGGTCGGTTTAGGAATCAAAACGGTTCCAGGTTGGCCTTCCTGTGCTGATCTATGTACGTGCTTGGTTGGTACACTTATGAACATTACCATATATCTAAGACCATAAAATTCCTATCACAAGTGTTGCCGGGCTGCGAAGGAGAGATCCAACATGCTTGACCAGGTACACTAGCAAAGAAGCTCAAAAGATGCCAATTGCTTCACTGACACCCTCAGATAGGAAAGGCTACGTTTGATTTGTTCTTCCTCCCTGTAAATCTAGGTTACTGTGGCTGCAGAATTCCTGACTGCAGATAAGGATTAAAAATATAAGTTAGATGGAATGTGGGGAGCCTTTGGCCTGCCAGATGTTGCTGAACTACAACTCCCATCAACCCCAGCAAATGTGGCCAGTGGACAGGGGTGATGGGTTTTGGAGTCCAAGGATGCCTGGAGGGCCCAAGTCTCCCAACACTTGAGCCTAGATCCTTCCCACTACAATCTCAGCCACCAGAAACAAGCATAAACCAAGCACTACTAAACTCACAGTAGGTCTACCAAGCTGCAGTGAAAGGCCAAGAGAGGGAGGTAAAGAAAGCATTCCTGTCATATCAAATTTCCAAGGCTTATTTCATGTTGTCAGTTTGGTAAATGTGGGCAAAATGGGGTAGGCATACATAACAAAAAGCTTGGAACCTACAACACAAGCCTAACCATGTCTACTCAGAAGTAAACCTAATTGAATTCAGTTAGGGCTTGAATGGGGTTAGGATTGCAAATTCACTATGGAAGAATTGGGTTTCAGGTCAGATTGTCTGCCCATGCTTTTGTCCCTCCCCACCAGGTTACAGTGGTGCCTCGCAAGACAAAATTAATTCGTTCTGCGAGTTTTTTTCGTCTTGCGAATTTTTTGTCTTGCGAAGCACGGTTCAAAAGAAGTTTTGGGAAAGCTTCAAAAATCACCAAAGTCTTCAAAAACCTCAAAAAAGGCTACCACACCGCGTGCAACTGCACCTCTTCAAGCAATGCACCCTGGGTATTAACGGTTTTAAGAAAAAGGAAACAAACTTGCAAGACGTTTCCGTCTCGCAAAGCAAGCCCATAGGGAAATTCGTCTTGCGAAGCAACTCAAAAAACCAAAAACCCTTTCGTCTTGCGAGGCATTCGTTTTGCGAGGCATTCGTCTTGCGAGGTACCACTGTACTTCTTATGCACCATACGAAAGATGGAAGTATGCTGTTCCATAAAAGCAAAGCATGATCCACTATGAAAAACAATATTAAAATATATTATGCAGTCCAAAAAGGAGGGATCAGGTGCCTATTCAGGTAGAATGACACTGACTAGCTCAAAAGTACCTGTTCATTAAATGCAAGGACTGTAATACTTGAAAGTTAATGAGGTATGCAGTTAGCATGACACGCCCAAAGTTTGCAAGAGTTCACTAAACATGGCCTTGGGGAAATGAAGCGGCTAATAACTTAACAAGGCTCACTGTATATATGCCCACTGACCTGTAGGTAAGTCCCATTCGAACTATAATGGGGCTTAATTGTAAGTACGGCGGTACCTCAGGTTAAGAACTTAATTCATTCCGGAGGTTCGTTCTTAACCTGAAACTGTTCTTAACCTGAGGTACCACTTTAGCTAATGGGGCCTGCCGCTGCCCTGCCGCCACGCGATTTCTGTTCTCATCCTGTAGCAAAGTTTTTAACCCGAGGTACTATTTCTGGGTTAGCAGAGTCTGTAACCTGAAGCGTCTGTAACCCGAGGTACCACTGTAGTTCTATGCAGGATTGCACTGGCAATCTGTTTCAAAAGACCATCATGAGCCAAATTGCACATAGAATGTCAACAGCCGGGTGGGCTTCTGGCTTCATATGTTGGTATCTGTTTCAGTAAGAGTCATCACCACCCTGAAGCTGGCAAAAATGGAACACCTCTTCTGAGAATGTAAGAACCAGGCCAATGGCTCATCTAGTTCAGCATCCTGTTCTCACAGTGGCCAACCACAACCAGGTGCCTTTGGGAAACCTGTCAGCAGTCGCCCCTCAAGCAGTTTCCAGCAACTGGCATTCAGAAGCATGACTGCCTCTGACCATGAAGGCAGAATATAGCTTCCACCATTGGTAGAAGCCATGGAAGAACTTCTTATCCTCTGTTAAAGTTGCTCAAGTTGGTGGCCATCATTGTCTCCTGCAGAAACGAGTTCCATAGTTTTAACTACAAACGCAATTGATCAAAGAATTACTTTATATTCTGTCCAGAATTTCATAGGAGGCCCATTGTGTGGTTAACCCAATGCTTTAGAAACCTGAAGCCACTGTAGCTACCAGCACTAGGGATCCTTCCTGCTAGCTTGTAATATTTATTCCTTGAGGGAACCATGAGTCTCCAAGCAACAGTTTGGTCACTGAACTGAATAGCTGATCATCATCTTAAGGTGAGTCTTTTGATTCAAAAGGGGTTTCTAAATGTGATCACGCAGATCAAGAATAAAGAGAGAGAGAGAGAGAGAGAGAGAGAGAGAGAGAGAGAGAGAGAGAGATCTTGCCAGGTGGGCTATGCCACAAAAGATCGGCAGTATGCTGTCCTGGGTTGGGTTTGGAAAAAATCAAGTCTATCCTACCCTGCTGCCCTCTCTTTAATTTAAACACATTAGGAAAATCATGTTTTTCATCAAGAACAGATATATTATTGTTAAGGCATCTTCCATATTACAAAATCTCCAAAATCTGTATATTGATTAGGCTCACCAAAATATTACAAAATAGTGCACAGAGCTTTTGAGTTCTCTTCATCAGGCTAGAGGTTGAAAATAAAAGCAAGGGGGAGGGACAGAAAAATAATATTTGGCTAGTGCTAAAGCCAAGGCTTATCGGGAAGAAGAAACATGCAACACCTAGCAATGAATGTACAAAAGTCAGCTGTTACAAATGCATTATGTTTCTTCTTCCCAACCGGCTTCTAACTCCCCGGTAAGCCCTGGTGCAACCTGAAACCTGCAGAGCCTCCTTTGAACATCTGCTAACTTCCCCTCCAAACCAGCTTCAGACTCCTGCCAGATGTAGACCTAAATCATAGCTGTCAACTTACAGATTTGAAAATAAGGGACCAGCAGCCAAAATAAGGGACCTGCAGCCTCACCTGTTCCAGGCACTCCAGTCTTCCTGTCCTCCTGCAGTCTGGTCAAACTCATGCTGGTAGCTTCGAGAACACTGTCCAACCAACTTTGTAACCAGAGGTTCAACTGAATAGAATCTGAATCACATGCACCACAAGGCCTATGTAGCCTCAGCTTAAGATGGCTCCGAGGCCTGGCTTTGCACTGCAAAGTTTGCAGCAGCACGTGCAACAAAATGGCGTCCAGCATTCAAAAACCCCCTCAGCTTGCATTAACTAGCCACACACAAGGCATGCAAGCTCCACCCCCCAGTCGTTCTTAGACTTCTTATTGGGTGAGCAACACAGCCAAGCAACACAATTGGAGCCTCCCTCCTCCCTGGCCGGCAGGGAGAGGAGCAGCTTCCTTTGAAATTTAAGGGACATCATTTAAGGGACATTTAAGGGACATCTATCAATAAGGGACAGCAGCAGGACATGGCGCTGGAATAAGGGACTGTCCCTTCAAATAAGGGACACTTGACAGCTATGACCTAAATGGCTTTACTATCAGCCAAATACACACACACAAATATATTCTTCCAACCCACTTCGGCTCCCTTGCTTTGTTTACCATTGTAGCCTGATGGCTTGCATGCTTGTACGCTAATTTGATTGGCCTGATAAAAGAACTGCCCAAATATGGGGTTTTTCTCCTGCTGCTTTTAATTTTCACGTTACAAAACGCTTTGCAGTCCTGCTTGCGCCAAATCCCTCCACTCATTGGCAGCAGCAGCTGACCAATTTCAGATCACACTGCTTTGTACAGCAATTACCCCCTTTTTTCCAGACCTGCTTCCTTCCAAAAGAACAGCAATTTTAGTCACACTGTTAATTGTTGTTGTAGTTGTTGTTGAGTCGTTTAGTCGTGTCCGCCTCTTCGTGACCCCATGGACCAGAGCACACCAGGCACTCCTGTCTTCCACTGCCTCCCGCAGTTTGGTCAAACTCATGTTGGTAGCTTCAAGAACACTGTCCAACCATCTCGTCCTCTGTTGTCCCCTTCTCCTTGTGCCCTCCATCTTTCCCAGCATCAGGGTCTTTTCCAGGGAGTCTTCTCTTCTCATGAGGTGGCCAAAGTACTGGAGCCTCAGCTTCACGATCTGTCCTTCCAGTGAGCACTCAGGTCTGATTTCCTTAAGAATGGATGCGTTTGATCTTCTTGCAGTCCATGGGACTCTCAAGAGTCTCCACCAGCACCATAATTCAAAAGCATTAATTCTTCGGTGATCAGCCTTCTTTATGGTCCAGCTCTCACTTCCATACATCACTACTGGGAAAACCATAGCTTGAACTATACGGACTTTTGTTGGCAAGGTGATGTCTCTGCTTTTTAAGATGTTGTCTAGGTTTGCCATCGCCTTTCTCCCAAGGAGCAGGCGTCTTTTAATTTCGTGACTGCTGTCACCATCTGCAGTGATCATGGAGAAAGTAAAGTCTCTCACTGCCTCCATTTCTTCCCCTTCTGTTTGCCAGGAGGTGATGGGACCAGTGGCCATAATCTTCATTTTTTTGATGTTGAGCTTCAGACCATATTTTGCGCTCTCCTCTTTCACCCTCATTAAAAGGTTCTTTAATTCCGCCACACTGTTAATTAGCATGCGCAAATTAGCACCGGCGCGCCCCCTCCCCACGCCTTCCCATTGCAAGGAGCAGCGGCAACTGTAATAATTCCCCCCCCCCCACTCGATCAAAGGTTTGCCCATGGGATGCTTATGTGTGTGTACTGTGTGGTGATGGTGAGAGAGCAGGGCTGGCCCAATATATTTTGGCACCTGAGGCGAACAAAATGGCGCCCTCTCCTCCCAGCCAGGGGAAATAGGGGTGAATCAAGATCTACATCAGGAATAGTGGGGAAGGGAAATAAAGATCCTACATTGGGATCTGCTGCCTCTGTGGACCCTGTTGCCTGAGGCAATTGCCTCATCTTCCCTCATGGGTGGGCCGGCTCCGTGAGAAAAAGTTTGAACATCTTGAATAGCAATAGCTGAGGAAAATCCCTTTTCACAAACATGTAAGGGCCTCCCCTGCTCTGTACCTCCATATGGAACATTTTAACAACTACCAAACACTCTTCTACATTGGCTTGGAAAATACACATTTTCTGTTATTCTACGGCTGCCAAAAAACTGACAGTTGCTGTTTTGCTAATAGTTTTTATAGATCATAAAACATTATTGTTTGGACAAGCAGCCTGCCGAAATGCTTAGAAAGCTGGTCATTTTATCCCACTTTTTTGGAGTTTTAAACTTTTGCATGTTTTGTAGAGTAGGGTTTGTGAATTTTTCTCGGTTTTATATTTTTGTAAACCGCTTTGAGGGTTCTTTTCTTTTTTTAGGAAGCAAATGCATAGCTGTCAACTTTTCCCTTTTCTTGCGAGGAATCCTATTCGGAGTAAGGGAATTTCCCTTTTAAAAAGGGAAAAGTTGACAGCTATGAGCAAGTGGTGTCTAAATTTTGAGAAATAAACAAAGAATGGCTTTTGCTTGTGCTTGCAGGATTTATGCTGTACTTGGTTATGCTCTTGTTATGTCTATTGTTAATTTTATTGTCCAGTAAGGCAATTCGGGATTCGTTTGACACAGAAATATAAGCCCACTTGAACCAATGTAAGGGGGAGGCTTCTTTTTCTGCTGCACCAGCAAAGGCCCCGCCCCGAGGTCCGCTTTCCCTCACGGAAGAGCGCAAACGGCAGGCAGAGGAGACCGAGGCCCCGCCCCTTTCCCTTCGTCAGCTAAGCGCAAGGGAAACTCGCGGCAAGTTATGTCCTTCGCCGCTCGCCTTAGGCCGGGCGGAAGTGACCCGTCACAGCTGCTCTTTCGCTGCGCCTGAAGCCTAAAGGTGCCCACCAACGTGTTCCGGTGTCGCTGGGGTCCGACGCTGCTGGTGGCTCCATGGCGTTCAAGTGCCAGCGGGACAGCTGGGTCCGGCAGGTGTGAAAGGAACCGAGGGGATTTGGGATTTGGGGTGGCGCTCGTTTCCGTTAACTGCATATATACCGTTACAGTTCGTGCCAATTTGCATCATTGCGGATGAGAGCAAATTCGCATCGATGGTTCCTGTAAGGTTGCCCATGAAGACGTGCAGACAGTGGTTGAAAAAATGGTTCCTTACTCCTTTGGCAGCAGAGAAAACCACCAACAAGCTTTTAATGGGAGATCAATCAGTATTTTTATTTTGTGTTTTTTATATTGTATGTTTATGTTGTGAATCGCCCCGAAATCTATACTACTACTGCTGCTAATAATAATAAGAGAAAAATTGCTTCATATAAGGTGCTTTCCTCCAGCCCAAATCGGATTGATTCTCTCTCGCTCCTCTTCTGTAGCCCTATTTACAGGTCCTAGCATTGTTATTTTGTATTCAGTCAATCAATCAATCTTTATTACGATCCAGAGACCCAACAAATTGTTACAAAGCAATGCACAATTCAGACAGCCTACCTGCAGGTTAAACAAGCATTTCGTTCAGACTTAAAGATAGGGGTCATTGGTTCTTGCAACCACCGATAAAAACTTCATCACTGCTAATGTTCTAGCGTTTGTCCGGTCTTCCAATAGGAACCTGACATAGTGAGCCTCTGATTTTCCCGGTAAAGGTACCAGCAAGGGTAATATCAGTTCAGCCCTGGCTTGCTCATATTTTGCAAAGTGCAGCAAAATATGTTTTATGGAATCGATGTCTTGAGCACACCCGAGCAAAGTCTGTCCTGATAGGGAACTCCTCTCAACCTGCCATCCAACACTGCAGAAGGAAAGGCATTATTTTTTATTATTATATTTATATCCCACCTTTCCTGCAAGGAGCTCCAAAGTGGCATACATACCCTTCCTCTGTTTTCTCTTCAGCAACGACCCTGTGGCAGTGGCATAGCGTGGGGGGGTGCAGGGGGGGCCGGCCGCACCGGGCGCAACATCTGGGGTTAGGGCAAATCCACGGGTTAGGGGGCGCAAATCCACGGGTTAGGGAGCGCAAATTACTTGCCTTGCCCCGGGTGCTGACAACCCACGCTACGCCACTGCCCTGTGGGGTAGGTTAGGCTGAGAGGCAGTTACTGTCCCAAGATCACTAAGTGAGGTTCATGGCTGAATGAGAATTTGAACACTTTGCTGGTCCAGTATTATAGCCATGCCTCACCTCACCGGCTTTAGTCTCTGATACACAAACAGCAGGCATGCCCTGGGGGAGGTTTATTATTATTTATCATTTACTATCTTTATATGACCCCACTTTTTCTTCAAGGAGCTGATGGTGGTGTACATGGTTCTCTCCTTACTCATTTAATCCCCCACAGCAGCCTTGTGAGGTAGGTTAGGCAGAGAAGCAGTGACTGATCTGTGAGCTTTGTGTCCAAAAAGGGGATTTGAACCCCAGTCTCCCAGGTCCTAATCCAATGCTCTAACCATTATGCCCAGTGCCGGATTTACGTTTAAGTTAAACAAGCTGTAGCTTACGGCCTCCACTCTCTTGTGCCCCCCCAAAAAATTAAAGAAAAAATCAGGATGTACATTTCCAAAATATAAGATAAAAAACATACATACAGCAACCGTGTTTTGTGTTGTGTAGCCTCCTATGATGTAAGTAATGGAGCCTGCTCCCTAAAATATCACTAGTTTGCTCATTTCTATATGTAGGGTGCCTACATTCTGCTATTTATAATTAGTTTATTTATAAATGGTTTGCATTATATATTTACACATATTATTATTTCATGTTATATTTACACATATTATTATTTCATGTTATAGCAAGTTTCTAGAGACTAGATTATGAGTCTTTGTAAATTGTGTTTCTAAAGGAACTTTTGTTATTGCCAAATGCAAATGTGTTTGCATTATTAAGTTTGTAATGAATAAAAAATCATTTTAAGTTAGAGCTTAATAATTATTTCACTATTAATATACTTCTTCTTAATTGTATTTCACTATTAATATACTTCTTCTTAATTGTATTTGAGTTCAACAATTACTCTGATAAAGTACATATTTTGTTATGTGCAAATGGCTTTAGATATTTATTAGGTCCATAAATTACCATATAGCATGTATTCAACACAAAAAACAGCGACAATTTCTTGTTGACAAAGGACAGCTGGACATATAAAGGGCCTCATTACCTTCAGTAGCTTAGGGCCTCATCAAACCTAAATCCGGCTCTGATTATGCCACACACAGTTCTTCCATGGACTAAACACTTATGAGGCTGAATGTCTGCCAGTAAGAGATGGTGTAGCACTGGGTTTTTCTGCATCAGCCATGAGTTGATGACCTTTTGTGGTGGTTGTTCCTTCCAACCCTATGATTTTGCAGTTTTAGGTGCATGCCACCTGGGGCTGGGATGGCTGCATTTCTGTGTTTTGCCTAGCGCATAGCACATCAGTGGACCAAGCAATTGGCTGTCATTCAATGTGGCTTCACAGAATCTGATACAGTACAATGGATGCTCAAAGCTTTTTGCAGAGTGCAATAAAGTCATCATACAAAAAAACAGATACAACATATCTTAAATCAACAGGAGAGGAAGGAAGCTACAGCAAAGGGGGATTATGAATTGCAAAAAAAACCCCCACTTCTGCTAAGAACACAGCCTTGTAGTTGTGACTCTGGCATCTACAACAGAGGCCTTTAAGGGTCTGTCTCTTGTTCCTTTCTCTAATTTTGAAGATAAGTGAAAGTATTCTGTGAGGCATTTGGGCATTGAATTGAAAGTATGCTTCTACAGTTGTTTCGCTTTTGAATTGCTTTAGTAAAATGTTTTATAATATGTATTAAAAGTGAAGAATGACTTCATTTTGCTTAAGTTGATTTGGAAGCATTTATGTTATAAGGTGAGATAGAAATAATAAATACAATAAAGAGATAATCTAAAGATACTGAAAATACTCATTGTATGTTCTTCTTGAAATTAGTGGACCTAAGTTAGTCATATCCACTAATTTCAGTCAGTTGGTTTTGAATGTGACTAACTTTGGCTATCACCTATTGTTGTGACAAAATTCATGCAAAAAGCCAGTTAGAAGATAGTAAACTATGCTCTGCTTCACAGTACATAAAAGGGAATTTGCCCTGAAGAAAACTTTTGCTAGAAATCGTTGGCTTTAGACATGCTGAACCATCTGGTCAGCATCTTTAGATTCCATCTCTTTAAGTTTAGTGCATACCTTTCATTACCTCTGAACCTAAAGACCTCCAGATCTTTAGTGAAGCTATAGTCACGCATATTCCCCCCTTCTTTTTCCTCCCCAGTTCACTACACAGGTGGTCTCCTGCTGCCCTGCAAAACTGTCCACAGAAAATGGTGGAAAGAAGGAGACACTTCAGGGATTCCATGTCATCTTGGAAGACACTATTCTTTTCCCAGAGGGTGGAGGGCAGGTACCAATCTTGGTTCTTGGTCAGAAAGTGGAACCTGTTTGGGGGGTTCTAACATATTGTATACATCTTAATATGCTACTAGGGATTTACTGTTGACCTAGTTCTTGAAACTAAGACTTGAATTGTTCCACGGAATTAATAGAAATGTGTGATCTCCTGTTCACTCTTAAATCCAGATCTTGTCTGTGCTTCTTTTATATGTTTAAGCCAGCAATCCTAAACACACTCCAGTTTACTTCCAAATAAAATCTTATTACCAGGGCTTTTATTTCAGTCAAAGTTCAGAGTACCGTATTTTTCGTCCCATAGGACGCTCCGTCCCATAGGACGCACCTAGTTTTTTGGGGGGGAAATAAAGGAAATCCCCCCCCCCCAAAAGCAGGTCGGGGAAACCGAACCAGGTCGAGGAACAGCGGGATGGCGGCGCTGTGCCTCCCTGCTGTCCCCCGAGCTTGTGGGGCTGGCCGATGTCTGCCCGGCGCGAGGGGCGCTCTGCTTGAGGGTGCCCCGCCCGCTGGGTGGCAGGCTGCTATCCGCAGCGTTGGGAGCCCTGCGGGGAACTCCTGCAGGGCTCCCCATGCTGCGGATGTCTGTCCGGTGGGCTGCCTAGGCTGCGGATGTCTTCCTGAAGCGCCGGGCACTCTGCTTTCAGGGCGCCCGACGCTCCGGGAAGCAGGCTGCGGATGTCTTCCTGAAGCCTGGAGAGCAAGAGGGGTCGGTGCGCACCGACCCCTCTCACTCTCCAAGCTTCAGCGAAAGCCTGCATTCGCCCCATAGTACGCACCCAGATTTCCCCTTCATTTTTGGAGGGGAAAAAGTGCGTCCTATAGGGCGAAAAATACGGTAGTTGAAATCAGTGGACTTGGGTAACTGAAGTGCATTGATTGCAATGGGTTTATTCAGTGTGTGATTATTACCTTATATTTATAATCTCTATAATAATCAATTAATGTATCAATGAGTATCAGGAAAGAGAACATATATGAACATAATGAGTAAAATGTGCGATAGGTTAAATAATGTTTAGAAGCACGAGGGGTTGACGGGAAGTCATTGGACCTTTGAGAAGAATGTGATACAATGTAATAAGTATATATTTTTTATTCTTTATTATGTATAATTTTGTTACATGTTGCTTTCTTATTTTCTTGTTTTTTTGTATACAATTTCAATAAAGCAATTTAAAATGCAAAAAAAAATCTATAATAACAATCAAAACTTTTACTTGGGCTAATTAATATTGTGACGATAATTCAGAGAACCTCTGCACAGCAATTGCTTCATTAATCAAATTTGTGGTTTTTTTTAAAGAGGGTGGTATAGCATTTGCTCAGCTTCGCAACTCACAACCATTGCCATTTTACACATGCTTTCGTCTGCTACAGCAGGAGAATATTCCCCCAAAGCTGGGCTGGTGACTTTAATTTCTTTTTTCCAGCCCGATGACCGGGGGCTCATTAATGACATCCCAGTATTAAGGGTCACCCGACAAGGTCCAGATGCTCTACACTTTGTCCAGACACCCCTTGAGCCAGGGAGCGAGGTGCAGCTGGTGCTGGATTGGGACCGGCGCTTTGACCACATGCAGCAGCATTCAGGTAAGAAACCGATGGAACGAGATGCCCACACATTCAGACTGATCATCAAAAAAGACACATTTTTAATATATATATAGATTTAAATCTCCTAGTGAGAAGGAGAAGGAGAAACTGTCGCTTATAATCGTCTCTTTTAGGGCAGCATCTCATCACAGCTATTGCGGATCTGATGTTTGGATTCAAGACGACATCATGGTGAGCGAGGCACACCTCTGCCTAATTGCTTTCCTCCCTGCTTGTGTGTGTTCTGAGCATTTGTATGAGTCTGAGAGAGGGGAGCTGCAAAACTGTCAGGGAACTGTCATCGGAGCTAGAGGCGGAGGGAGGGCTCCAGAGGGATGCCGGAGAGGGTCCTAGTAGGGAGAGAGGCAGCCCATCTACGGGGGAAGGAAATCAGCGTAACACCAGTGGAGAAGGGGGGCAGATGGGGGAATCGGAGGGGAGGCTCCAGGACTCCTCACCGGAGACCAGCGGAGAGAGTACGGGTACTCCGCTGCCCACACCCTCCCTGCGCAGGAGACTTCCGCGCAGGGAGAGTAGGAAGAGACTTGGCGTCAAACAGCTTTTATGCTGGAAAAGGTTCAAGAGACGCCCACTGACGGATCCTGCCAGCGACTGAGACAGCCACGAAACTTGAGGCTGTCCGGACAGAGAGGGTTCAACCAGGTAACCTAGCCAGGAGTGGCGGCAACTTACGCACGAGCAACCCATAGAACCATTACAAAACCCTCGAGAGAAATTGGGGCACCCAGAGTGGCAAGAATCTTCATAGATCACCATTGGAGTATTTACTGTACTTTTCCGTGTATAAGACTAGGTTTTTTTTACAGTGGTACCTCAGGTTACATATGCTTCAGGTTACAGACTCCGCTAACCCAGAAATAGTGCTTCAGGTTAAGAACTTTGCTTCAGGATGAGAACAGAAATCGTGCTCCGGCGGCGCGGCAGCAGCAGGAGGCCCCATTAGCTAAAGTGGGGCTTCAGGTTAAGAACAGTTTCAGGTTAAGAACGGACCTCCGGAACAAATTAAGTACTTAACCTGAGGTACCACTGTATGTGGAAAACTGTGGGTCATCTTATACACTATTTAAAAATAGTCATGTCTTATACATGAGGGCATCTTATATACAGAAAAATACGGTAGTAATAACTTCATGAACTGCTTGGAAGGAGGACAGATTTGTGTAACAACCTTGGACCAGAGTTCTTTTCGTATTTGCTAATACTTAATACGAGAATTAACTGGGTGGGTTAGGGATTCCCCCTGCGTGTGAAGACAGGCTCTGGTGGACAGACAAGGCCAGTAGTGAGTCCAGCAGTTCAAGAAGGACACTGACAAACTGGAACGTGTCCAGAGGAGGGCAACCAAAATGGTCAAAGGCCTGGAAACGATGCCTTATGAGGAACGGCTAAGGGAGCTGGGCATGTTTAGCCTGGAGAAGAGGAGGTTAAGGGGTGATACGATAGCCATGTTCAAATATATAAAAGGATGCCATATAGAGGAGGGAGAAAGGTTGTTTTCTGCTGCTCCAGAGAAGCGGACACGGAGCAATGGATCCAAACTACAAGGAAGAAGATTCCACCTAAACATTAGGAAGAACTTCCTGACAGTAAGAGCTGTTTGACAGTGGAATTTGCTGCCAAGGAGTGTGGTGGAGTCTCCTTCTTTGGAGGTCTTTAAGCAGAGGCTTGACAACCATATGTCAGGAGTGCTCTGATGGTGTTTCCTGCTTGGCAGGGGGTTGGACTCGATGGCCCTTGTGGTCTATTCCAACGCAATGATTCTATGATTCTGTACATGCTGCAGAGGGAAGTGAGGGGCAGTTGGGGCTTGTCAACCTGGCCGTCTAGGAGAAGGAAATCTGATCCTTAACTTCCACTGCCTTGCGGGATGTCTTGGCGAGAGGAAAGGGCTAAACCCTACTCCAATCCAGAGTGAAGTTCCTATGACAGTTGGAAGGCTCCATGTATGCCGCCTCCTGGCAACTCCAGCACCAAACTGGTGCCAAATGTCTTGCTCTGCTTTCCTTTGGACCACGTCAGCGAGGCCGAGAGGGGGGTCTTGTCGTTTGGGCAGCCCAGGACCTGCCTACCCACTGCCCTGGGTGGTCACTTGGGTGCTGCTAACGTAGCAGTTTGACTTCACCCCCCAGAGACGCACTCCATTGTCTCTCGAGACAGGCGGATGCCAAGAACAATATCTAGGTTATTAATCAGTAATGAAACTGATACAGACAAATCACCAGTACTCCACACAGCAATAGCAGTAGCCATTGGAATATGAATAGGCACCATGCATGTTTCTGTAGCTTAACAT